>NC_067139.1:72513271-72813271 GCF_903995435.1 Acomys russatus
ACAGATTTGTGCATCTTGTAGCATATTTATTAAGCCTTGGTATAAGAAGCTGATTAGGGGAAATTTTTTAGTTGAGACTACTTAAAACAATAGCAAGAACCAGGTGAGTTCCAGGGCAGCCAAGGCTACACAGAAAAACCTTGTTTTAAAAACACAAAAATAAAATATAAGGTTAAAAAAAAAAGCAAGAAACAGACATTGTGGAATACATGTGTAATCATAACACTCAGGAGGCTAAGGCAGGAGGCTCATCTATTTGAGGCAGTGTGGCCTGCACACCAAGACTCTGTCAGAAATTATATATGTGTGTTCCTGCTAAGCATCAGCAGCTTCCTCTCCCTCTCTTCATTTGCCACATCCTCAAAGCTAGTTTAAGTCTCTCCTTTTTGGGGGGTTTTTGTTGTTGTTGTTTTTGTTTTTGTTTGGTTTTTTTGTTTGGTTTGGTTTGGTTTGGTTTGGTTTTTCAAGACAGGGTTTCTCTGTGTAGCCTTGGCCATCCTGGACTCACTTTGTAGACCAGGTTGGCCTCGAACTCACAGTGATCCGCCTGCCTCTGCCTCCCAAGTGCTGGGATTAAAGGCGTGCGCCACCACGCCCAGCTCTTAAGTCTCTTCTCCATGAAGCCATCTGAGTTGGCTAAGCTCATCTTGTTCCCTCCTTCCCTCCCTGCCTGCCTCCCTCCCTCCTTCCCTCCCTCCATTCCTCCTTGCCTCCCTCCCTCCCAGCTCCCCTTGCAGCTACAGCAGGTGTTATGCTGTCTGATGGTTCAGATTTTCTCACCCAGCCAGGTTTCCTTGAGTACTTTTAAGCACTCTGAGAAACGGATCATATCTGAGTATTTCTCAAGTGTGTCTCTTCTCCTCCAAGGAACCTAGCAGAGTATAAAGAGCTTGTACCTTATTGTTCAATGAGCACTTGTTGCCTGGCTGAAGAAAGTAAGCTCCTACGTTATAAAATTATATATTAGATTTTTTTCCTTTGGTACAGTGTTTCATAACATAAATATGTTTATATATACACACATATACATATATGTATGTATGTGTGTATGTATATATGCATATATGTATATATGAATTATGACTATAGAAAATAGGTATCTTTGTCGGTCATGGTGGTGCATACCTTTAATCCCAGCACTCCGGAGGCTGAGGCAGGTGGATCTCTGTGAGTTCCAGGCCAGCCTGGTCTATAAAGTGAGTCCAGGACCGCCAAGGCTACACAGAGAAACTGTCTCGAAAAACTAAAAAAAAAAAAAAAAGAAAGAAAAAAAATGGTATCTTCTATCAAACTTGCACAGTTTTGAGCTGGGGATGGTAGCTAATACCCGCAAGTTCAAGGCCACCCTGAGCTGTATAGCAAGAACCTGGCTCAAGGAGTCGGGGAGCGGAGCAGGAGCTTCCGTGCACAGCCATGTTTCATAACTCTGGCCACTTTCCCAAATTATTAAGAAAGAATGTGATTTATTATTTTCTAAGCACAAATTTCCTAACAGTTTGGATTTCCTTTTTTTTTTTTTTTTTTTTTTGTCTGTATAGCCTTGGGTGTCCTGAAACTCTTTCTGTAGAGTGGGCTAGCCTTGAGCCCAGAGGTCCTCCTGCCTCTGCCTGCCAGGTACTGGGATTAAAGGTGTGCATCACCATGCCTGACTGGCTTCCCAGGTGTTGGTGCGTCCATGTTTTCCCTCCTTGCCATGTGTCTGACCTTCATGCCAACTTAAAATGGCATTGTTCTCACTTCCTCTCTCTCTGTTCTCCAGGCAGCCTTTAAGTCCTACAAGTTTTTCTGCCATGAGGTTTTTCTTTCAAATTCTAGTAAAAATTGTCCTTGGGCTTCAAAAACAAAAATCCAACCTTTGCACTCACTGTGCTCCAGTTACAGGCGGATTTCACATTTACCGTAGCTAACCCATCATGTTGCTAGCCCACGCCTCTGCACTCACGTGGCTTAGACTTGGATTGTCACCTGGTGTGCTCCTTTGTCACTCAAATATCGCTTCCTCAGCTAAAGTCAAACTTCACATCCTAAACTAACTTTGCTGCCCTGTCATACCTGGTCTCAGCGCGTGTTCACTGCTCCTGATACCTGCACTGAGAACTCAGCCCGTTCCTGCTAACTTTTTACTTGAACAGCCTGCGCCTGCCCTCCTAGAATGTCGGCCCCATAAAAGCCAAAGTTTGGTCTGCACTACTGACATGGCCGTGTTTGGTCTCTAATACAGTCCCTGACGTGAGACAAGCTTTTAATAAACATGTATTAAATAGAGAGGCTGAGCCCAAACTAAACTTGAACCAAGGTTGGTTTTAGATTTTAATGCAAACATGCCCACCATCCCACTGTGCCTGCTTCTCATGAAAGACTTAGACCTTGGAACTACAGTAAGAATTAATGTTTGAGATAATGATATTCAGATGTGCCATAAGATTCTCTATTCTCTGAGAAAATTTTCATTGAGTTCCATAAATTAATTAAAGCAGGGATGTCATGGTATATTAATATATTATGTTAATACATTTAGAAGAATTTCCAACTAAAAAGACTTTCTGCTTTTTCCTTAGTTAACCAGAAAATTAAATTAACTTGGAGATCTTCAGTCCCCAAAGTCCTTGTTAATTAGGATTGTTCTATAAATCTCTATTATTAGAAGGGTTTGTCATCTGTTTCATTACCCTGTTTATTAGGGCAGCCTGGGCAGGGTGTCTCTGCTCACATCCTGATGTGTGCGTCCTAGTGAGAAGCAGCATTTCCTGCATTCTCCTCCCTTCCCTATTTGTCAGGGCACATTGCATGCTATTGGTATAGCAACTCGGTTTATTTGTGTCAGTTCCCTGGATAAAGTAGGAATGATATCATTGACTTGGCTATTAAATATAATAATTAAATCCAAATGGTATTAAAGATACAAGCTTGTACGCTTTGCGGCCCTGTGTGTGGCCGAGGAAGGTTGACGGTAACCTGCAAGCCCATCAGTGGGAAGTAAATGACAGTGTGTCCATGCAATGGACAGTCAGGCAACAGTAAAACACAAAGGCATTCTCTGCTTAGTAGTTTAGAAAGAGCTTCATGTGTTCAGAGTAGCCTGGACATTCCCAACAACTTATATATTTCAAGTATATAGTCTAAAAGTTGCTCTAATGTTGACAGTTGTGTAATCATTACATTAACCAATTGTGAACATTTTTAATACTCAAAAAAAAAAAAAGACACTTCATGAACATTTGCAGTCGTCCCCAGCTTTTCAGTCTCACATCACACCCCACTTATCCTCTCAGCTTAATCCTTAGAAGCTCTTTGTTTGTGACAGTCTTACTTTGTAATCTTGGCTACTGCTAGCTATGTACACTAGGTTGGCCTGAAACAGAGACATCTGCCTGTCTCTGCCTCCCAAGTGCTGGGATCAAAGGCTTGCACCCCTGCCCCAGCTGGCCTTGTAAGCCACCCCCCCCCCCCCGCTTCTTTCTTTTGTAAGCTCTTAAATAGAAGTCTTTGATCAGAACATAGAGCATGGCTCATGTGTGGAAGTCAAAGAACAACTTGCAGGAGGCAGCCTTCTCCTTCCATCCTGCGAGACGCAGGGAGCTCAGGTCATCAGGTTTGGTGGCTAGTTCCTTTACCATTTACAGCATCTAGCTGGCCCACTCTTTGTTTTGAGGGGGGTGGTATTTATGTGTATGTACATGTCTATGAATGTGAAGGCCAGGAGTCCACCTTACATGATATTCTTCAGGAACCATCCATTTTTTTGTATGTGTGTCAGATATTTATTTTGGTCTTGACCACTTAAAAGTAACTAATATAAACCAGGCAGTGGTGGTGCACGCCTTTAATCCCAGCACTCAGGAGTCAGAGGCAGGTGGATCGGCGCTGTGAGTTCAAAGCCAGCCTGGTGTAAAAACGAGTCTAGGACAGCCAAGGCTACACAGAGAAACCCTGTCTAAAAAAAAAAAAAACAAAACAAAAAACAAAAAAAGAAAATAATTAATATAAAGGCTGTCAAATACAAATAGCCAAAACACTAAGAATGTAACATTTATATAAATCTTGATTATGTCATCATTCTTCTTGCTATAGGTAGTTTATTGTAAATATGTATAATAATGTAAATGTATATGTAAAAACTAAAAAAATTAAAAAGCTAATTTCTTCCACATACAGTGGCCATGTCCAAGCATATTTAAAATAAAACTAAACCATGTATTAATGAAAATTTTTCATGTTTTTCTTCCATATTGTGTATTAAAGTGATTTCATTTTCAAAAAAAAAGTAACTAATATAGCCAGGTGCAGTGGCACACACCTTTAATCCCATCACTCAGGAGTCAGAGGCAGGCGGATCTCTGTGAGTTCAAGGCCAGCCTGGTCTGGCAAGCAAGTCCAGGACAGGCAGGGCTACAAAGGGAAACCCTGTCTCCAAAAACAGGGGGGAAAAGAACAAGGAGAAGAAGGAGGAGGAAGAAGAGAAGGAGGAGAGAAGAAGAGGAGGAGGAGGTGGGGGAAGAGGAGGAGGAAGAAAGAAACTAAATCACCCTAGTGCCAGCCTATGATAAAATATCAAAAAGTATTAATTACCTGCTGTCCTGCTGCATACCTTTAATCTTGGAATTCAGGAGACAGAGACAGGAGGATCACTGAGTTCAAGACCAGCCAGGTTTACATAGTGAGTTCCAGGTCAGCCAGGGCTACCCAGTGAGATGCTGTCTTTTTTTTTTTTTTTTTTTTTTTTTTAAGATTTATTTATTTATTATGTATACAGTGCTTTGCTTGCATGACAGAAGATGGCATTAGATCACATTATAGAGGTCGTGAGCTGGGAATTGAACTCAGAACCTCTGGAAGAGCAGTCAGTACTCTTAACCTCTGAGCCATCTCTCCAGCCTAATCCTGTCTTTGTTTGTTTGTTTGTTTGTTTGTTTGTATTATTTTGGTTTGTTGTGCTTTTTCCCCTCTGTGTTTTACTTCTGGCTGGATTTAACCAAGAGTGCTCGCATGAGAACAAGTACTAAGCCTTTCACCAGAGCATGGGTGTACCCATGCAGCTGTACCGCTGAGGAAGACCAGTCCCCACCCTGATAACCAATACTACCAATAGCTCTTCAGAGATGGAGGTGGGACCATTGATTCCTTCCTCCTTCCTCTACTTTGTTTTTGTGTGAGGTGTTTTGGTTTGTGTGTTTATGTGGGGAGGGTTTGAGACTAAAGTCCTACTGTGTAGCCTTGTTTGGGCTGGAACTCACAGAAACCCGCCTGCCTCTGACTCCCAAATGCCGGGATCAGAGGACAAGTTTCAGGAGTTACTTCTCACCTTCCACCTTTGCACACCAGCTCGCTCTTGGGTTTGCCCGTGGCCCACAAGCTGGTAGGAATACTGGCTTCTTATGGGGTTCAGAGATCAAATGCGGTCCTCATGTATGCCAAACCAGCACGTTGCCAACTGAGCCGTGGCTCTATCCCCTATTTTCTACAGTTAATTACTACCCAAGGTATGTCTGGCCGTGTCCAGCTATTACATAATGTAACCCATTGACAATTGTGACTCGTTAACTTCATCTGTTCTCCTTATTCGTTGCCTATGTGTTCTAGTTTGTCATAGTTCATTCCTTATATAGTGTGGCTTACACTTGAAGGTAATAAAACTCAATTTCTCTATAAGTATTTATGGTGTAGACCTTTCCCGAAATCATACTGCAGCCCGTTCCCAATTATTTCTAATAAAGTCTGCTTTCATCTCTTTTTCCTTGTGCCTGTGCAGTCATATATACTGCATGCGCCCTAGAAACACTAATCCTCTGTACTTACGCCATAACATCCAATTAATTACAATCCTGTTAACTGCCATGTAGGCTCTGGAGTTACAAAGTGTGGAAAGTTTGGTTGCTTCAAATGTTTTGTTTTTTGAAGCAAGGTTTTACTGTTTAGCTCAGGCTGGTCTTAAACTCACTATGTAGCCCAGGCTGGCCTCTGTGATCCTCCTGACTCAGCACTCCACCTGCTGAGATGACACTCATGACTCAGCATTCCACGTGCTACGATGACACTCACGAGTCGTCTTACCAGAGTTACAGTTGAATAGATGATTCTGGGTTGTCCATCCTTTTGACCCTGCAGTACAACTCTGCCATCTGTAAATATGCTGGGCCACCTTCCTAGCCATCCTGGGACATATGAAGCCTCTGAAGCCAGAAGATAGAGCTGCTTGGCAGCATGCTCACTGGTTTGCTAAATCGGTCATTTGTCTTCTTGAGTGCCAGCATTTCTGAGAAGATTCATTTCATTTGGTTTTAGGAGATAGAATCTCAATTTGTAGCCTATGCTGGCCTCCAACGCAAGATCTTCCTGCCTTTAATCGCTGCAGTACTGGAATTACGGGCAGGCTCTGCCTGGCTCCCAGTAGGACAGCATTTTTCCACAAGTGTATCTTTGTCTGCTGTTGTGTTGAATCTCTCTTTGAGCTGGGAATGGTAATGTACACCTACAATCCCAGGCCTGGAGGACACGGTATCAAGAAAGGAAGTGCTGCCACTTGTTGTTGGCCAAGCCTGGGGTATAGAGTATGGCCTAACTGTCTTCTGTGATTTTTTTTTTTTAAAAGAAAGAGCCCCATTGTAGACCAGACTGGCCTCAAACTCATAATACTAACTTCTGCTTTTGCCTCCCGAGTGCTGGAATTGCAGTCATCTGCTACACACCTGCACACATGTGAAAAGCAGGCATACATCTCAATTCTTTTTATTTATTTTTTTTTTTTAATTTTTGTTTTTGGGTTTTTCGATACAGGGTTTCTCTGTGTAATCTCGCTGTCTTGGACTCATTTTGTAGACCAGGCTGGCCTTGAACTCACAGCGCACATCTCAATTCTTAAGACCTTTACTCAGTAAGATCTTTCTTAGGGTTGCTAAGATCACCAGCTTCCTCTTTCCTCTGAGGTGAGATGGAAGTTTGCAAGTCATTAGCCAATTCTGTCTCCATAGGATGCAAACTTGTCACTTCAGAGGTCCCAGTGTACAAAAAGACAGCACTATGCAATCATTTGCAGATGTCTCCTCAGCCAGATTTCATCACAGTACTCCAGAGCTGTCATGTGCCAAGCTTAGAGTACTGCCCAAGGTTACTCTTAGGGAGAAAGGCAAACCCTGCTCCAGACCACACTGTCCCTGCTGTCCTGCGGTAGCTGTGCCTTTGTTAGCTCACGGCAGTTGGCCATAGGTAACCAGATCAGCTCGCCTGTAATAAACCAACTGAAATCAATAGTCCTCAGCATGGACATGAACTGTTCACAGAATAATAGTGACATTTTTATGTTGCCTTTGTGATTTTCCTGTAGAAAAACACTCAAACTATTTTTACAGTTAAATTTTGAAGCTCTTTTGGTGATTCCAAAATTTCACTGCCAGCAACCGAAGCAGGCTTGAAGATTTATCAGAGGTCATGATCCAGTCCACAGAAGCACTGCCTTCAGCTCACAGTTTCTGTTCCATCACATGAACTGTCATAAAAAGAACAATTTATAGTCGATCCCCAGGAACATGAACTACCTGAGTATGGCTCTTGTAACACACACACACACACACACACACACACACACACACACACAATGTTAATGTTGAAAATTACACCAAGTGTTGCTTTGCACCAAGCCCTCTGGTACAGAACACAGGGCTAATTTCTCCGAACCAACATGTAAGCAAGGAGCGTCAAGTTGTGCCAGGTGGTCTTAGGTACTAAGCATTACAAAGAGAAGTTAGTCTGCCTTTCTTTTGCTTTCCTTACAGAAAATGATGTCACTGCTTTTGCTGTCTTGGATCAAAACCAGAAAGAAATCGTTGACACCAATGGAGCTGGCGACGCGTTTGTTGGAGGTACCGACCATGCACTTTACATCTACTTCTGCGTCTCTATCCAATAGCCAAGACGTACTAACTTAACAACCTCTCATTTCTTTTCTTCAGTAATTAACTCCCAGTGTTCTCTCCTTCTGCTGCAGGCATTGTATATGGGGAGATTTTACTATAGGAATGCTATGTGCTTGGCAAAGATCATTAGCTACTATGTTCTGCCTCAGTCATTTTCACAAGAGTAATTGCATCAGAACTATGTATAAACATGCCACAGCAAGCACGGTAGACATTCAGTTCATGCCTACTTGTCATGTGTCTGTGCCTGGCAGTAGACAAATGTGATGCCTACAAAGGGTTAAAGTGTTTTACTAATTCAGGCTCAGTGAGAAGGAGCAAATTTGGTAAGGATGAAACCATTTGGGGAGTAAACACTCAAAAGCGAGATCAGGATAGTTAGGATCTTAACTCAGAATTTCTCAAGGTTCAGTGTAGTCTTAAGCCAGGCTGTGTCTCTAGACAAGCTTTAGGGTCCTCAGTGCCACCCATGGGGCTCTCATGGAAAACAAGACAAGGCTGAGAATAGTTCTTTTGTTGTTGTTGTTTTGTTTGTTTGTTTGTTTGTTTTTCGAGACAGGGTTTCTCTGTATAGCCTTGGCTGTCCTAGACTCACTTTGTAGACCAGGCTGGCCTCAAACTCACAGTGATCCCCTGCCTCTGCCTTGAGAACAGTTCTTAAGGACCAGTGGAAATGACTGTTGCCACCTTCTCCTGAAGGGCGACATGTAATATAGGAAATGCTTAAAGGAAGCAGTATTTCTTTGAAAGTATTATCTCATTTTTGTGATCTTTTCACCAACAAAAGTATTTCGGGGGTTTTGTTTGTTTTGTTTTGGCATATTCTTATGTATTATTTATACTATATCCTGTTCCCAAAAAAAGGACTTAAAGAGGCAGGATTGCTGCAGTGCAGCCTCACAGAGTGACAAGTGGAACTCCTTAAAACTCCCACCAGAGACACTGGCTTAGGAGACCCTAGAGGAAGACTGCAGGGTCATTTGCGGGCAGGAGGGGTGCTAGAGAAGCAGTGGCGTCTTATCCTGCCCCACCTTCCAGCTTCTCACTAGGAAGTCCCACCTCAGAAGAAAATCACTGGAGGGAGGGTTGCAGCAGGAGAAAGTTAGAGTAAAAGCAGGGAGGCCAGCTCTCAGGCACACCAGCCGCCATCCTCACACGCTTTCCTCCCTGGGTGCTGATGGGAGTGAAGTGTCAGGCCTCTCCAGAGTGCCCTGCTGGGCGTAGGGTCACCTTCCACGGAGAGTAAGAGATTGGTCAGTCTGTGAGGGGGGCAGTGCTAGCTGCAGGGCCCAGGCTCCGCCCCTCCATCATCCCCATCCTCCTCATCAGACTGCACAGGTTGGAGGAGTGAGATGTGGTCCTGCCTGGTGTGGGAGTTGTCCTAGAATCCTCGCAAGGCAAGGACACTTCCACCTGCTCCAGTGTGTCCACATTCACTTCCGTGGACGAGATGCCATCCGTGGGGACTCGAGATGCAGATGGGAAAGGGGGGAAACAGACTGTCGCTGGCTGTAGAATGTCCTAGAAGGCTTTCTGCCACTTCTGAGATGCGGCTGCTGGAGCTCCAGGGCCGCTCAGGGATTTGGTTCCTAGTCAGCCACGGGTTGAAGGGATTGCCCACCAGGGGCCTCCCAGCCCAGACACCGAGCTCAGTAGTTGTTTAGGCTGTGGTAGGTGCTGGGGAAAGTGGAGATTTGGAGACAGGAGGCTGACACCCACGCAGGAGCCAGGAAAATGGAGGACATGTTACTTTTTTTCCTCTGAAATTTCTTATACGCATTCTTACAGGTATAAAATAAGTGCCCCCACCTCATTTTCTCCCTCCTTTTACCCAGTGAGCTTTCATTATTCCTTCTTATTACATGATCTCTGTTGTGTGTGTACCTTTGTTACACTCACACAAGCATGCATGCATGCATGCCACTGCTTGCGTGTGACACCCTTTGGAAGTCCCGTCTGCTCTCCCAGGTGCAGGCCAGTGATCCGGCGAGGAGTCCCAGACTTGGCAGGAAGCACTTTTACCTACCGAGCCATCTCACTGGCCCTTGTATTCCTTAGAAAAGCCTATACAGTAGACAATAACCCATTTCATGCCTGGTTTTGGTTTCCTTGCACTGAAAGGCTTCATCAGTGATAATATTAGAGTAATCTACAGCTAATTTTCCTATCCCATCCTCTTCAGAGCTGTAAATCTTTGTAAGCTAAAAATATTTTATTCAGAATTAAGCCATACTGCATAATGCATTAAGGAAACAGTAGTGATTTTTCTGATTAGAAATTAGTTAAACCAGAAATCGTAGTCCAGAAGCCTATATATTTGTATCTTGTGTGCAGATTATTCAAGTACTTTAACTCTTCAAAGCAGTACGCATTCTATTTATTTGACATTTAGTGGGAAGTATGACGAGACGAGGCTATCACGGATACGAGGGTGACCTAATTACTGCGTCTGGCCCTGCAACAACAGATCACACTCCAAATAGCTTGCTGCCTGCGGTACTCCCAATGCTTAGTGGGAGTGCAGAGCCTGTGAGGGAGGGCGCTTTTCTTAGGGACCATGCTAGAACCAGCTGGCTGTAGATCACACTGTGGTGGGAGTGATGGAGTGAACTGTACCAGAAAGGTTGGCGCTGCTGACAGAAGATGTGCGGCCTGGTGGTGGGGTGTGGTTCGGAACGTTTGCTTGCTTGCTTACCTGAGCGTGCCTGTGCCACAGAGCATGTTAGAAGTCAGAGGACAACTTGTGGGAGCTGGTTTTCTCAAACTAGGAGCAAGCACCTTTACCCCTGAGTCATCTCAGTGGTCTTTAAGCCTCTTTTCATAGCCTTGTCATATTTATTCCGGGGCTATTGTTGGGTAAATATAAAAGAAAGAGGTCTGTGGGGGTTCTGCTTTGTTTTGTTTTGTTTTGTGACTGTTTCAAGTATCCCATACTGGTCTTGAACTCATTGTGTAGTTTGAAGTACTGACACCTCTGCCTCTACCTCCTGAGTCCTGAGATTACAGGCTTGTGCTGCCACGCCTATATTGTGTCAGGAGTCAAGCACAGGGGTTTGTGTAAGCTAGGCAAGCAGTATACCAACCGAGCCTTCACACAGAGACATTTTTAATAATGGGCCAGAGAGTGGATAGGTTAGGTTTTATAAATTAAGTATAGGCTTTACTTTAAAAATAAAACTCGTAGCTCACAACTATCTGTAACTCCGAGATCTGACACCCCTACACCAAAGCACATAAATTTTAAAAATTAAATAAAAAATATAAAAAACTCAAAAATTATAAAATATTAATAGTAATAATAACTGCTCTGTAGTTCTCTAGCTAAAAAGAACACAGATCCCTGCTCAATTTGCCTCAGAGGCTACATTCTGTTCACCCTGTGAGCAAGAGCAGCTTTCTCACCATATTTTATTTCTGGCTTTAGGCACTGGATCTCACACTGCTAAAATAAAAGCAAGGAAAGTAAGATGCACATGGAGACACACAGCAGTAAGATCAGCAGTCGGGGTGCTGGGACAGGAGCTCTGTAAGTCCAGGCAGGGCCAACCTAGGCTACATAATGAAGTCCTATGTAAAAGAAACCAAGATAAGTGTCTAAAAAGATGGCCCAACAATAAATCCTACTTGCTGCTCTTCCTGAGGGTCTGAGTTCAGCTGCCATGTTGCTCTGCTCACAGCTGTCTGGTCTGGAACTCCAGTTCCAGGGGATCCCACTTCCTCTTGGTTCCAGAGCATCCTCACATGTCCTCACTGTGCACATACAGACAAATAAAATAAAGCACAGCAGGACTAGAAAGCAGGCCGAGATCAAATATAAGTCATTGGTGATCCCTGAATTAGTAATCATTTTTCTTACTATAAACCTATTCTGGGGCTTGGAATACAGCCCAGTTGTTATAGCAACCACCTTGCATGCATGAAGCCCTTGTTTTACCCTTAATATCACATGGAACAGTGGCTATGCATGCCTGTAACACCACACAGGGAAGAGGGTGAAAGCAGGAAGCTTAAGAGTTCAAGGTTTCAGCCGGGTGTGGTGGTCCATGCCTCTAATCCCAGCACTTGAGAGGCAGAGGCAGGTAGATCACTGTGAATTCAAGGTCAGCCTGGTCTACAAAGCACTCCAGGACAGCCAAGGCTACACAGAGAAACCCTGTCTCAAAAAAATCCAAAAAAAAAATAAATAAATAAAAATAAGTTCAAGGTCTCCTGAGCTGGATGTGGTGGTCCCAGCGGAGGCAGAGACTGGCAGATCACTGTGAGTTCAAGGCCAGCCTGGTCTACAAATTCCAGGACAGCAAAGCTGCACAGAGAAACCCTGTTGGGGGGACGTGGGGTGAGGAGGAAATTCAAGGTCTCTTCACTACACAATGAGCTCAAGGCCAGCAGGGCTGCTTGATACTCTGTGTTTAAAAAAACAAAATCCTTCTCTGATGAGTTCCCAGGACAATCACGTGTTGAAACACAAGGTCATGAAATGAGATAAGACCCTAATGTCAGTTATCAGTGGAAGATTTGTGTTGCCATAGTCAGCACATTTGTGTATGGGAGCCACCTTCTATAACAGTAACAGTAGATAACCTTTATATTCTACCTTAACTAGCTGGGGGAGGGGGTGTGTTGGTGGTGGCAGTTGCAGTGGCAGTTCTGTGAAGGGCTGGGAATCCAACTCCAAGGCCTTGGCATGTGGAAATCAGAGGACAGCTTACAGGAGCTGGGCTTTACTTCCACCATGTAGACTCCAGGATCAAACTCAGGTTATTGTGCTTAGCACCAAGCGCTTTTACCCACTGGTCCAACTCACTGGCCCCTGGACCTTGTGGGTTGTTAGGGTTTGGTTTGATTTGATTTGGTTTGGTTTTTCGAGACAGGGTTTCTCTGTGTAGCCTTGGCTGTCCTGGACTCACTTTGTAGACTAGGCTGGCCTCGAACTCACAGAGATCCATCTGCCTCTCCCTCCTAAGTGCTGGGATTAAAGGCGTGCTCCACCACTGCCCAGCTGGGTTGTTTCTTTGTTTTGTTTTGTTTTTTGTTTTTGTTTTTGTTTTATCTTTTCATTTTTTTTTTTTAACAGGGTCTTGCTCTAGAACTCAGGCAGGGTTTGAATTCATTGTGCAGCTCCAACTGGCCTCAAACTTGCAGTCCTCCAAGACTGGTTGTTTTTAACCCTGTTTTACTAGTGAGAAGAACAAGGCAAAGAGAAGCTAGAGAGCATCTAACTAATGGCCTCACAGTCAGGTTTCAAACCCCTACAACAGTGCAGTCGCTGCTGTGGTGGAGTTGGTCACTAACAGTACAGTCGCTGCAGTGGTAGAGTTGGTCACTAACAGTGCAGTCACTGCATTGTACATGTCTGGAAACAGGATTTGAGAGAGAAATCTCATTAAGGCGAAGAGCCACCAGGCCAGCCTTTCTAACAAACACTGACCTGCTAAAGAGAATCTGAATAAAATGACGACACTTACTGAAGAGCACCTTTTGTTATGGGATAGGATGAGTGCTGAAGACTCCCGGTGAGTCTGTGTTAGAATGAAGGGCCACGTGGAGAGCTTGAGCCAGGACTCCTCACTTAGGCAGCAGAGCAGATTGCAGTAGGAGGCAGGCAAAGCCAGATCATAAACCTGCTTGGTAATTATGAAGTCCAAACAGGAGCCGTATGAAGCAGCTGTTTAATTGCACCAAGATAAGCTACCTGACAAACCTATCTTAAAACAGAAATGGTTTTACATCTTGAAAATAAATAAATAAGCCCATTGGCTGAGGCCCCAGGTTCCCATCTCCATATCAGCAAGAGCCTCCTCCTGGGATTAGAAACAACCGGCTGTTAAACTCCTATCTTGACATAAATGGAGAGGCAGTGGCAACTTTTACATTACTAAGTAGATTCTTTTTCTTTGCTTCCTTGCCTGATTAACATATCTCCTTTCTGATTGACATATTCTATCTTTAGACAGATAATATATTCATCCTGTTACTTTTAAGTTTTGCTGGCCTAAGAGTATTTCTGTCTTGTGTGACTTTGCATATCTATATTCCAGGCTACAATGTTATGGTGACTTAGCTCTCTGAAATACAGTAGTTTTCTTCTTATAAATTTCAAGGTTTTTGCTATAACGTCACTCTAGTGACCTTGTGCTAATTAGATAACTCACTACCAAACTGCCATGTGTTCCGTTTAGCCAGTCAAAGATATAAACTCAAGTTGTGGATTCTCATCTATGATTTGTAAATGAGTACCCCCAGTGTCCACAGATTCTCAAGGGGTTCATAGTTCCATCTCAAGGTGTGTGGGTGTGTGTGTGAGAGAGAGAGAGACAGAGAGAGAGAGAGAGAGAGAGAGAGAGGGAGGGAGGGAGATCTGGCCTTGACAAGCACCCCCCCCCCCTTTCTATTTGGAGATCTTAAGTGCTTCATAACCTTTGCTCTTTCATTTCTCTACGCTGAGACGACTCCTTTCACACTCCTCCTCAGAAACCCCAGTGTCAGGATTGTACCTTTTGAAATAGAGAAATTCTATAATCCTTAACTATGATTTCCTAATTTCCTAGGTCAGGGGAAGACTTCTTGTTGTCCTGCTGAGCTTTGTCACAGCAGGCCTGCCTTTTCATTTGGAGCCCTCTTTGTCACTGCCACAGTAACAAATGGAGACACTGAGGACATTCTGTGACAGGCACTGCCTTGTTCCCACTGCAAGTCTCTTCACAGTAAATGAAACTGAGAAGAAAATCATAACAAATGATATGAAAGGGGGCCTAACCAATATGTCCCCACTGGGCATCAATACCAGCCTGTGTTAATATGATGGGACTTAGTCATGTGTTTTGCAGGAACTGTGTGTGGACCAAACCTACAAATCATCTTTAGATTGAAGGTGAATACACCTGTGACAGATGATGTCCAATCACCCCTTAGATAAAAGAGTAGGGGCCTTTCTCAAGAACCAACATTCTTAGAGGAACAAAATGACATAGGAATGGTTAAGAGCCATCTATAATTTAGAACATTGTACTTTGAGAGTTAAAACCCTTTGCTACCTCTGAATACTTTGATAGCATTGGCTGAGAGAATGCATTGCCCAAAAGAATGCCTTATAATATATGAGAGACCCTTAAGGCTTTTTAGTGGCCACAGTGTAAATAACTATTCTGGTTTTCAACCAATAAAATCCCACTGTCTAATTTTTATTTAGAAAATAATTTTGTTGCCTGGCAGTGGTGGCGCACGCCTTTAATCCCATCACTCGGAGGCAGAGGCAGGTGGATCGATTTGAGTTCAAGGCCAGCCTGGTCTACAAAGTGAGTCCAGGACAGCCAAGGCTACACAGAGAAACTGTGTCTTGGGAAAAAAAAAAAAAAAAGTGGATGGAGGGGTAAATGTGATCAGAGATCAGGGATAAGAGTGGGTGGAGGGGTGAATGTGATCAGAATACATTATGGAATTGTCAAAAAAAAAAATCACAAGAGAAGAAAAATTAAATTCCTACATTGTTTTTGTGTGCCACTACCTTAACTTCCTTTGCTTTTCTACTCAGATATTAGAAAGTGACATATTGTTTCCAGTACTTTTGTACTCAGAAATCAAAACCTTTCTGTTCCCACTGCGTCCTAGGGCCTTCCTGACGGTGGCCTGCATGACAGCTGCTAAACAGCCCTGTCGCAGGGACGCCGCCTTTCTTGTCTTCCCGCTCTAGTAGAACATTGTTTCAATTCATTTATTAAGGGAAAGAAAGTCTTAAAGCCATCAAATAAAGTATAAGATTCACTTGGTCATTAGGGGTGTGGAGGTAACCATGGACATTAGACCCACTTCAAGCAAAAAGGTCCTCACACCTCGCAATCACCACATGCCCAGCGGGTGAGCAAACGTAAGGTTAAGCCAGAGCGCCAGTTTTCAACACCCCGGCAGTCACAGCTCGGGTATTACCGTGTTTCTAGTAATCTGAAGAAGTCAAGATTTTTCCTTTCCCAGAAATAAAGGATACAAGGGCAGGACAAGAGAGAGGCGAGAGGATAAATATTACTTAGGTTACACAAAATGCAGAGTAATTCTAGATGACGTCTGGAATTTCTCGTAGACAAAGTCTTCTCTCAAATAGCTAATGCCCCACGTGGTTCCCGCCGAGAAGCAAGTGTAAATGAGCAGTGAGCTGCAAAGGGCTTGAGATGGTGGGATTTGTTTAAGACCAAATGATACAAGCCATAATAGACTATGTCAGTCAGGGTTCTGTCGCTGTGAAGAGACACCAGGGCCACTGCAGCTCCTATAAAAGAATGCATTTAATTAGGGCTGGCTCACAGTTTCAGAGGCACACTAGGTATGGCTTGAGCTTTTGAAACCCCAAAGCCCATCCCCAGTGACACATTTGCTCCAACAAGTGCACACCCACTCCAACATGGCCACAACTCCTAATCCTTCTATTAATGCCACCAAACATTCAAATCTATGAGCCCGCCAGGTGGTGGCAAACGCCATAAGTCCCAGCACTCTGGGAGGTGGATCTCTTAAATTCGAGGCCAGCCTGGTCTACATAGTGACTTCCTGGATAGCCAAGGCTGTACAGAGAAACCCTGTCTCGGAAAAAAACAAAAATCTGAGCCCATGGGGGCCATACTCATTCACACCACCATATAGACCAAAGCTCAAATTTCGTGAGCCGTAGGCCGGGCGTGGTGGCGCATGCCTTTAATCCCAGCACACGGGAGGCAGAGGCAGGTGGATCATTGTGAGTTCAAGGCCAGCCTGGTCTACAGAGTGAGTCCAGGACAGCCAAGGCTACACAGAGAAACCCTGTCTCAAAAAACAAAACAAAACAAAACAAAAAAAATCGTGAGCCTTAGTCTCTAGATTTGAAGGCACTCAAGCAATGTAGCCAGGTGCAGTGGTGCACACCTGTAATCCCAGCAGTCAAGGAATCAGGGGCAGGTGGATCTCTGTGAGTCTGAGGCCAGCCTGGTCTACAAATCTAGTCCAGGACAGCCAAGGCTACAAAGAGAAACCTGTTTTTAAAAAAAGAGCATATCCCGCTCTCAAAGAGGACTTGAGTTTGACTCCCAGCATCCATATCAGGATGCTCATAGCTGTCTATAACTCCAGCTCCAGGGACCAAGTTAACCTCTTCTGCATGAATGTGCACACACACACAGAGAGGGGGGAGAGATACATAAATGCATACATACATACACACACACACACGCATATACACACATACACATAAGATATCAACAGAGGTCTGAATCAATCCCCCTCTGAAAAATAGCAAATAATTACCTAAATAAAAGTTTTTCTCACTTCACATAAATGAGATGTATTCATACCCCTACCTGGGACATGAATACATGGTTTAGTTTCACTTAGCCAGTTAACTTTTTATTTTTTTATTTTTTTATTTTTTTATTTTATTTTATTTATTTTTTAGACACTCTTCCTATGTATCCCTGTCTGCATGACACTAACAAAGATCTACTTGCCTCTGCCTCCCAAATGCTGGGATTTAGGGTGAGCACCACCATGCCCACCAGCATTCATATTTTATAAAGTTTAGAACTATGTGGGGGGTTTTGGGTGGTTAGTTGGGTTTTTTGTTTTGTTTTGGTTTTGGTTTTGGTTTTGCAAGACAGTGTTTTTCTGTGTAGCCCTGGTTGTCCTGAACTGTCTTTGTAGACCAAGCTGTGTTTTTATTTCTGTCTCATCACTTGGCAAATTAAAAATGTATCTGTCAGCCAGGTGTGGTGGCTCATGCCTTTAATCCCAGCACTCGGAAAGCAGAGGCAGGTGGATCACTGTGAGTTGGAGGCCAGCCTGGTCTATAAAGCTAGTCCAGGATAGCCAAGGCTACATAAAGAAACCCTGTCTCGGAAAAAAAAAAAGTGTCTGCCATTTAGTACTTTTAAGTATTTAGGATTGTCTTGCTATGAGAAATTGTCAAGCATAAGCTACTGAGATGTATAAAGTGCTATAGTGAGCTGCTGTGCTTATGAATTAAGGGCATAGGAACAACTCTGGTTAGACAAAGTTTACTGCTGTCTTATGCCGTCAACCATAGCTTTGCCTGGACTCTACCTCAGCCCCAGTGGGTGCCTGCTGCAGCTGTTTCTCCTCTTCCTTCTCTTCTTTTTGACTGAAGGTTTTGTGTAGTCCAGGCCATGCTAAATTCTCTGTGTAGCCAAGAAGGAGCTTGAACCAGGCGTGGTGGCGCACACCTTTAATCCCAGCACTCGGGAGACAGAGGCAGGCGATCTTTTGAGGCCAGCCTGGTCTACAAAGTGAGTCCAGGACAGCCAAGGCTACATAGAGAAGCCCTGTCTGTGAGGGGGTGGGAGCTTGATCTCCTGATCTCCCTGCTCCCACTTCTGTGCTGGGGTTATAGGTTCACCATCGTACCCAGTTTATGGGAGACAGGGGATCAAATCCCGGCCTCCATTCGTCTGAGGCAAGCACTCACCTCCCCAAGACCCTGGGTTTGCTTTTGGTTCAGGTATCCCACACAACAGGTAGTAGAACTAAAGAGGTTTCCATTCACAGTCACAGCAAACAGACACTGACACACACAAACATGGACACTGACCTTATTCTCGTAGCTGATGCATAGACCACGTGCATATTGCATCCTTACTTTCAGTCTGTGCTTTATGGTGAGCGTGTATGTTAGACAGAACCTCTGCTCTCAGCTGACTCCCTGTATGGAGTCAGCCCTTGCACCAACTCCTACCAGTTAAACTTTGATCTTCATTGTACGCGTTCCTGCTGTGTCAGGCCTAACCTTGGCAGACATAGTAGCTTTTCTTTTTTTTTAATAATTTATTTAATTTTATGTGCATTGGTGTGAGAATGTCAGATCACCTGGAACTGGAGTGCCATGTGGGTGCTGGGAATTGAACCTGGGTCCTTTGGAAGAACAGCCAGTGCTCTTAACCCTCCAGCCCCCTGCCTCAGTAGCTTTTCACGTTAATTGAACACTCGATGATTGTTAATTTCTTTTTTCCCTGAAAGTGTTGTTTTCTAATACGTGGACAAGTCACATGAGATCATAACTACGTGGTTGTTGTGTTCTAGTCGATGTGAAGTTCAAACAGAACAAGACTTCACTGACGAGACTGCATGCGGAACGGGGGAGGAAAGGTTACCTCCGGGGACTGCTCAGGCCAAGGAAGCCAGTACTTTCACATCTGCATGGTCTGAGCTGGCTGATGGAAGTAGGAATTTCCTGCCAGATGTTAGTTCCTCGAGCAACCTACAGACATCACAGTGAGGAGATCTGCGTCCTGGTTTGCTAAAGCCGTACCCATGATGCAAGCTCACTCCTAATAGGTAGCAGACATTTCATATAAACTGCACTAAAGCCTAGAGTGTTTGCTATTATGAAGCACAACACTTAAGGCCTAATTTTCAAAGCACAATATCAGTGTTGTAGAAACTATTTCAAAAGAGAACGTTCTATCGAAACTACAAGATGTAAGTGATGACAGTTTAATTTCATTAATAAAAAGGTGAGACTTTATTGCCACAAGTACACCAAATGACTTGATTAAGGTCATTTAATAAAGTCAGTTTAAAACCAAAATATTTCTCTAGCCGGGCAGTGGTGGCACACGCCTTTAATCCCAGCACTTGGGAGGCAGAGGCAGGCGGATTGCTGTGAGTTCGAGGCCAGCCTGGTCTACAAAGTGAGTCTAGGACAACCAAGGCTACACAGAGAGACCCTGTCTCGAAAAACCAAAAAAAAAAAAAAAAAATTCTCTAAAGAGTCTGGCTGGAGTGGTGGTGCACACCTGTAATCCCAACACTCTGGGAGGCAGAGGCAGGTGGATTCCTTGAGTTCAAGGCCAGTCTGGTCAACAAAGTGAGTCCAGGACAGCCAGAGCTACACAGAAAAACCCTGTCTCTAGGGGGGAAAAAATCTGAAACATTATGAGAAGTGTGAGTGTTTATGTCAGTTTCCTGTTTCGGTTCCCAGGGGAATTAGGAAGTAAAAATTCCATTCAGAGAAGCTGCACACAAAAAGTAGAAACGCTGTATCCAGTTGAAACAAGAAGCATTGTTGAGAGAGGAGAAAGCCTTTGCACATGATCTCACTGTTGCCTCCTCCTCTGTGAGGGGAAATATTGACATTTACCAGGCTGTTTGCTCCAGCTTTCTGATCTCCTGCAGGTCATTTTTATAACAACCTTATCGATGGCCTCTTACCCAGCTCTCCAGCTCTAACTGAGTCGAGTCGATTTGTAACCACAGCTTCAAGTAGCTGTTACAGAACAAGAAGACATCCTAATAAAGCTGTAAACGTGTTTACTCAAACAGAGTATTGATTTTACTTGGAGAGGGAGAAGCTGATGCTAGCGAGGTGTCAGGGTGGGTGGATTTCACTGCGCTTCTCACTGTCATCTGTCATGGTTCTGAGACACAGAGGAAAGCCATCAGAGGACAATTAGAAGTAGCAGAAATTTAGCCCCTAAAAGTCAGTTAACCACTGGGGGTTTCTGTAGCTAATTAGCTTTTATTAAAAGTCTCCCCTAGTAATAATGACTGGGAACTTTGAACTGTATTCTCAGGTAGAACAGGATCCTAAGGTTGTGACTTGTTAAGTGTATGAATGTAATGGCTACAGGTACCATAGACCTTTTCTGACTATAGTAATTAGGCCCATCAGAGCCAAAGCCAGTGCAAAGACAGATTTTCCTGAAAAGTCTATGTTAAGGAATTGGTAAGGCAGGCAGGCATAATTTAAGACATGTCTTTGAGGGAGGGTCTTAGGGCGCTCACATGTTTTGTCCTGAACCATGACAATGTGTGTAAAAATGCTCATACCATGTTTCGTTTCTAAATACACTTCTTTTTTGTTTGGAATTGGGGCCTTGTTTTTTGTGTGGAGTTTTTGTTTGTTTGTTTTGGGACTGTTTCATTATATAGCCTAGGCTGACCTGGAACAAACAAACAAACAAAGAGATTCTAGATTCTAGAAGCTGGGTATAGTGGTGCGAGCCTGTAATGCCAGGACTCCAAGAAGCAGAGGCAAGCACATCACTGCGAGTTCAAGGCCTGCCTGGCCTATAAAGTGAATCCAGGGCAGCCAGGACTACACAGGAAAACTCTATCTCTGAAAACCAAAAAACAAACAAACAAAAAACAGATTCTAAGATATTTCTGTTTGCCTTACACTGCAGGTATATGTGTACACATGTGTACACATGCATACTTTTGCACCACAATGTTCATGTATTGAACTCAGGTCATGAGGCTAGGAGCTGTCTCTGGGCCCTTCTCATTGTAATATTAACATTAATGCATATGAAGCCAGAGCTTAGCCAGGAACTGCATGAGCCAGGAGCCTTGTGAAAGGCTTTTGTGCAAACACTCTACCTGCCATCATGCAAAGAGCCAGAAAAACATTACAGTTGGGGGGGGGCATAATCACTCACTTAGAACAATAAGAAAAAAATAAAATTTTATTAAGCCGGGCATGGTGGCGCACGCCTTTAATCCCAGCACTCGGGAGGCAGAGGCAGCCGGATCGCTGTGAGTTCGAGGCCAGCGTGGTCTACAAAGTGAGTCCAGGATGGCCAAGGCTACACAGAGAAACCCTGTCTCGAAAAACCAAAAAATAAAAATAAATAAATAAAATTTTATTAAAATTAAGCCTGACCATTCATTGTGTCTTTCCACATCTACACTAATGTATTGGGTGGTTTGGGGTTTTTGTTTGCTTTCGTTTTTGGGTTTTGGAGACAGAGTTTCTCTGTGTAGCGTGATCTGCCTGCCTCTGCCTCCCAAGTGCTAGGATTGCAGGCATGCACCATCATTATCACGCCCGGCTCATGTGTTAGGTGTTTTACAGTAAACTTTTGTTTGTTTCTTTGTTTTTGTTTTGTTTTTCAAGACAGAGTTTCTCTGTGTAGTCCTGGCTGTCCTGGAACTGGATCTGTAGGCCAGGCTGGCCTTGAACTCTGCCTCTCAAGTGCTGAGATTAAAGGTGTGCATTACCACCGCCTAGCCTGCAGTAAACTTCTTATTCCTTCTTGCACTGCTCCTGCCTAACTGGCGAAGATTAGATTTCAGGATAACCAGTTCTAAAGTCTGGAGCAACACACTGTCAAAAGAGCTGGGCGTGCACACCTTTAATCCCAGCACTGGGGAGGCAGAGGCAGGTGGATCTCTGTACATTTGAGGTCAGTCTAGTCTACAAAGTGAGTCCAAGACGGACAAGGCTACACACAGAAACTCTGTCTTGAAAAAGAAACAAAAACAAACAAACAAGACATCAAAAGATGTTGTGGGCAGCCGGGCGGTGGTGGCGCACGCCTTTAATCCCAGCACTGGGGAGGCAGAGGCAGGCGGATCGCTGTGAGTTCGAGGGCAGCCTGGTCTACAAAGTGAGTCCAGGACAGCCAAGGTTACACAGAGAAACCCTGTCTCAAAAAACCAAAAAAAAAAAAAAAGATGTTGTGGGCTCTTTGACCTGGTGCTGTGTGTTTATTTGTGCATGTAGTGCCATACCAGATGCTGCCCTACATCAGATCCCCAGGCTATGAAGTAGCATGTTGTAGGTTAAAGGGTGCCACTAGGGCTGTACTCTTTGTATGTCAGTAGATAGAGGAGGAAATTGGCTTTTGGCAGTTATGTTTAGGTCTCTTCCTCTACGTTAAGGTGTTTTATGACAGAAAAAAGATGGCATGGATTTATGAATCACATGTCTTTTGTTTGTTTTGGTTGGGGGGGGGGGGCTTGGTTTCTTCATAAAAAAAGATTCTAAGGATGGCCAAGGCTACACAGAGAAACCCTGTCTCAAAAAACCAAAAAAAAAAAAAAAAAAGATTCTGCGGACAAATAATTTAGCATCACTCAGCCCCATTTTTCTCAACTGTAGAAATAAAGATGAGTATCTACCTTGTTTGCGTTTTTTCCGGAAGGCAAATGGAGTGAAGTTTACAAAGCACAGTGCCTGAGCCACAGAGAGAATTGTCTGTTGCTAGAACTGGAGGTCTTCACTAGGTGGAGCGGCAGGTGGTGTAGACTGGGGGGCAGCAGGTGAGCGTGTCTTCATTAGATAATACTGTTGGGCTGTTTGCACGTCTGCTTCCAGTCTCACAGCAGCCTCCTGGGTGGCTTGGCATCCATCCTGGCTTCTGGGCGAACACTAGGTGCCAGCCCAGTTCTTAGGCACTGTTGTCATGAGGTCCTAGGACCATAACCTATTTGCCCTTGTTTGGTCTAGGAGGACATTGAGTGATGTGCACAGGCCAGTTCAGCTCACCTCCCTAAGTGATGCCGGACATGAGGACTCTATAAACAGATGTTCTGTTCGCATCCCTCATCTGTGGCCTTCTCCTCACCTGTACAGTTTTCGAGTGTTGCCTACCACACAAGCCATGGTTTTCACTGACTGCCGCTCCCTGCCTGACCTCCATGTTCTCTCTGTCTTATGCTACATTACATTTTCAATAATCACTTTAGGAAGAAATTCAGTTATCTCTTTCTCATGGTTCTGTCTTAAGTGTCTTCATGTTGATTTGACACAAAAAGCTCATGTTCCTGTAATGGTCTAAAAGAACCCCGTGACTTTCTGTCCCTGTCTCCCCACTCATCTCAGCTGCAAGCTCCATTTATATTGCTCTTCTTTCTGGCCTTAAATACTTTGCACAACTGAAACTGGAACCCACAGTAGGTCTGCAGTGGGCTTGTGAGATATGGAAGCAGCTGTTCCAAGCACAGCGCTCCAAGAATCATCCTAGGATGCTGCAGGGGGCTCTGCTGAGTCGCACTGGTAACATCCTGTAGACTTCTGCCCGAACTACCTGACCAGAGCTACTGTAATCAAAGCTCAGCTGTCTGGCTCTCCTAGGTCCGCTCTTCATCACAGACCTTAAACATTTGCTCTCCATGTTGCTTTTCTTGCTGCTTCCTCATTACAACTGATGTTTTTTGTTTTTCAAGACAGGATTTTTCTGTGTAGCCTTGGCTGTCCTGGACTCACTTTATAGACCAGGATGGCCTCGAACTCACAATGATCCACCTGCCTCTGCCTCCTGGGTGCTGGGATGAAAGGCGTGCACCTCCACATCTGGCTACAACTGATCTTTGACTGTTTTACAAAATGCATTTTTCTCTAATCCTTCCTTTTGTTTCTTCTGCATATAATGTGCATCTCTTATAGTACACACTAAGGCTCTGTTCATCACACCTTCTCCAAGAAGCATTTCTTTTTTTTTTTTTTTGGTTTTTCGAGACAGGGTTTCTCTGTGTAGCCTTGGCCATCCTGGACTCACTTTGTAGACCAGGCTGGCCTTGAACTCACAGCGATCCGGCTGCCTCTGCCTCCCGAGTGCTGGGATTAAAGGCGTGCGCCACCACGCCCTGCTCAAGAAGCATTTCTTGATGTCCCCAGATATGTACATATTTTCTTTCTCCTGAAGCAGCAAATGTAAGACAACACTCAGTATTACCTCTTTAAGTTCTTCTGTATTGAGCCCAGTGCCTAGACACTCAGACGCACACACGGCCTCACCTGCTGCGTGGCAGCTGGGATCTGGTGAGTGTTGGTAGAAGAAAGCACCAAAGTCAACACTAAAGGGCAGATGTCTGTGTTGTTTGGTTTGTTTACGTGTGTGTGTGTGTGTGTGTGTGTGTGTGTGTGTGTGTGTGTGTGTGTTTAACACAAGGTCCCCAGGCATGGTAGTGTGGACCTTTAACTCCTGCACCAGAACTGGGTGGTTCTC
This sequence comes from Acomys russatus, assembly GCF_903995435.1. Lineage (NCBI taxonomy): Eukaryota > Metazoa > Chordata > Mammalia > Rodentia > Muridae > Acomys > Acomys russatus. The sequence goes on from NC_067139.1 coordinate 72,537,888, forward strand.
TATGATTCAGGACAGCCAGGACTATTTATAGAGAAAGCCTATGGATGGATGGGTGGATGGATGGATGGATGGATGGATGGATGGATGGATGGGCGGGCGGGCAGGATTGCAGACAGGTGGGCTAGCACACATGCAAGCAAGCAAGACATACTGGGTTTCACTCAGTAGCCTGGAACTCACTGTATAATCCTTAGCTACCACACCCAGCTGCTTCTTCTTTTTTTGTTTGTTTGTTTGTTTGCTTGTTTTTTGTTTTTGTTTTTCAAGACAGAGTCTCTCTATGTTAGCCTTGGCTGTCGTGGACTCGCTTTGTAGACCAGGCTGACCTTGAACTCACAGTGATCCGCCTGCCTCCGCCTCCTGAGCGCTAGGTGTGGTGGCCTTTAATCCTGGGCATGCACCATCACACCCAGCTCCACACCCAGCTTCTAAAGGGCAAGTGTCTTTTTTTTTTTTTTTTTTTTTTTTTTTTTTTTTTTTTTTTTGGTTTTTCGAGACAGGGTTTCTCTGTGTAGCCTTGGCCATCCTGGACTCACTTTGTAGACCAGGCTGGCCTCGAACTCACAGCGATCCGCCTGCCTCTGCCTCCCGAGTGCTGGGATTAAAGGCGTGCGCCACCACGCCCGGCCGGGCAAGTGTCTTTTTAAAAAGTAAAATAAAGAGCTTGGAAACTAAACTGATCCAGAAATGACAGAGAGCAATGCAAGTACACACATGAGAACAGGAAAGGAGTTCAGTACTGTTGCTTGTAAAATATCGTATCAGGTTTGCTCTAATTGCATGGTAATGCCTTTAAGAACAAAGGTAATTACATGATAACTTGTGTTACTACTCCCACATTATCTCTTAATAACTATGTAATTAACTTGTCACTACCGTACAGTGTGAAGTTTGCTATTACTTACATATAAAGAGCATCGATAACTTCAGCGAGCAAGCTGGAGTGAGGCCAGGGACAGAGGCAGTCTGGAAATCACCACATTAGAGCAGTCAGGAAAGCAAATGATTAATTAGATCGTTGTACCTGTCCAGAGGACTGAAAGCAAAGCCACAGCGAACAGCTGCAGAGCTGGGGTTGCGTCACGTGACTTTCTGAAGCTAACAAGCACGCAGCAGAGCGAGGATGCTGAGAAAGCTGAGGAGTCGCTGGGGTAGGGTGCGATGCAGAAGCTCTGGGTAGTCTCTTCTATTTTGAAAGGGTTTCTCTTTAAGTAAACATGCATAGGGACTGTTTGGTTGTGGTTGTTGAGACAGGATCTCACTTTGTCTTCTAAGCTAACCTGGAACTGGACTTCTCCCTGCCTCAGCCTCCTAGGGACTAGATTCACAAATGTGTTTGATGTATGCCTGGGTCAAAATGTAAAATAATAATAATGAAAACACTGGCTAGATGAGCAGGCAGGCTCCTGTCATCAGAGCCCCTGGGAGGTAAAGACAGAGAGACAAAGAATCCAAGGCTGTGTCAGCTCTATAGAGAGAGAACCTAGGGCCAACCTGGGCCACATGTGATGCTGTCTGAAAACAGAGTGGAAACTCTTTTTTCATCTCAAGTCACCACCATCTTGAGTTTGTTTGTGAGGCGTACGTGGCAGAGATGTGCAGCACCAGAAACTCTGATTCACTGCTGGTGAAAAATGAAAGCTAAGATGGCCACTTGGGAATACAGTCTGGCAGTTTCTTACACACCAAACATATGCTTACCATATGATCTTGCAATTGTGTTCCTTGGCTGCCTAAATGAGTTGAAAACTTATGTCTGCACAAAAACCTGTACACAAATGTTTATAGCACTTTTACTTATAAATGACAGGGCTAAGAAGCAACCAACATGCTCTTCAGCCTGTAGGTATATGAGGAGGCAAGCGGTGGTACATGCAGTATATACCATTAGTCAGGAAGGAGGAGGCCACGGCTCACTGGACACTTGAAGAGGACTGGAGTTGGACTCTCAGCACTGACATGACAGCTTCCAACCATCTGTGACTCTAGTACCAGGGGATCTGACTCCCTCTTCTGGCTTCTAAGGGCACCAAGCACATGGTGCAGGCAATAACACTCATACACATAAAAATAATAAATCTTTAAAAAAGAGGAAGAAATGAGTGAATGGGACTGACAGATGGTTCTCTGTGTAAATGCACCTGCCATGGACACAGGAGACCTGAGTTTGACACCCAGATGCCACAATGTGGAAGGAAGGTGAGAACTGGCTCCAGCAAGCTGTCCTGCAGCCTCCACGTGCTTGCCATGGTACAACAAACACCCCTACCTCCACACCAAGTAAATAAATACTGTTTATGTTACATACTGAGGTACTGAAGTATCACAGAAGCTGGGCGTAGGGGTGCAGGTCTTCACTCTCAGCCCCGGGGAGGCGGAGGCCGGTGAATCACTGTGAGCTGGAGCCCAGCCTGGGCTGTATGGGTAGTTCCAGAACAGCCCGAGCTGCACAGTAAGATCCCGTCTGAAGGGTGGCGGGAACTTAGGCTGTTTATTCATTCAAGTTCTCTATCATTCTTTAAATATAAGTGTGCACATTAAGTAACTTTATACAGTTTTTTGTTGTTTTGTTTTTTTAGTTTTTGTGTGTTTTTTGGTTTTCTTTTTTGTTTGTTTGGGGTTTTGTTGATTTTTTTGTTTTTGTTTTTTTGTGACAGGGTTTCTCTGTGTAGCCTTGGCTGTCCTGGACTCACTTTGTAGACCAGGCTGGCCTCAAACTCAAGCCATCTGCCTGCCTCCGCCTCCCAAGTGCTGGGATTAAAGGCGTGAGCCACCACGCTCAGCTAGGTTTGTTTTGTTTTGTTGGTTGGTTGGTTGGTTTTGGGTTGTGTTGTTGTTTGGGTTTTTTGTTTGTTTGTTTGTTTTGTTTTGTTTTTTGGTTTTCCAAGACAGAATTTCTCTGCATATCCTTGGCTGTCCTGGACTCACTTTGTAGATCAGGCTGGCCTCAAGCTCACAGAGATCCTCCTGCTTCTGCCTCCCCAAGTGCTGGGATTAAAGGCGTGCGCTACCAAGCCTGGCCTTTTAATCAGTCTTTGTAATTAATAAGGACTACTTTTTGAGAGTTTCACTTATAATTGATTATGTAATATCTGTAGTTCATTTTTGGTTGTTTTTAAAAATAGATTGAAAAGCTGATACTCTCCAGGGGCCAAAGGTCTTAACTTTTGTCAGCACCCAGGTTTTCCTTGTCAGAGCAAATGGGATTTCAGAGCCCTACAGTGCACTCAGCAGCCAGTCAGTCTCTCTCTGAGAAGGAGGCCTCCGGCACTTAGCTTCACAGAATGTTCCACCACATAAGCTCTTCTCACAAAGATCATGGCAGGAGGAATGAGGGAAACAGATGTTGCTTATAAGGGCCCTAATAGACGTGTTTCCACTGTAAACTGATCCCACTCTGAATCTGGCGTCTGCCCTGTTTGCTGTGTGGGCCAAACATTTCAGTCTCAGAGTTTGGCAGAAAGTTTATACTGACCTGTGCCTGTTACCTGAAAACCCTGATAAAAAATAGTCTTGAGAAAATGCGTTCACATTCTTCCAAATTGGTTCTGTTAACCAAATTAATTCTCTTCTGTAACTGGGCAAACGTTTTATCAAATACAGAGCATTTCCTGGGCCTGGCCAGGAAAAGAGGAAGGACATAAGTCATTGTACCATGGCTTCAAATTAACCTCCAACGTCACCCTGGTCCCTGGGCTGCCCGGGGCCTCGGGGAAGGCCCGGAAGTCCGCCTGCTGAGCAGTTTCTCATTATCCTGTCCTGAGCATTTGAGCCCAGCTACAGCTACAGAGGCCAGTTGCACAGGTTTTCCTGGTTTTGACCTGTCCTAATTGGTTTTTTGGTTTGGTTTGGTTTGGTTTGGTTTGGTTTTTCGAGGCAGGGTTTCTCTGTGTAGCCTTGGCCATCCTGGACTCACTTTGTAGACCAGGCTGGCCTCGAACTCACAGCGATCCGCCTGCCTCTGCCTCCCTAGTGCTGGGATTAAAGGCGTGCGCCACCACACCCGGCTGACCTGTCCTATTTGTAACTACACTTCTTTCCTTCCTTCCTCCCTCCCTCCCTCTCTCCCTCCCTCTCTCCCATCTCTTATGTTTAAGTGCAGTTTTATGTGGACATGCCCACCCACTGTTCCCACACCTGTCCACATCTCTCCTCCACTGTCTCACCCATTTGGATCGCCACTACGTGGAAACTGTCACAGTAACGTTGCTGTGAACATTCATTCACAAGTCTATATGTGTCTGCATTTCATTTGCCTTGAGTAAATAGCTAGAAATCAAACGACTGAGTCATATAGTAGGTAAATTTAACTTTTTAAAACAATATTTATTTTTATTTTATATGTATGAGCACTTGCCTGCATGCATGTCTGTGCACCACCTGTCTGCCAGTGCCCTAGGAGACCAGAAGAGGGCTGGGATTACAGGCATGCACCACCATGCCTGGCTTCTATTTCTGGTTTTTGAGACAGGGTCTTCCAACAATGCCCCAGGCAGACCTTAAACTTGCAGGCCTCCTTAGTAGCTGGTCTTACATACATCCAAGTTTTAGAGGCTTCTTGTCAGCTCTTGAGTCAGTAACAGGTCTCCACCCTCTCACACTGACTTTCCCCAGTTAGGTGAGTTTCTTTTCCTTTCCTTCATGGGGCTTGTCATTTTCAGTGGCTTTTTTTTGTTTGTTTGTTTTGTTTTGTTTTGTTTTTCAAGACAGGGTTTTTCTGTGTAGCCTTGGCTGTCCTAGACTCACTTTGTAGACCAGGCTGGCCTCGAACTCACAGCGATCTGCCTGCCTCTGCCTCCCAAGTGCTGGGATTAAAGGCCTGCACCACCACACCCATCTTTTGTTTTTGTTTTTGTTTTTTGAATATTACTTTTTAACTGGTGTCTATTAGACATGATTGCTACACTGTGTACTAGTGCAGCTCTTCACTCTTCTCATTTGATAACCCTCCAGCTTTACTGAACTAGTACTCGTAATGGTCTTCTAGATTCCACAGGACTCACATGTGCACATGTGCAGGCTTTTTGCTTGTATTATTATTTTAGTTTTTTTTAAAATAATTTTTAAATTTCTTTCTTCTCTTTTAAGATTTATTTATTTATTATGTATACAATGTTCTGTCGGCATGTGTGCTTACACTCCAGAAGAGGGCACCAGATCTCATTACAGATGGTTATGAGCCACCATGTGGTTGCTGGGAATTGAACTCAGGACCTCTGGATGAGCAGCCAGTGCTCTTAATCACTGAGCCATCTTTCCAGCCCTAGTTTTTTTTTTTTTAAAGATTTAATTATTTATACAGATTCTGCCCACACGTGTGCCTGCCCACCACAAGAAGACACCAGACCTCATTATAGATGGTTGTGAGCCACCATGTGGTTGTTGAGAATTGAAATCTGGACCTTCGGAAGAGCAGACAGTGCTCTTAACCTTTGAGCCATCTCTCCAGCCCCTCGTTTTAGTTTTTAAGGCAGAGTCCTTTACCCAATTAGGCCTCAGACTTCACTGAGTGCCTGAGAATGACCTTGAACTCCTAACCTTCTTGCCTCTAGTTCCCTAGTGCTAGATTAAAGGGTGTGTTACCCTGATGTACCAAAATAGACCAGGAATTATGATCCTTGGCATTACTGATATGTACAGTGCTTATCAGCATCCGTGTCACCAGATGGACATAATGCTTCCAACCTCTTTTATTTATTTATTTATTTATTTTCTTTCAACCTCTTTTTGAGGGAAGTGGTGAGATAGGGTCTTTCTGTGTAGCCCTGGTTGCCCGGAATTCCATATCTAGACTAGGCTGGCCTTGAACTCAGACAACCACCTGCCTCTGCTTACTGAGTGCTAGAATAAAAGGAGTGTGTGCCACCACTCCTGGCCTTGTCTACTGTCTTAGTTACAGGTATAGACAACCTTGCTTCTTCAGATACTAGAAGGGACTTCCTTTCTGTCTGCATGGCTGACAGTGTTGAGGAGCACCTGGGCGGGCCAGAGGCTACAAACTTGTGATCCTGGCATCATGAGGACGAGACAGGAAGACAGCAACTCAAGGGAGCATGAGGCCTGCAAGTGCATCATACAGAGGCCAGGAGAGGGCATCAGATCCCCTGGAACTGGAGTTGCAGGGCTTGTGAGTCACCATGTGGGTGCTAGGAACTGAACTCAGGACCTTGCAAAGACCAGCAAGTGCTCTTAACCTCAGAGCCACCTCTCCGGGCCTGTGGACCTGGGAATGGCGTGAGATAAGAAGCAGTGTCACTGTAGATCTGAGCTGTGGCAGTAAGAACAGGGAAGTTACAGACTGAGGCACACCTGAGGCGGACATGGCTTCATCCCCACCCTACAGTCCTGACTTATACTGTCCTCTGTCTCTCTCAGCATTGTCAGTCTGTGTGTCTGTTTCAGCCTCTCGCACCCCCCATGGCACTGGGCAGGCCTGGGTTGTTCACCTTGCGTGTGACCTCATAACCATGCGGAGCAAACTAGAGTCGTCTCTGTTTCGCCTCGTTTGTTCTTCCCTGTGTGACTAATGTATAATACTTGAAGGTCTTGGTTTCATATAATTTGTCTTTATTTCAGCTGTTTTCAGAAGGAACCTACACCTAGCTCCTTTCAGTCCATCTTGCTGAGACGATATCTACAGTGCTGTTTCTGCAATAGCTTTATGTTAAAGTCAGGCTGACCTGCGGTCCCCACCTGTGACATTAGTGCATTTCATTGCTACCTCTGGAAAGAACACACTGTCTGTCTGTCTGTCTCTGTGTGTGTGTGTGTGTGTGTGTGTGTGTGTGTGTGTGTGTGTGTGTGTGTCCCCACCCACCTACTCAGATTTTGTTGGTTTTTGAAACAGACTCCCATAGTTCAGGCAGGCCTGAATTCACTGTGGCACCTTGGATGACTGAAATTTTGACTCTCCTGCCTCCGCCTCCAAGTGCTGAGATGCAGGTGTACTCTGCTGTGCCCTACCACTCTGCATCTTTCTCTCAAAAGATGTGATAGGAGCCAGGCAGTGGTGGCGCACACCTTTAATCCCAGCACTCAGGAGGCAGAGGCAGGCAGATCTCTGTAAATTCTAAGCCAGCCTGGTCTACAAAGCAAGTCCAGGACAGCCAAGGCTACACAGAGAAACTGTCTCAAAAAAAAAAAGTGGGTGTGTGCATGTGGGAGAGGAGTGTGTTGACATGTTTAATAAAAAAGAAATTCACAAGGAAGAGGAAAGAGTTAAACTGTAACTCTTTCGGCAAGACCTCCAGGTAATGCATGTCACCAGTGCTCGCTTTGCACTTGTCCAAGTGTGTGTGATGGTCCTTAGACGCCATTGCTCTGACAGAATACCTGACACAAAGCTTGGGGAGGAAGGGTTTGCTTCTCACCCTGGAGAGGCTGCAGTACTGCAGAGCAGAAGCAGAGACAAGATGGCCACACCGAATGCTTCCTCTTCCCACTTCTCATTGCTCTCAGGACCCTGCTACCTTCTAGGTGGTGTCGCCCACACGCAGGGCACAGGGCATTCCCATAGCTACCACCATGCTGTGGTCAACCCAGAGGCGAACGCCACTAGTGTCCTAGGAGCACCTGTCCTTCAAGGTGACAGTCAAGATTAACTGCCATGGTGAGACTGAGAGCAGAGTCGCTGGTGGCGCTGAGCTCTTGGCATTACAGTGCCGCTGCACTGCACTCACGCTCTTCCGTTTGTCCCCTCTAGGGTTCCTGTCTCAACTGGTCTCTGACAAGCCTCTGGCCGAGTGCATCCGCGCAGGCCACTATGCCGCAAGTATCATAATCAGGCGAACTGGCTGCACCTTTCCTGAGAAGCCAGACTTCCACTGATGGGGTCTGCGGTGACCACGTCCCGAACGTTCCTGCCATAAGAAAGAATAAAATTACGTGCTGTCTTTGCCCACCCTGATTCTCTCTCTCTCTCTCTCTCTCTCTCTCTCTCTCTCCCCCCGTGCTACTCCTAGACCTTTAGTCTCTCTGAAATCTGGGGGAAAATGTTTATTTCCATAGTTTGTTAGCGCCTCTTTAATGCCTAACAGTAACACAGCATTTCAGTAGAAACTTTACTTCATTTCAATTGTTCATAAATTCATCTGTATTTAGAAAATTGATCAGGTTGATCAGGGTTTTTTTTTTTTTTTTTTTTTTTTTTTTTTTTACATTTCTGCTTTCAATGCAGGTGCAATTTAATATAATAGACTTTTTAAAGAAATTAAGGCTAACATCATTCTTGAGCTTTTTATATAAATATATTTAATTTGGAAGTGTGTGTGCACACACATCATATATAAAGATATATATATCTACCCCATAACTGGTCAAATAAGGTACAGAAATCTTTATCACACCAAATTATCCTACATAAACTCCTCAGTGCGCTTCAGACATCTGATGGACTTGGGACAACTTATTAATTTCCAAAATTTGCATTATGTTCAGATTGTAACCTTGTGCTTACGGATGGTACTCTGTAATTTGATACAAATAAAAAATTGCCATATAGGCATTTTGTTCTGTCTTGGTTTGTGCTCAATAAAACTAAGGAAGAAAGATTGTTATTAGTACTGGGCCCTATGTGATTTTATTGATGGGGTGACGGAAAAATATATAATACATTACATATAAATGTACATAGCACACATATATAATAGCATTATAAGAGGCAAGCATTCTTTTTTGTTTTGTGTTTTCATTTCTCTCAGGTACGAGTGGAATTGCTAGATCATATGTAAACTCTTTTCTTTTTGTTTGAGATAAGGTCTCACTGTGTAGCCCTGGCTGGCCTCCCACTCACAGAGATCACCTGCCTCTGCCCCACCATTCTGGGTCATATATAACCTTTTCAAGGAACTACAGAAAATTTCAAAAAGAACTGCACAGTTTCTCACTCCTTCTGGCTGTGGTGTAATCCTAGCACTCAGTGGGTGTGGGTGTGTGGGTGTTCTGGTGCCGGTGTGCCTGTGTTGGTGTGGGGTTGTGGGTGCTGGTGTGCCTGTGTTGGTGTGGGGTTGTGGGTGCTGGTGTAAGCATGTCAAGACCAGAAGTCAACCCAGATGTCCTTCATGCGGAGTCTACCCTTTTTTGTTTTGTTTTTCGAGACAGGGTTTCTCTGTGTAGCCTTGGCTGTCCTGGACTCACTTTGTAGACCAGGCTGGCCTCGAACTCACAGAGATCCACCTGCCTCTGCCTCCCAAGTGCTGGATGAAAGGTGTGTGCCGCCTGGCTCCACCAGCATTTGTTACTCCACATTTTTTACACCCATCATAGTGGGTATGGAGTGGTCCTTCGCTGTGCTCTTTATTTGATTTCCCTAATTGTCTATTGATGTTGATCAGCTCTTCGTGTGCTATTGGCTCTTTATGTTACTCATTCGTGTTTTCCTGATTTTGTAAGTGGGTAATTTATCTTACTGTTCAGTTGTGTTTTCAATATATTTTATATGAAATTCCTACAGATATTTCTCCCATCATGTATGTTGACTTTTCTGTTTCTAGATGTATTGTGTTCAGTTGCTTTTTGTTGTTGTTATTATTGTTACTTGTGGCTCTGGTATCATGTCTAAGAAGCCACTGCTGGGGGCTGGAGAGATGGCTCAGAGGTTAAGAGCACTGACTGCTCTTCCAGAGGTCCTGAGTTCAATTCCCAGCAACCACACGATGGCTCACAACTGGCTATAATTCCAATCCCAGGGATCCAACATCCTCTTCCAGCCTCCATGAATGGATAGTGTCCACACATAGTGCACACACACATGTACAGACAAAACATCCATACACATAAAATAAAAAATAAAATGAGAGCGGGCATGTTGGTGCATGCCTTTAATCCCAGCACTCGGGAGACAGAGGCAGGCAGATCTCTGTGAACTCGAGGCCAGCCTGGTCTACAAAGTGAGTCCAGGACAGCCAGGGCTACACAGAGAAACCCTGTCTCAAAGCCAAAAAAATATAATAATAATAATAATAATAATAATAATAATAATAATAATAATAATAATAATAATAGGAGCTAGGGGCTGGAGAGATGGCTTGTGTACCTCTCTTTTGCCCAGTTACAGGCTGTCCATCCTTTTTTTTAATTAACCAATCAGAGGTAATTAGGGAGCAAAGTTTACACAACATTGTTCCGTGTACATGAGAATTTGAGAATGCACTAGATCTGGGGCCCAGAATTTAGCGTCTGAATACATAGCACCAGAGCAACTACTGACAACCCACATGGCAGCTCATAACTCTAATTCCAAGACCTGACTCACTCCCACAGACACACATGCAGGCAAAACATCAATGCACATAAAATAAAAATAAATAAAATTTTTAAATGAAAAAATTAAGTTTTTTAGGCCGGGCGTGGTGGCGCACGCCTTTAATCCCAGCACTCGGGAGGCAGAGGCAGGCGGATCGCTGTGAGTTCGTGGCCAGCCTGGTCTACAAAGTGAGTCCAGGATGGCCAAGGCTACACAGAGAAACCCTGTCTCGAAAAACAAAAACAACAACAACAACAAAAAAAAGTTTTTTTTTAAAGAGCAGTTTGGGAAAGCTTAAGTGTGTGGTTGTCATTTTTTCCTCTGAGACCCCAGCTTGGTGCAGAAACAAGCCTGATCTCCATAGGGAGTTCTAGGCCAGCCAGGACTATATGCTGAGATCTTGTCTTACATGTACATGTGGAGATATTATATATGTGTGTAAGAGGTGTTTTTTAGCCCATGTTTTTCAAGACTACCATACTTTTACCATACCAAGATGAAGGATACAGAGAAGAGTAGCTTGATCAGGGCTGGAGAGATGGCTCAGAGGTTAAGAGCACTGTCTGGTCTTCCGAAGGTCCTGAGTTCAATTCCCAGCAACCACGTGGTGGCTCACAGGCATCTATAATGTGATCTAATGCCCTCTTCTGGTGTGCAGGCACACATGCAGGCAGAACACTGTATATATAATAAATATATAACTCATTTTTTTAAAAAAACAGTTTGGGTGGTGGTGGTGCACGCCATTAATCCCAATACTTGGAAGGCAGAAGCAGGTGGATCTCTTGAGTTTGAGGTCAGCCTGGTCTTCAGAGTGAGTTCCAGGACAGCCAAGGCTACACAGAGAAACTCTGGCTTCTAAAAACAAAACATAAATAAATAAGAGTAGCATTATACCTGTGCAAGGCTCTAAATAAATTACAGTTCCATATTAATAAATGCATATATTTTATGTACATATATATTTACATTTATTTGTCTTTGCTAGGTAATACTGAAATTCTATAAACTTGTTTGATATCCCAAGGACCCCCCAGGCCTCAGTGGCTTCCTTGAAGACCTTCCTGTGATTGGCAGGCTGCTGCTCCCTGCTCCGTCCATATGCATCCCAGTTTCTACCATGTCTGATCTCTACTTCTGAACGTTCAGACAAAGCCAGCTTTTTTTTTTTTTTTTCTTTTTTTGTTTTGTTTTGTTTTGTTTTTCGAGACAGGGTTTCTCTGTGTAGCCTTGGCCATCCTGGACTCATTTTGTAGACCTGGCTGGCCTCAAACTCACAGCGATCCGCCTGCCTCTGCCTCCCGAGTGCTAGGATTAAAGGCGTGCGCCACCACACCCAGCGCCAGCTTTTTTTTTGTTTCAAAGATTTATTTTTTTTTTTATTATGTATACAGTGTTCTGCCTGCATGTACACATGCAGCCCAGAAGAGGACATCAGATCATTTTATGGAATGCTTCTGAGCCACCATGTGGTTGCCGGGAATTGAACTCAGGACCTCTGGAAGAGCAGACAGAGCTCTTAACCTCTCAGCCATCTCTCCAGCCCCACAGTTTATAGTTGTAAGCAAAGCATAATGTCCATCTAAGTTTGGGGTGTGATGGTGTCTGCAATTTATTTTCTTCAAAAAGACAAAATGGTCTTCCTTTAAAAAGAAGGGTGGCCGGGTATGGTGGTGCATGCCTTTAATCCCAGGACTTGGGAGGCAGAGGCAAGTGGATCACTGTGAGTTCCAGGCCAGCCTGGTCTACAAAGTGAGTCCAGGACAGCCAAAGCTACACAGAGAAACCCTGTCTCGAAAAATAAAACACAAAACAAAACAAGAAAGGAAGGGTGATGCTGTCCTGTCCTGTATAGAAGATAAAGAGACAAGAGCTTTGAAAGGCATAACAGTCCCACAGAGATGCCGGCTAATGCCCGTAGCCTGTGACGTGTAACATAGCTACAGGAACACTGCAGATATATTGAGGGTTAGACTTAAAATAAGACTCTACTGGAGTACCTAGGGAGCCTTGCTCTAGTCATAAGAGCCTAGAAAAGCACTGAACTCTAGTGGGAAGCAGCAGAGGAGGGTAGAAGTCAAACAGACTAGAAGCTCAAGGAGGATGTAGGTGCCACTGATGTATTAAAACTGTAGGGGCCATGTGTCGGAGGGCCAGGTCAACAGTCAAAAAGGAAATGCGGCCACAGCCCTCCCACTACAAGGAAGTGTGTTCAGCCTTCCCCCATGAAGCAGCTTCTTGGTAAGCCTTCCCCCCCCCCCCCCCCCCCCAGAGCCTCATAGGGAGCAGAGCCCCGCTGAGGACCCGGGCAGCATTCTGAAATCCCACAGAGAACAACTGGCTACCTTGAAAGGTAGAACCATGACACAGCAAGTATTGAAGGTCCTATACAGGGGGCCATCTGCCACCTCCAACAGAAAAGCCAGCAGGTGGTCTCTTAGAGAGTAAGCCCAGAGGGGCTGGAGAGACGGCTCAGAGGTTAAGGGCACTGTCTGGTCTTCCAAAGGTCCTGAGTTCAATTCCCAGCAACCACATGGTGCCTCTGGTGCCCTCTTCTGGCCCACAGGTATACATGCAGGCAGAACACTATACATCATAAATAAATCTTAAAAAAAAAAAAAAGAAAGAAAGAAAGCCCAGAGGCCAGGTGTGGTGGCATGCGCCTGTGATCCCAGCAGGAGGCTCCCAAGTTCAAGGCTAGTTTGGGTTACACACCCAACCTGAGGAGAAGGTGTCATATCCAAGTGAGAAAATGAAAACTAATTTATAAGTATAAGGTAGAGAGGGACCATTGATATGTATTAATCTATACAGTGCTGTGTGTATGTACAAACACACACACACACACACACACACACACTCAGGATATGGCTGGATGTGGTGATGCACACCTTAATCCCATCACTTGGGAGAGGTGGGGGGAGGGGTGATCAGAAGTTCAAGGCCAGCCTAGGCTACATGTGACATTGTTTCAAACAAACAAAAGGAATAGTTTCACATTTTTGTTTTGTTTTTGAGACAGGGTCTTACTGTGTATCCCTAGTTGGCCTAAAATTCCCTGAGATCTACCTACCTCTGCCTCCTGAGTGCTGGGATTAAAGACGTGTGCCACCATGTCCACCTTCATTTTACATTTTATTTTATTAATTGAAACAAGAAAAATGGCTTAGGAACTAAAAGCACTTTCTGATACCTGAACTCAGACCACACTCTTATCCTGCTGAGCCATCTCCTCAGCCCCTTTCCACCTTATTTCATTTATTTTATGTGTATGAATGTTTGGACTACATGTATGTCTGTGCACCACGTTCATGCCCGGTCCTTGCAGAAGACAGAAGAGGGCATCCCATAAATTGTCCTCTGACCTCTACGTGCATGTTGTGGCATACTCACACCACATATACACACACAAACACACACACATACATACACACATGTACACACACATATACACAAACATACATACACACACATATACACACAAACTAAAATAGACCAGACATTAATCCCAGCACTTGGGAGGCAGAGGCAGGTGTGAGTTCAAGACTAGCTTGTTCTGCAAACAAGTCCAGGACAGCCAAGCTACACAGAGAAACCCTGTCTACCTGTGGGCCATCCTTATTCAAACCACCACACTCTAGAAAACCGTGAGCTTGTCCTAGGAGAATAAGAAAGTTGTGGGTGCTGTCTCCCACCAACTCAACTTCATAATGCCGGGCAGGTGATTCTGAGCCTCCCCCTGAGTCTATGTGTTTGTGTTTTGGGAACGGCTGTTATGCAGAGGAGGTGGGCCATAGTGAGGACACGTTCTTGTACTCTTATCCTGTGCTGCCCATCTGCTGTAAGATGGACAGCCTGTCCTGCCAGGTCTCTCCCACCATGATGCTGAGGCCTCCGAGGCCCTGGATTCAGCAGAGCCAAGTGCTGTGGGCATCGCAGTAACCCTTCCTCTTCCTCTTCTTTTTTTTTTAATGATATGGAGAATCTTCCTCTATGAGCATGGGGGAGAAGCAAGGGGAGCACCTTAGAGAGAAAGAGATGGGAAGAGAGATAGATATATAGAGAGAGGTAGAGACAGCGAGAGAGGAGAAAGAGGTAAGAGCAATCCTTCCTCTTCTAAGGAGCAACTAATACATAACCAACATTTCACTACATTCTATGGTCAGGCGCTCCCAGCTGAAGATGCTAAGAAAAGTGCCCCATGGTCCCACTGTGTAGGGACATACCACCTCACTGCCACCCAGTAAGAAGGCGGAGGTGGAGTGCATGAGTGCCTGTGTGAAGGCCCTCGGTGTAGGGCCTGGCCCTCTGTCCATCTGTCTGGGCCTTCAGGGTTTTCCTTTATTTCTCTTTTTAAAGATTTGTTTAATTATTATTATGTATACAGTGCTCTGCCTGCATGTACACCTGCATGCCAGAAGTGAGTATCAGATCACATTATAGATGGTTGGGAGCCACCATGTGGGTGCTGGGAATTGAACTCAGGACCTGTGGAAGAGCAGGGCGGTGCTCTTAACTGCTGAGCCATCTCTCCGGCCCTCCAGCATTTTTCTAAACCAGCCAATGGATGATGTTCTAGCGAGCCGCTCAACACAGAGCCCCCACATTTCTTGTCCTGAAGGAATTGGGTTTGCTCCAGAGAAAAGTCATCTTGCTGTAAGAACAAAGGCTGCTGTCATGAAAGGGAAATGCAGAAACACAGTACAGCCAGTTGCCAGGTGCCTCGTGTGACTACGACCTGAGGGTTGTCTTCAGGCCTCATTTGTCCACTATGTGACAGTTAAGAGTTGGCTAAACAGCCAGGTATGGTGGAGCACGCCTTTAATCCCAGCACTCGGGAGGCAGAGACAGGTGGATTGCTGTGAGTTCGAGGCCAGCCTGGTCTACAAAGTGAGTCCAGGACAGCTAAGGGTACAAAGAGAAACCCTGTCTCAAAAAACCAAAAACAAAACCAAAAAAAACAGTTCAATCCTCCTGCCTCTGCCTCCCAAGTGCTGGGATTAAAGGCATACACCACCACACCCAGCTCGCAGCCACTGCTCTTAACCACTGAGCCATCTCTCTAGCCCAAAACAAAATTTCAAACAAAAAGCCCAGGCTCCACACACACCTATAATCTCAACATTGGGTCAGGGATAGGGATAGGAGATTGTTGGCACTTTCTGCCACCGGCCTAGATCCAGGGTCAGTGAGAGACTTTACTTCAAGGGCGTAAGAACAGGACACCCACTGTTCTCCTCTGGACTCAGCACACAGGCACCACACACAGATGATGCTGTTATGGTTGCCAGCTCAGAAGCTCCCCTGCCTACTGAGGCCAAACAAATGCCAACGCAGAGGAACCCTCCATTTTGGTGGACTTTGTTCCTAATGCCAGGCACAGCTTTGCAGCGTAGGTTTGTTTTGGTTTGTTTTGGTTTTTTCAAGACAGGGTCTCTCTGTGTAGCCCTGGCTGTCCTGGACTTGCTTTGTAGACCAGGCTGGCCTCGAACTCACAGCGATCCGCCTGCCTCTGCCTCCCGAGTGCTGGGATTACAGGCCTGCGCCACCACCGCCCAGCTTGCAGTGTAGGTTTAGACAGCATGCAAACTGCTGGTGAGTGATTGCTTCAACAAGACCAGGCCTCAAGGGCCAAAGGAGCAAACAAGATCTTCCACGTGAACAAAATGCAAGGGCTGTGTACAGCCGAGACACGAAGAGTGTCTTGTTGGACACTCACCAGATGTGAGTCTGTGACTCCATCTTTCAGGATGCTGGTGGTCCATTTTCTGGCTATCCTCTCACATTGCCCACACCTGCGATTGTTCATGAAGGCAGCTGTACAAAGCAGGCAGACATCAGCCAGGGGCAGCCACTGCACCTCCTGCTGCTTTACTCAGCAGGAAGCCAGACCACCAAATCTCCTGCCTCTGTGAAGAGGTATGCAAGTCTGGGCTTTCTTATTTTGTCTTATTTGTGGGTTTGTAAAGACAGAGTATTGGGGCTGGCAAGATGACCTAGTCAAATGCAAGCACGCAAGTACGAAGACTTGAGTTTTACCCCCAGAACCCATAGAAAAAGTCTGGAATGGTGGCAGGCGCTTGTAATCCCATCAATGCGGAGAAAGCGCTTCACTGGTCCTCTTGCCGACACTGGCCTCAATCATGGGACGAGGTCTGCCTTCCCTCCGTGACTTGGGATATATATTTCTCTTTGGCAAGTTTCCCATTCCGCTTGGGGACACCCCAGAAGGAAATTCTTGTCCCAGTGACTTCTTCCACCTCAGCTCCGTTCTCTCCTCCCGCCAGGAGCCTGCAGTTCCCACGGTTCCTACTCTCAGCCCCCCTAAGGCTTCCTCTTCCCCTGCTTGCCCGCTGTCTCTTCCGTAAGCCTTCCTAGGCCCCTCCTCCCTGGGCCCGAGCTCCTCCTAGCTTCTCTAAGGCCGAGCTCTTGTTGCCCACTGCATGCTCTCTTTCTCCTCCTCAGACCACAGGACCCGTGGCCTCAATACAGATCAGCATGCTGGATTTCCAAAGTCTCCTGCCCCTGCACAAATGATCCCCAAATTTGCTCTGCCCTACACTTCTAAAAGTCTCTTATCTCTAAGGTTTCTCCACCATTCTTTTCTTGGGGGGGATTTTCGAGACAGGGTTTCTCTGTGTAGCCTTGGCCATCCTGGACTCACTTTGTAGACCAGGCTGGCCTCGAACTCACGAGGATCCGCCTGCCTCTGCCTCCCGAGTGCTGGGATTAAAGGCGTGTGCCACCACTTCTTGTTTGTTTGTTTTTCTAGATAGAGTTTCTTTTGTAGTCCCAGCTGTCCTGGACTCACTTTGTAGACCAGGCTGGCCTCGAATTTACAAAGATCCGACTGCCTCTGCCTCCCGAGTGCTGGAACAAAAGCCTGCACCACCACACCCAGCTTTCTACTTCACATTCTTGAAAATCTTTCATTTGTACGATTTCTCTGTTCTCTGTTATTTAAAAAAAAATCTCTTAAAACTATGCTGTAAACTGGGTGTGGTGGCACATGCCTGTGATCCCAGCCAGTACCTGGGGAGGCAGAGGCAGGTGGATCACTGTGAATTCGAGGCCAGCATAGTTTACAAAGCAAAGCCAGGACAGTCAAGATTACACAGTGAGACTTTGTCTGGAAAAACAAAACAAGAAACAAATAAACAAAGACTATGCTGTAAATTTTATCTCATGAGTTGTAAATTCATTGGTTATGTATGTTTTTTAAAAATCTATAAAATCTGTAACAATTTTGTTGGGGGGGGGGAGGTTCCAAGACAGGGTTTCTCTGTGTAGCCTCAGCTCTCCTGGACTCACTTTGTAGACCAGGCTGGCCTCGAACTCACAGCGATCCGCCTGCCTCTGCCTCCCGAGTGCTGGGATTAAAGGCGTGCGCCACCATCTCGCTGTAGATTTACTTATTTTATGAACAGTTGCTTGTACATATGTCTGTGCATCCAGGCATGCCTGGTGCCCGCAGAGGCCAGAAGAGGCACTGGACCCTCTGGAACTGGAGATACAGATGGTTGTGAGCCACCGTGTGGGTACTGGGAATTGAACCTGTGTCATGGAAGATACTCTGGACTCTCCCAGATGGCTCTTTCTCTGCCTCTAGCTATGTTTTCCCTTTTATCTACAATAAGCCTTCTCCTCCACCATACCTAGAGCAGTCATGTCCTTTTCTTTTCATTTCTTTTCTTTTTTTTCCTTTCATTCACTGAGGTTGTCCTCTGTTCTCCACACACATTCACAAATACATATGAACGCACACTGACACGCAGAATCAGACAGATACACACATGCACACACACAAGACAGGACAGGGTTTTGTTAGCCACAAATTTATACAAACTTATATACAGATTAGCCTCAAACTTACACCAGTTCTGCCTCAGCCTCCTAAGAGCTGGGATGCCAGGCTAATTCTGGATTTTTAAGTCAAATTGCCCTTTTTGTTGTTGTTGTTTTTCGAGACAGAGTTTCTTTGTATAGCCTTGACTGTCCTGGACTCACTTTGCAGGCCAGGCTGGCTTCAAACTCACAGAGATCCCCCTGCCTCTGCCTCCCAAGTGCTAGGATTAGAGGCGAGCACCATCACTGCCCAGCTTAAATTGCCCAATTTGTAAACATTGGTTCCATTTTTTTATAATTATCATTTTTATGCCATTTTAAAACAGAGTGTCACGGAGCCCAAGCTAGTCTCAAGGTCTTTTTTTTTGGGGGGGGGGGGTTGAGACAGGGCTTCTCTGTGTAGCCCTGACTGTCCTAGACTCACAGCGATCCGCCTGTCTCTGCCTCCCGAGCGCTGGGATTAAAGGTGTATGGCACTACACCTGGCTTTCAAGTTCAGTCTTTTTGTTTTTTTGAGACAGGGTTCTCTTGCAGTCCTGACTGTTCTGGACTCGCTTTATACACTAGGCTGGCCTTGAACCCACAGTGATCTGCCTGCTGAGTACTGGGATTAAAGGCATGCGCCACCATGCCCAGCTCTCAAATTTACTCTTATAGCTGAGGCTAACCTCCTTCCTCTACCTCCCAAGTGCTGGGATTATAAGCATACACCACCACACTGCATTTGTTTCCACTGGTTTCTGCTTCCTGTTATTGCTTGGCTAGAAAACTGTGGAAGAACCAGGCCTGGGTCTCCTTTTGTACTTCTTTCTTCTAAACACATACACCCACCACTTCACAGCATGGGCTGAGAACACTGAAAATGCCCAATAAAGAGGCATTTTTGGCATGAATGAGTAGTCTAAAGGACTGTTCCTTTCAACAGTTATGGCCCAATAAATTATACTGGCCTTGCCTCCTGGAGGGATAGGCCACACTGAGGCCCCCACAGATGGGGAAACTGCCACAGTGCAGATGCGGGCAATGTTGGCCCTCCTTGGCTGTCTACCTGGATCTGGGTTTAACAACTTGGCCTGCAGTTTTATAGCCTGAATCACTAGGCTCAGCACAACAGTGTGAGTTCTTTGTCCACACACTGGTGCCAGGTGTTGAGAGAAATGGCTGTGAGGGCGCACACAGCTCTGAGAGCCTTGCAAACAGGGAGGGGTGTCTGCACCCCAGGCTGTGAAGCCAGGGAACTTGTCTGCAAAAGGAGTCTGTCTAGGCACTGAACAAGAAGATAGAAGTAGCCAGGCATGGTGTTGCATGCCTGTAGGCTCAGCTACTCGGGAGGCTGAGGCAGGAATTTACTAGAACCTTGAGCTGGAGGCCAGGATGGAAACACAGCAAGACTACATCTTAAAGTATATATACGAAATATGAATAAATATGTATGAAATAGAAAATAGAAAGAGGAGCTGGGTATGTGGCTCAGTTGGCAGAATGTTTGTCTGGCATGCATGAAGCCCTGGGTCCTTAGTATGCCATTAACCATGCATGGTTTTGCATACATGTAATCTGACACTTGCAAATGGGGCAGGAAGTCATAAATTCAAGGTCACCTTTAGCTATAGCATGACTTCCTGAGACTCTGTAGAAAAAGGAAGTTTAGTTAGTTATTTAGTGGCATCAAGTGCCGTTGCTAGACGCAGCAGGACAATGTGCTAGGATGGAGACTGAGTTTGGAAATGGGGTCAGCACGGCCTTTAGGGTTGTTACCGTGCTGTACAAAGCTGGGAGAAAGGACCTAGACTCTGTCAGATTTGATCTCCACAGCTCTAAGTGCTGTGTGCTCCTAGGAAGCATGCAATAATCCATCAAAATGAAGCCTTCAGAGTTGGGATTACTTATGTTAAAAGCCTAAGAACCATCATATCTAAACAAGTGACAGGCAGTGGGAACTTATGTGAATGGGGCTAGCAGGGCCCTGGCTTTCTGAGTATCCGTTGCCTTTTTGGGCTAGGAAGCCATTGGTGCAGCAACTCTGAACAGAGCTCCCGGCAGTGGAGTTGGCACTGATTTACAGGCTCGTTCTGCTGAGGGATCACTGCTCTTGCAGATTTTTGTGTTGTAAATATGCCAGTGATAGCTAGTTTCAAACCACCCAGAATGTGGACCAGTCTATGGTGGGGGCATTTTCATTCAAACCACCACAGAGAGAAAGATAACTGGGAATAGCATGGACTTTTGAAACCTCCATTATTACCCATACACATCTCCCAAAATGCTACATCTGCTAATCTTTCCCAAACAGTTTCACCAAATGGTGGCCAAGCACTCAAACCTATGAGCCATGGAGGCCATTCTCATCCAAACCAGCACAGCAACCATGCGTGGTTTGTTTTGTTTTTGTTTTTGATTTCTTTTTCAGACAGGGTTTCTCTGTGTAGCCTCGGCTGTCCTGGACTCACTGTGTAGACCAGGTTGGTCTTGAACACACAGCAATCTACCTGCCTCTGCCTCCCGAGTGCTGGGATTAAAGGCGTGCACCACCGCCCGGTTCCATGCTTGGTTTTGATTTCTTCTTCAGTGCTGAAAATCAGTGTGGGTGCTGCTTATGCTGCCCCAGCACTATACCAGTGAACTATGTCTCCAGCCAGCCCATCATGCTTAGCAGTGATTTTCACCAGCTTGAGATATAGCTGCAGTGTAGTTTGTTATGTATTGAGATTTTAATTCAGAACATGGCTGCTCTGGCAAGAGATCATATCCAAAGACCATCTAGGTCTCTTGAGATCTAGCTGGAATACAGACAAGCCTTTCATCCAAGAGACAGGGGCAGATCTGAGTTCAAGGCCCGCCTGATATAGAACAAGTTTAAGGTAAAAAGAAGCTTAGGTCCAGGCATGGTGGTAAACATCTTTAATCCCAGCACTCAGGAGGCAGAGTTCTAGTCCGTGCTGTTCAGGCAGTTCAGTTGAGTCACTGAGTTGAGAGGCCGTGCAGTGGAGTTAAGTTCATGTGCTCCAGTTTCTAGAATTCATAGGCAGTTTTTACTGGGAGAGTTTTGCAGAGAGAGGTTGAAGAGAGAACAAGCTAGACGCAGGTGAAGACTGCATGAACCAGAGAATGAGAAGGAGCCAGAAGATTAGAGCAGATTGTTAGAGTTAGTTTGATGCTAAGCAGAGCAATTCAGTGAGAAACTGGGAGAAGCCAGACTGAATCAGTCAGCTGGGAGAGGAATTTTAGCCAGAACAGCTGAGTTGAACTAGGTAGCCAAAGTTCAGAAAGAGCTAGAAAGGGTTAGCTTAGTCAGCAGTAAGTCTTAGAGGCTGAAAACATTCTAGGCCTAGATCAGATTGGATGGGGACTAGAAGCTTCCAGGACTAGGCCTAGGTTAGCAGACAGAGGCAGTAAGTCTCCAAGACAACAATTACCTCAGGCAAAGAAAAGATATTTTTACACAAAGTTTTGTCCTTTTCCTGTTCTATGACTCAATACCCTGACAAAAGGAATTTAGAAGGGCAAGGATTTTCAGGTGGTGGTGCACACCTTTAATCCCAGCGCTCAGGAGGCAGAGGCAGGCTGACCTCTGAGGTCCAGGACGGCCAGAGCAACACAAAGGAACTCTTTCTTGGAAAGAAGGAAGAGGGGGAGGGAGGGGCCTGGGTTTGCTTTGGCTCACATTCCAGGGTACAATCCGTGCTGAGTCAAAGCAGGATCTTAGGCAGCTGGTCACACTACATCCTCGGTCAGGAAGAGGAAAGCAGTGAATGCCTGTGCTGCCCACTGTGGAGGTTAGCCTTTCCACCTGTTCACCTACTCAAGATCTCAAGATAGTCCCTCACAGGTGTGTTTGGAGGCTCTTCTCTTAGGTCATTCCAGATCCTGTCAAGGTATCAAAACTAATTACCACAAGCCCCAACACCATACACACACCAGAAAACAGAACATCAACAACCAAAACAGAAAACAAAGCACTTGGAGTTATTATTTAGTATTTAATTGTATTTGAGTGTGTGTGTGTGTGTGTGTGTGTGTGTGTGTGTGTGTGTGTGTGTGTGTGTGTGTGTGTGTGTATCTCTGGAGCTGTAGTTATTATGGACAATTGTGAGCTGCCTGAGATGAGTCGTGAGAACTGAACCAAAAAACAAAGAAAGGAAGGAAGGAAGTACAAAGTATTGCTGTTTTTTCCATTGTTGTTATTGGTTTGTTTTTTTGTTTTTTGTTTTTTTTTTTGGTTTTGGTTTTTTGAGACAAGGTTTCTCTGTGTAGCGTTGGCTGTCCTGGACTCACTTTGTAGACCAGGCTGGCCTCAAACTCACAGTGATCCACCTGCCTCTGCCTCCCAAGTGCTGGGATTAAAGGCGTGCGCCACCACCACCCGGCGAGCATTGTTATTGTTGTATGTTAAGGATTCGTGATGCTTCAAAGCATCTGCCTGTTGTACAACATCTCAGCCCTGTGATGTCTCCTAAATATGCAGAGAGGCTTGTCCTCCACCTTTCCTTTTCTCTTCCCTTGCCTGTCATCCTGAAAGTTACTAGGTGGCTACTATGGTTTGGGTGTGTCCTCCAAAGGCCCATGTGTTACAGACTCAGCACTGCTGAGAGGAAGTGGGCACTTCTAAAGGGGCAGGGCCTAATGGAAGGAAGTCCTGTCATTGGGGGGTGTGCTCTTAAAGGAGATGCTGTGACCCTGCTTGCTTTTTATGTGTTTCCCAGCTGGTCATGCAGTGAATTTGCCTTCTCTGTCTTGTGCTTCAGCCATGATGTGCTGGGCCGCCACAGGCCCAAAGCAACAGGACCAAGTGACCATAGACTGAGACCATGAGCGAAAAATCCCACCTTTCCTCTTTAGGCTGCTTGTCCGCAGCACTACCAAAGGGAGAAAGCCAAAACAAAGGGCAGGAGAAGGAGAAACAACAGCACCAATTCTATATTTGCTGAGATGCATAAATTGAGTCTAACCATAAAGGGAAATGCTCCAAAATAATAGGCTGTAAAGTATTGATTACTTTGGTTAATATTTTAAAAATGTCAAGGACATGGGGCTAAAGAACTATTCTATGTGGAGAATAAGAGACCTGACAGTGAGCCGGGCGTGGTGGCGCACGCCTTTAATCCCAGCACTCGGGAGGCAGAGGCAGGTGGATCGCTGTGAGTTCGAGGCCAGCCTGGTCTACAAAGTGAGTCCAAGACAGCCAAGGCTACACAGAGAAACCCTGTCTCGAAAAACCAAAAAAAAAAAAAAAAAAAAAAAAAAAAGAGACCTGACAGTGCAGTACTTGGGGAGGCGGAGAGACAAGTGGATCGCTGTGAGTTCGAGGCCAGCCTGGTCTTCAAAGTGAGTCCAGGACAGCCAAGGCTACACAGACAAACCCTGTCTTGAAAAACTAAAAATAAATAAATAAATAAATAAATAAAAAGACCTGACAGTGGCTGTAGCTAGTGATTCTGCAGTGGGTCTGTGTGCTGTAAGGGACACCATCAGGGCCATGGCAGAATGTGGATGGGGTTTGGAACCTGATGGTACCAACACATCAGTGTGTCCTGCTCTGAAATGTTGTCTTGTGTTTGGTTTGGCGGTTTTTGTGTGTGTGTGTGTGTGTGTTTGGTTTTTGGTGGCTTTTTTCCTCCCCGAGACAGGGTTTCTCTGTGTAAAAACTCTGGCTGTCCTGGCACTCAGTCTGTAGTCCAGGCTGGCCTCGAACTCATGGAGATCCACCTGCCTCTGCCTCCCAAGTCCTGGGATTAAAGGTGTGGGCCACCACCGCCCGGTTTCTCCCCCCCTCCACCATCCGCCCCCAACAGGGTTTCTGTGTAGCCTTGACTATCCTGGACCCAACTTTGTAGACCAGGCTGGCCTCAAACTCACACAATCCACCTGCCTCTGCCTCCCGAGTGCTGCTGCCGCCGCAGCCGCCACCACCACCCCCAACTCCCCAGCTCTTTTCTTTTTTTTGAAAAAAATTTTTTTAAAGCTGGGCAAGGAACTGATCTTCCTGCTTCTCCATCTCACTGGGATTAAGGGCATGCTACACTGTACCCAGTTGATTTGGTGCTGGGGACCAAATCCAAGCTTGACATATGCTAAGAAAGCACTGAGCCATGACCAGCCCATGTATATAATACCAAGTTTTCTGTAAGTTTATGCATCAAAACGTGGAGTCAAGTAATTGATTTAGATTTGTGATTTTTTAAAAATCTTTCTAAGTTTATAAACACTTGAAACATGTAATAGTAATTAGGTTCCTATGTCTGCATGTTTAACTTGTTAGATTTACAAAAGATGCTTAGATGCTTGGGATAGTTTGATACACAACTGAAGTAGTCTGAAAGGCAGCAGATGGCAGCAGTTATAAATGCAGACTGAGCTGGGCGCACGCCTTTTATCCCAGCACCAGAGAGGCAGAGGCAGGTGGATCGCTATGAGTTCGGGGCCAGCTTGGTCTACAAAGTGAGTCTAGGACAGCCAAGAGTACACAGAGAAACTCTGTCTCAAAAAAACAAAAAAAACCGAAAACCAAACAAACAAGCAAGCCAGGTATGGTGGCACATGCCTTTAATCCCAGCACTCAGGAGGCAGAGGCAGGCAGATCACTCTGAGTTCAAGGCCAGCCTGGTGAGTCTAGGATAATGAGTCTAGGATAGCCAAGGTTACACAGAGAAACCCTGTCTCAGGGGGAAAAAAAAGTGCAGACTGAAAGGTTAGAAGTGTTTAACCAACTGCATAAATGGGACCAAATTATTATTTTAGAACTTACAAGTAATTGCGAAATTTATCTAGAGTGAAAAATAGCATAATTTTCAATTTAATTTAAACGTCTATTGACTGGTAATTTCTTTTTGTTGTTGTTGTTTGTTTGTTTGTTTGTTTTTCAAGACAGGGTTTCTCTGTATAGCCTTGGCTACCCTGGACTTGCTATGTAGACCAGGCTGGCCTCAAACTCACAATGATCTGCCTGCCTCTGCCTGCCGAGTGCTGGAATTAGAGGTGTGTGCCTCCACGCCTGGCTATTCTGCTAATTTTTTAATACCAAAGAAAAATAGCTTTCTTTTCTGTGTAACAGATTCAACAAGAGACTAGCATTGCTGGAGCATGAATTTTGAGCTTATAGAACAAAAACTGAAAAAATAAAACACTATCTGTGAAGGTTAATCAATGGCAGAACATAACATATAGGAAATGATAACAAAACGGGGCCTCCCACAGAGGCTGTGCAGCATACCCATGCGCATGTAGCCCAGTCACAATCCAGTCAAGAGGGAAATGTAGGAGGCACGGGAACATCTGGCTGTCTTGGGATGGGGCAGCTCAGTTATAGAGAGTTATACTGGCATGAGGCCACACCAACATTTGTGCGCAGGCCAGCAGGACACCTCAGCAGATAAAGGTGCTCACAGGCAAGCCTGATGACCTGAGTTCAATCCCCAGGAAACAGAAGGTAGGCAAGAACTGACTCCCACAAATTGTCCTCTGACCTCTGCATGTTTGCTGTGGTGCACACATATGCAGGAGGATGGACACATACACACACACCCCTTTAATGTGAACATTTGGAGGCAGAGCTCTATGTGTTTGAAGCTAGTCTGCTCTATATAGTGAGTTCTAGGCCAGCCAGAGCTACAAAGTGAGACCCTCTCTTAAAAAAGAAAAGTCTTAGCCGGGCGTGGTGGCTCACACCTTTAATCCCAGCACTTGGGAGGCAGAGGCAGGTGGATTGCTGTGAGTTCGAGGCCAGCCTGGTCTACAAAGTGAGTCCAGGATGGCCAAGGCTACACAGAGAAACCCTGTCTCCAAAAACCAAAAAAAAGAAAAACAGAAAAGTCTTATTAAAATCTGTACGTTTGGCAACTAACAAACAAACACTAAAAAGGTCAGATTTCCTTTGAGAGAAATAAAACTCATGTCAAAAAAGGAAATAAATAAACAAAAATATTAATTTTATAATCAATTAATAAACAGTATGGCTTATTCTAAGGAGGTTAACATGCTGGAGGAAAGATACAGGGCATGGGACACAGAACATTCCAGAACATGAGGGGAGCTGGCTGCCGTGTTAAATCTTGGCGTTAGGGCAGGCCTCATGTGAAGAGGGAAAGACATTGGGCAAGTCTTGAGGTGGGGCATTGGCCCAGGCAGGCAGAGGGCATGAGGCTTAGTCTCTGCAAGGAGCTGAGAGACCTGGTGCCTGGCATCTGTGTGACTGGTGGCCCACTATTCCTTCTGATCTGAAGCTGGAGAGGAAGGCGTAATGATCACTAGAGGCACTTCACACTTGCAGCTCAGGTGACAGGTTGGCATAGAGATGAAAACAAATGAAAGATCAGAGGCACTAACATCAACAAATCACCAACCACAAAGACAGAGAGCCCGAGTGGCCACCACATCTAGAGGCAACTGAAGCGTGCCTATGTGCCAACACACTGTCATAGAACAAGCAGTTGGCAGGGAAAGCAAACCAACAGGAAATCCAGCTTCTTAAATAAGCCGGGCTTACTGAAGTACGGACCACACAGGTTGGGTCTGTGCTAAATAGGAAAGGGGATGATGATGAGCATTTATTTTCAACCATTGCTAAAATAGAAATCTATTGCTTTCAGGCACATCATTCCCAAAATTCTGGAAACAGCTATCCAGTATGTTCTCCCCAAGGGAACTTGAAATGTGAAAGACTAAAGAGAGCTCCAGGGCAGGAGGGAGTCAGGCCAGGCTATAGTATCCCGACCCCAGGGTTGTCTACAACAGGAGCTGGCTTCTCACTCAGACTCTGTGCAGCAGAACTGGCTGGGGCTGCTGTGACATGGGGCTCATTGTTACGGGGCCCAGGCTGCGGAAGCAGCTGTCATCTCAAACACAGCCTGTCGCTATGACAAAGGGGAGGAAGCCCTGGAAGCTTCTTGCTATCACACTAACATGCTTCAGCACAGACACATACACTGCAGTTGTCCCCAAGTGACAGTGGGGACCAGACTCCAGGGCTCCCATGGATACCAAAATCCTCGTATAAATAAAGTAGCCACTGCATAGAATCTGTGCATCCTCCTGTATTGTTTTAATGCTTTAGATCATTAAAACATTTTTTAATTACTCTTACTTATGTACATACATATGGAAGTCAGAGGACACGTTGCCGGAGTCAGTTCTCTGCCACCATGTGGGCCCCAGCAATCAAGCTCAGGTTGTTAGCTGGAAGACAAGTGCCTTTACCAGCTGAGGCATCTGTCCAGCCATAAGGTCATTTTTAAAGAATTCTTCTTTCTATTTCTTTTTTGTGTTTTTGAGACAGTGTCTCTCTGTGTAGCCTTGGCTGTCCTGGACTTGCTTTGTAGACCGGGCTACCCTCGAACTCACAGTGATCCATCTGCCTCTGCCTCCCAAGTGTTGGGATTATAGGCGTGCACCACCATGCCCGGCTCAAGATTTCTTCTTTGTCAATAGTTGTACTACATTGTTTACAAACTAAACAAAAATATAAATTCATACATGTTCATAGAGACACAATTTTGGTTTTAAATATTCTTTTTTCTAAAGCTAGTTGAGTTTTGAGTGTGGATGCCTGGGAGTACAGAGTGGCACCGAGCACTTTGAACTCATTGGCCAGCAGGAGTGACACAGCTCTCTCTGCCTGTGCAAAAGAGGGCCAAACCCATGTTTCTAATACTGACCATGAAGGCAGAGAGCTGGAGGAATAGTACCAATAGAGCGCACTGCATGCACACAGCTGCAAGCAAACCAGCCAATCAGAACTCAGGACACAGCATGTCCATGTCATTGTTATGCTGCCCTGAGAAGTAGTGTATTTTCTGCTACAAAATGGCAGACACAGCTACCTACGAACGGGGAAACACAATAACGCAATATGCTTAAGCCTGTCACAAAGACGCCTCTAAGTAGGAGAGCACAGACTATCAGGTTGTGAAGAAACAAACGCATAGCAGCTGCCTTCTAGCTTATTCAGGAGAAAGTCTCACGCACAACCATGCATGGCACACGACCTGAGACTTCCTCACTGCCAGGAGGGGTAGGCATCCTGAAAGCTGAGAGGTAATACAGATCTAGGCAGAGAGGGCACAGGCCTGGCAGGTACTCGGTGGATTTGTCTGAGCAGAGGGTGCACCCAGCACTCACAGGGTTCAGTTCAGGTTCACCTGCCTTGGAAGGCCCCCAACTTCTGGAGAAGCACCAGCAGCCCTTCAGCAGCCAACCCTGACCTAGCCTAGCCACACCGTCCTTTCTTGGCTTCTGAGGCTGTGTCTTATCCACCAGGCACTCCTAAGGCTTGAGAAGCACTCCATAATTGTTTGTTTAGTGGTTGAAAAAGAGAGGTTAGAAATGTCGTAGCCTGGTTGGTAGAATGTGTGCTTAGCATGCATGAGGCCCTGGGTTCCATCCTCAGCCCCCTAGACCCCAGCACTGGTAGAGTGAAATCAAGAGGATCAGAGGTACAAGGTCATCCTCATCTACACAGCAAGTTCCAGGCAAAGAGAGCTGGGTGTGACGGCACATCCATTAAGTTCCAGTTCTAGGGAGGCAGAGGCAGGAGAAGCTCTGTGAGTTAGAGGCCACACTGGTTTGCATAGAGAGTTCCAGGCCATATACATAGTGAAAATCTGTCAAGAAGGAGGAGGAGGAAGAGAGAATAAGGAGAGAGAGAGAGAGAGAGAGAGAGAGAGAGAGAGAGAGAGAGAGAGAGCCATAGTATATGAAATGGAAATAGAGTAAAAGGAGAAATAGAGAATAGAGACTCCAACACTCTAGGCAAAGAGGCCCAAGTCCTCGGCTCTTTGATGGCAAGAATGTTGATGCAGAAGACCCACACGTGGCTAGAGTCCAGCAGCACTGCAGCCCAGGTGGGTGTGGTGAGCACCTGGCACCTCAGTACTCAGGACACTGAAGCAGGAGGATTGGGAATTTGAGCACAGTTTTGGCTCTCTTTGGCTTTGTTTGTCTCTCTTACTCTCTCAAAAAGCAACAAAATTATAAAGCAACTATTAGGCATCTACTGGATACTCACAAAACCAGGATATTCTTACCTCTCCAGTATCTGTAGGGCATGCTGCAGGATGCATCCTACACTGGGCCATAAAAAGATTTTCAATACATTAAAAGGACTGAATCATACAATCTGCCTCTGATCACAATGAAATGAATGCTGTGCTCTGTAGCAGACAGAACCTGAAATATGTGTAAGTTATGCAGCCAGTGGGTCAAAGATGTCACCAGGGAAATTGGAAAACACTGTAAGATGAATAAAGTGAAAATCCAACAAGCCAAAACCCCTGGAATGCAATAAGAGTGGTGCTTGGAGGACAGTGCATGCTGTAAGGGCCTATATAAAAAGAGATGAAAGTTTTCAAATTAGTAACCCAACCTTCACCTGAAACCAGTAAAGGGGCTGGAGAGATGACTCAGTGGTTAAGAGCACTCACTGCTGAGGACTTGAATTTGGCTCAGTAAAGCAGAGGGCTCAGGCTCAGTTTCCAGCACCCACATGGTGGTTCACATTCACTCACTTCTTTTAAGTCCAGGTCTAGGGCCTCTGTACAGACAGACAGACAGACAGATGGATGGACAGATAGGCAGACAGGCAGGCAAAACACTCAGACACATGAAAATAAATAAATGGATCTTTAGGGAAAAAGTAAAGAAGCCAGTAAAAGGATGGGAAAGAGCTCAGTAGTTAAGAACACACAGTGCTCTTCCTAGGACGCAGGTCAAATCCTAGCACCGATGTGCACAGCTCATTCCTGACTTTAACTCCAGCCCCTGGGACCAAACCCTTTCTTCTGGCCTCAAAGGGCCTCACAAGTACATGCTCACACTCAGACACACATACACATGTAAAAATAACCCTGCCTCCGGAGACAGGGTTTCTCTGTAGCCTTGGCTGTCCTGGACTTGCTTTGTAGATCAGGCTGGCCTCTAATTCATTGAGATATGCCTGCCTCTGCCTCCTGGAGTCCTTGGGGGGAGTTTAAGGCAAGCCTGAGAATCTCTCTCAACAGAACAAAACCAAAAGAATAAATAGAAGAATCTGAACAAACCTGTAAACAAAGAATGACTCCATACTCAAGAGCCCCCCGAAAGTGTCTAAAGGAATGGCTCAGCAATTAGAGATATTTGCTGCTCTGCTAGGGGACCCAGGCTTGGTTCTCAGCACTAAAGCAGGTCACAATTGCCTGTGACTCCAGCTCCAGGTGATACAAAACCATATTTTGGCTTCTGAGAGCAAAGCGTGTATGTGGTGTACGTTTATGCATGTGGGCATACATGCATACATATAAAACACATATCAAACAAAGAGAAAGGGCCTCCTAAGAAACCTGCTGTGAGCTGGGTGGTGGAACACTTCTTTAATCTCAGCACTCCAGAGGCGGAGGCAGGGTCAGAGGAAGGGGCAGGAGCAGGGTCAGAGGAAGGGGCAGGAGCAGGGTCAGAGGAAGGGGCAGGGTCAGAGGAAGGAGCAGGAGCAGGGGCAGAGGAAGGGGCAGGAGCAGGGTCAGAGGAAGGGGCAGGAGCAGGGTCAGAGGAAGGGGCAGGGTCAGAGGAAGGAGCAGGAGCAGGGGCAGAGGAAGGGGCAGGGGCAGGGGCAGGGGCAGAGGCAGGGGCAGGGGCAGAGGAAGGGGCAGGGGCAGAGGAAGGGGCAGGATCAGGGGCAAGGGCGGAGGCTGAGGCAGGGGCAGGGGCAGAGGAAGGGGCAGGGGCATGCCTTTAATCCCAGCTGTTGGGAGGCAGAGGCAGGCAGATTGCTGTAAATTTGAGGCCAACCTGGGGTACAAAGCAAGTCCAAGACAGCCAGGGCTACAAAGAGAAACCTTGTCTCAGAAAAAAAAAAAAAAAAAACACCAACAAACCAAAACAAAAAACAAACAAAAAGCAAGCAAACAAACAAGGCTGGGATTTAGCTTAGTTGGAGAATATTTGCTTAGCTTGTGTGAGGTCCTAGATTCAATTCCCAAAGTTACTAGAACACCAAACCAAATCAAACCAAACCAGCAAAACCTGAAAAGAGCTGTAAATCTACATTATTGTAGAAAGCCTTACCAAAATAAATAAATAAATAAATAAATTTTAAAAAATCAGGAAAAAAAAAAAAGTCGGGCATGGTGGCGCACGCCTTTAATCCCAGCATTTGGGAGGCAGAGGCAGGCGGATCGCTGTGAGTTCGAGGCCAGCCTGGTCTACAAAGCGTGTCCAGGACAGCCAAGGCTACATAGAGAAACCCTATCTCAAAAAACAAAACAAAACAAAACAAATCAGTTAAAAATAGTATTAAAAGACCCTGTGAAATAGAATAGAATTAACAAAAGAAGTGGGCAAGGTGATCATAGTACCTGCCATTACAGTACGGATAAGCTTGGCAGGAGGACCTTGTGTTTAAGATTAGCACCCCGGCTCCCCCTCCCCCAAGCTACATAGTGGACCCTTCCTCAAAACAAGAGAGAGGGAGGGGGAAAGAGAGGCAGAGAACACAAGAACTGTAAAACATCCTGAAAAGATGAGTAATCTGGGCAGGCAAGATGGCTCTGATAGTTTGAATAAAATGTCCCCCATAAGCGCATCCGTAAAGGTACTGTTAGGAGGTGTGGCTTTGTTGGAGTAGGTGTGCTCTTTGGAGGAAGTGAGTCAGTTCACTTCCGGCTGCCTGCGGATACAGAAGTAGTACTCCCACCTCCTTCTCCTGCACCATGTCTGCCTGCGTGCTGCCATGCTTCGCGCCATGATGACAATGGACTAAACCTCTGAACTGTAAGCCAGCCCCAGTTAAATGTTCTTCTTTATGAGAGTTGCCGCGGTCATGGTGTCTCTTCACAGCAATAGAAACCCAAATTAAGACAGATTGGAACCGGGGGCTGGAGTGTTGCTGTGAACGCCTGACCTTGTGTTTGTTTGGAGGAATGCGGACTCTGGGATTGTCTTAGATGTGCTCCACAATGCCTGGCTTATTTATTTATTTATTTATTTATTTTTAAAAATCAGGCAAACAAGAATGGAGGTAAAAAGAACAGGCATTCCAGACCAGCCTTGGCTATTAAATGCCTTCCAGGCCATTCTGGGCTACAGTGTGAGACCTGTTTTAAAAACCAAACAAACAAAATCAATAAATAAAAATAAGAGGGGTTGGGGATACAGCATACAGCTCAGGGGGAGATCCCTGCCTAGCACACTCAAGGCTCTAGGCTCAAGTCCTAGTGCTGAAAAACGAACAGCCAGTTACTCCACTGAGATCTGGGTGCGACCTAGTCGTAAAACATGTGCTTAGCACGTGTAAAGTCCTGGGTCCATGCCTAACTCTTAAATTAACAGACCTCAGCCAGGAGGTGGTATGCACCTTTAA
The DNA here is from genome assembly GCF_903995435.1 of Acomys russatus. NCBI lineage: Eukaryota > Metazoa > Chordata > Mammalia > Rodentia > Muridae > Acomys > Acomys russatus. The sequence goes on from NC_067139.1 coordinate 72,570,299, forward strand.
TCCCAGCAGGCGGGAGGCAGAGGCAGGTGGATCTCTGAGCTCAAGCCTGGTCTGCAGAGTGAGTTCCAGGATAGCCAGAGCTACACAGTGAAACCTTGTCTCTGAAAATAAAATAACATCAGCAGACAGGGCACTAGACAGTCCGTCATCTGCTCTCTTTAGGTAAGTGACAGTTTGGGACCGAAGCCATAATCTGCAGGTCAGCAACTAAACGTTACTCTGCCTTTGTTCTTCTTGGACAAAGGTGATAAGAAAAGCGTTCCTGGGAGGGAGTTCTCAAACGCTACCTGGCTGAGGTTTAGTGGGACGTGGCATATGGCACATTCTCGGGAGTGAATGGTAAAGTTTGTGGATCTGAGAAGTCCCGGGCTCTCTGGGCTGAGCTGGTCCTAAGTTTCTGTGGATTCATTTCCTGCCATGTTCCCCATCTTGGGCTGGCCATGAAAATCCCTGGAGCCTTAATAGCACCAAATGAAAATTGGCATCAATAGCAGGCTTTATATGTTTAGATTCACCTGGTGTTTGGAAGGATGGGAAATGGCATAGAAATGTCCAGTGCAGCCGGGCGTGGTGGCGCTCGCATTTAATCCCAGCACTCGGGAGGCAGAGGCAGGCGGATCACTGTGAATTCGAGGCCAGCCTGGTCTACAAAGTGAGTCTAGGACAGCCAAGGCTACACAGAGAAACCCTGTCTCAAAAAACCAAAAAAATAAAGAAATGTCCAGTGCTCAGTGTGGGGTAGCTGAGGGCCTGTGCTGGAGGAGCGGCTGCTTTTTCTTAATGCTGAAGAAGTTTTCCCTCGGGAGCCATAGCTCCAGGGCAGCCGGGGGTGGGGGGGTTGGAGGTTGGGGGTGGCACGTCCTGTCTCCCTTCCCCAGAGCCTGAACTGCCAGCTTTTAGCTACCGTAAATGAATGCTCCTTTTTCCTGCAGTACTGGATTTTCAGGTTCTGTGACTGCTCCCAGCAAACTGATAGCGGGAAGCCGTTCTTCCTCCTCCTCCCGTGATGATTATTGTGGAATGGATGTTGAGTGCACTTGGGGAGGTCTGAGGACAATTTTATGGAGTTGATTCTCTTCCACCTTTAAGTGAGTTTGGGGAATTGAATATAGGTCACCAGTCTTGCATGGCAAGCACTTTTTTTGTTCTAATTAATTAATGGCAGGAGACTGAGGAGACTGAGGAGATAGCTCGGTATGTTAAGTGCTTGCTTTGCAAGCATCAGGACCTGAGTTTGATGCCCAGGACCAACCTGCCTCAGTGACTTAAGCTTGTACCGAGAGTGCTGCTGAGGAGGAGATGGGTGGATCTGAGCAGAGCCTAATGGGTGAGCTTCATGCTAATGAGAGGCCCTGTCTCAAACAATCCAGGAAGGACACTGGAGGTTGTCCTCTGGATTTCACAACACACCCATACACATACACATGTAATAGCTCATACAGTGTACCCACACATACATGTACCCACATATGGACACACATACACATGTACATACACTCAGAAATTAACACTGTAAGGCTAGGGCTGTAACTAAATTGGTAGAATTCTTGCCCTAGCATGCAGGAAGCTATGGCTTCAATCTCAGCATCAAACAACACTGGGATGGCCGGGTGTGGTGGCGCACGCCTTTAATCCCAGCGCTCGGGAGGCAGAGGCAGGTGGATCGCTGTGAGGTCCAGGCCAGCCTGGTCTACAAAGTGAGTCCAGGATGGCCAAGCCTACACAGAGAAACCCTGTCTCAAAAAACAAAAACAAAAACAACACTGGGATGGTAGTGGACACTTGTACTCTCAAGCACTTGAGAGGAGTTTAAGGCCATCCTCAGCCCCATATTGTTTGAACCCAGCCTGAGCTTCTTGGCTGTCTACACACACACACACACACACACACACACACACACACACACTGAGGTAGATACTATTTTTGTGAATAGTAAGGCTGATTTAAGGGCCCCCTGGACCTGTATTCTGTGAAGAGGCACTAGTTTTTTCACACTGTTCTGTTTCTAGTGTTGACATAGTCCCACTTTTGAATTAGAAAATCATAGACCCTTAAGCAATATCAGTTGTAAATAATGTTATATTGGGGGCAGGAGAGAAGGCTTAGTGGTTAAGAGTGCCACCACTCTTCCAGAGGTCCTGAGTTCAATTCCCAGCAACCACAACCATCTATAGTGTCATCTGATGCCCTCTTCTGCAGATAAAGTACTCATATACAATAAATAAATCTTAAAAAAAAAAAAATGTTGTATTTAAAACTTCACCCAGGCTGGGCATGGTGGTGCCCACCTTTAGTTCCAGCATTGGGTGCCAGAGGATGGAGGATCTCTGAGTTCAAAATCAGTCTGCTCTACATAGAGAGTTCCAGATACCCAGAGTGACACAGTGAGACCCTTTCTCCAAACAAACAAAAAATTAAAGTGGTAAATTTTATGGAACATGTGTTTTTTTCATAATTAACAACAACAAAAGGCCTGTGGCACCAGAGGTGGCGCACACCTCTGGCCTTTAATTCCAGCATTTAGGATACAGAGGCAGGCAGATCTCTGAGTATAAGGCCAGCCTAGTCTGCAGAGCTAGTTCCAGGACAGCCTGGGCTACACAGAGAAACCTTGTCTCAAAAATGCAAACTAAACCAAAATGAAACAAAAAACAACAATAAAAAAGTAACTTACTTATCTTATTTATTTATTTGATTGATTGATTTTTGAAGACAAGGTTTCTCGGTGTAGTCTTGGCTGTCCTGGACTTACTCTGTAGACCAGGCTGGTCTTGAACTCACAGTGATCAGCCTGCCTCTCTCTTCCTTGAGTGCTGGGATTAAAAGTGTGTGCTACCACACCCAGCTAAAAGTAATTTATTAAAAGGAGACAGAACAGTCAGGCATGGCCTTTAATCCCAGCACTCTGGAGGCAGGTGGATTGCTGTGAGTTCAAGGCCAGCCTGGTCTACAAAGTGAGTCCAGGACAGCCAGGCCTACACAGAGAAAAACCCTGTCTTGGGGAAAAAAAAAAAAGAGAGAGAGAGAGAGACAAAACAAAAGTGAGAGCAACTAGAGCTGTGGGGGGTGGAGAGGAGTACAGGAGGGAATGGGAGGGAGGGAGGGAGGGAGGGAGGGAGGAGAGTCCTGGTTGTTCCAGGGGTCACAGAAGGAAACAACAAAACTTAGACACCCTAACCCTTATCCAAGGCAACACTGGGCAGATCCAGAGGGAACAGAATCCTACAAAGCCAGGCTATAAACATTCAGAAGTCACAGCTAAAGGCTGAAGTTCTCGACTAGACTGGAGGAGACTAAAACAATTAAATGCAACATCAGATCTAGGGTTGGCTCCCTGTCTATGAAAGAAAAAGCTATAAAAGCCTTTATTGGGATAATTACTGATATTTGAATATGAATTCCAGATTAGATAACAGCAATTTAACAATGTTAATTTTTCTGAATTTGATAATTAACGTGATCATTTAAGAGGATGTTCTTGATGGACCTATTTAAGTGGGAAAGTCTTCTATTTGCTCTCAATTAGTTCATTACAGAGATTATAGATGATGGGGGTGGTAAAGGGGTGTGGCCAGTCATGATCCATGGAGTTCTGTTGAGGAGTATATAGGAGTTAATTTAAGAGATTTTGCTGCACTGTGCCCTAAGTTTCACATAAGTTCTGATGGAAGACTGATTTTATTGTTTTTTTGTTTGTTTGTTTGGTTTGGTTTTGGTTTTTTTGAGACAGGGCTTCTCTGTGTAGCCTTGGCTATCCTGGATTCACTTTGTAGACCAGGCTGGCCTGGAACGCACAGTGATCTGCCTACCTCTGCCTCCCTGAGTGCTGGGGTTAAAGGCGTGTGCCACCACACCCTGCATGTTTTATTGTTTTTTTTTGAGTCAGTGTCTCCTGTAGCCTAAAACTCAATATGGCTGAAGGTGACCTTAACAGAGTAGCAGATTAGCATGACTCCCTCAGGCTCTGGGGAGAGGAGCAGGTTAGTCATGCAAGTAAAGGAAGTACAGTCCTCCTTGTCACATACCCATGTGCCTTGCTCTTGGAAGTCCTGAGTGACACATTGATGTTCTTAGCTTGTAGAACGTGTCTCTTAGATGATGACACCTATGGCCGAGAGCCAAAATGAAATCAGTTTGAGGTAACAAAGTTCACTTTGTACTTTTGCCCAAATTTGCCCATGGACAATGAGCAATATATGTGCCCCAGGCAGCACACTAGGGAGGGTGGGGGAGGGTGGGATAGCAAAGGAAGTGGAGCGACAGGCAGCATAGGAGGGACAGACAGCAAAGGAAACGGGCGTCAGTTTGGGGAGAGAGCACAGGAGCTTAGTGGGCCTGCGCCAGGGTTTGAGTTGCAGGTTACCCTGCGACTCCTCCACCTTTCCTCCACCTTTTCTTTCCTCTGTTCCTCCAGGTGTAGCCAGGGACTCCCCCAGGGTCCTAGGTGTAGCCAGGGGCTCCCCGAGGGTCCTAGGATTAGAGTTAATCATTTGCATAACAGTCTGGTCCACCCAGTTCTTTCCCGTCAGGAAAGAGCCTTCATTTCCCTCCCAAGTTCTTTGGGAGCTTCTGGAGCTGCTCTGGCGGAGGACACTAGATCTCAGTGAGTGTGACCCTGTGGGGACGGTGTTGGGCTGGGGCTGGGAAACGCAGAGGTTGAATGAATCTGTGTGTATTTCTCTCTCCTTGAACTGCCGAGACTGCTGACCTGAGTGGAGTAGTGCCTTGGAAATCTCATTTTGTCACAGTTGAACAAAGCTGGGGGAGTTCCAGCAAACGTTCTCCTTGTGGGCGGTGCAGCAGTCACTGGTCACTGGTGCTTGCCACTTAAGCAGGGCCATAGCCCTGAAACGGATTTCTTGGCTGCCTGGGTGGGCTTCGGGTGGTGAACTGCACAGTCATGGCCCTGGTCTTCCAGGAGCTCAGAGGAAAAGATGAAACCAATGGGTTTCAACAGTGTAGTATGTCAGCAACAGAAAGAGCAATTGCAGAGCATCCCAGCAGTATGTTTGGTTGGTTGGTTTGGTTTTTAGAGATATGGTTTCTCTTATAGTCCTGGCATCCTGGAACTTGCTCTGTAGACCAGACCGGCCTTGAACTCACAGAGATCTGTCTGCCTCTGTCTCCTGAGTGCTTGGAGTGCTGGGATTAAAAATGAGCCCCACCACTCCTAGCAGCAGCCTGTATTTTTAATTGCAAAAAATTTTATGAGACAAGGTCTTACATTGCTCTTTTATGTTTCAAACTTGCTAGCCAACGTTAAAATGACCTTGAATTTATTTTTAATTTTAATTCTTTCTCTCTCCCTTTCTCTGTGTGTATAAGTATATACACAGGTACCCAAGAGGTTCACCGGTGTCAGGTAGCCCGGAGCTGGAGTTCCAGGTAGTTTTGAGCCCCTGGGATGGTGCTGGAAACTGAACCATTGGTCCTCTGCAGGAGCAATCAATACTGATATTAACTGCTGAGCCCTGATCGTACCCTCTTGACCTTCATATTTCTAATTCCTAAGTGCTGTTATTATAGGCATAAGCCACCATATATGACCTAAAAATTTCCTTGCTTAAAAACCAAAACAAAATACCCAAAGCCAACAACAACAACAAAAAAACAAACAAAACAAAAAACAAAAAAACTAATGGCAGCCAGGTACCTTTAATCCCAGCATAGACAGGCAGAGCTCTATGAGCAACATAGAGAGTTCTAGGCCAGCAAGCACTATTTTACAAAAAGATAATAAGCATTCAGGAAGGCAGAGGCAGGTGGATCACTGTGAATTTGAGGCCAGTCTGGTCTAAGAAGCAAGTCTAAGACAGCAAAAGCTACACAGAGAAACCCTGTCTGTAAAAACAAGCCAGGTGTGGTGTCACACATCTGTAATCCCAGCACTTGGGAGACAGGGGCAGGTGGATCACTGTGAGTTGGAGATCAGCCTGGTCTACAAAGCGAGTCTAGAACAACCAAAGCTACACAGAGAAACCCTGTCTCCAAAAACCAAAAACCAAACCAAACCAACAATAGCAACAACAAAAGAATAACACAATGGTCTACAAAACTGAGTCTAGGACTGCCATAGTTACACAGAGAAACCCTTTCTTTAAAAACCAGAAAAAAAAAAAAAAAAAAAAAAAAGCCGGGCGTGGTGGTGCATGCTTTTAATCCCAGCACTCGGGAGGCAGAGGCAGGTGGATTGCTGTGAGTTCAAGTCCAGCCTGGTCTACAAAGTGAGTCCGGGACAGTCAAGGCTACACAGAGAAACCCTGTCTCAAAAAACCATTAAAAAAAAAAAAAAAAAAACAAAAACAAAATAAAAACTTAAAAAAAAAAGAAAGAAAGAAAGAAAGAAAGAAATACAATTTTTTGTTTGTTTGTTTTTGGTTTTGCTTGTTTTTTCTAGACAAGGTATCTCTGTATAGCCTTGACTGCTATGGACTCACTTTGTAGACCAGGCTGGCCTGGAACTCACATCAGTCCACCTGCCTCTGCCTCCTGAGTGCTGGAATTAAAGGCATGCGCCACCACACCCGGCTACAAATGGTTTTTAAACATATGAAAAGGAATACCCAAGCTCCTAGTCAAAGAAATGCAAATTGAATTTTGATGGGCTTTCTTTCCTGGTGGCCAGAAACCAAGGCTAATTGCACAGAGGAAGCCCTTGAAACTTTCTGGTCTCCATATCTGTGGGAAGCATAGAAACCATCTTCATTTAAAAATGTAAGCCAGGTGGGTGGTGTAGGTCTATGGTCTCAGCACTCAGCAGAAGGGGGCAGAGAGATCATTTATTCAAGTATAGCTTGGGCTACATAGCTGGCCTCTATATCAAAATACATTTAAAAATATATAACTTCTCTTTATCTTATACTCATTGGTGTTTTGCCTGTAAGTATGTCTGTGAGGGCGTCAGAAGCCCTGGAACTGGAGCTACAGATAAGTGTGAGTTGACACATGGGTGCTGGGAATTGAATCAAGGTCCTCTCAACTGCTGAGCCCCCATCAGAATACATTTTTTAAAAGGCATACTGATAGTAGAGTATTTGTTATTCAGTGATACTCGGTGAAGATAAATGTATTTTTAAAAAAGGATTGGTAATTTTGCTTTACTAAAAAGAAAAAGACTCATTTATGATCACTATGAATTTAACATGTACTGATTCCAAACACTTTGTATATGTATTAGCAGCTATTACTACGTGTGACTGTGTGTTCAGCTGGATTTAATTATTTTGAGAGGGGCAGGGTCTCACTGTTTTATATGTTACCCAGGCTAGCCTTAAACTAATATACTCAAGTGATGCCTCCCAGCAGCTGGGACTACAAGGGTGCTCAACCATACCTGGGCTATGTATGAAAAATCAAAAACCAAAATCCTGTCACAAATGTAACATATGGGCTAGCCAGATGGCTCGGGAGTAGGATGCTTGCCATTCTCCAAGCCTGATGCTCCCAGTTGGATCCCTGGGACCCAGCCCTGCATTGTCCCCTGACCCTCATGTGCCACTGTGGCATGCCTAAGCAGGGACTCTTGAGCTCCTGCAGTCATATAAACACAACCCAAGACACTGTTATTTTTTTAAAGTAATTTATGCTGGTAATCCCCAGCCCTTGGAAGACTGAGGCAGGAGGATCAGGGTTATTCTAAGCAACATACCAAATTCAAGGCTTACCTGAACTATATGAAACCCTGTCTCAAAACAAACAAACAAACAAACAAACACAAACAGAGGATTTGTCAATTCTTCCGTTTATAGCTGGTTGCACAAAGACACTGACCCTTGTGACCAAAGCAGCGAAGCACTGAAGGGTGCTGGGGCTGCCAAGCCTGCAGCTTCACCTGGCACACCGCAGTTGAGCCCTGAGTACACTGCATGCTGGATCAAGGAGGGTTGAAAGTAATGCTCAGCCAGGTGTGGTGGTGCACACCTTTAATCCCAGCACTCAGGAGGCAGAGGCTGGCGGATTGCTGTGAGTTCAAGGCCAGCCTGGTCTACAAAGTGAGTCCAGGACAGCCAAGGCTACACAGAGAAACCCTTCTTGAAAAACCAAAAACCAAACCCAAACCCAAACCCCAAACCACAACAACAACAAAATAATAATAAAGTAACAAGGGTCTAGTGTCACCATCCTTGGAGTAACTTTTCTGCTCCACAGTCCATTTCCCCCAGCCAGGCTGATGATAATGCTGGCCTGCCAGCTAGGACCCATGCCAGAAGCAAGTCTATCAGTTTGTAGAACCTTTGGCCTTACCTTCCCTGCCTCTTCCTGCAGGTCCTTGCTCTGGGGTCTGCCTGGTAGGTAGACAAGCTGGGTGAGGGATCCTGGGAAGGGAGGCTGGTTGCTGCCTGGCAGGGTGAGCAAGAGGCCAGAGCAAAGCCTGCTTGACTTGGAGCTTTGTGTGCCTGACAGCCGCCTTTTAGCTAGGTGAATTCTTTCAGTAAGGGTCTCATTCACATGCTGCCAAGACATCCGCCACCTATTCTTGAATTCACACAAAAATTAAAAGAAAAACAACAGTCCTGCTAATTTAGCAACTTGGGAGATGCAGCTAGTGCTCTCTGGGCACCAGAGAGGCTGGCCTTCAGCCTTCCGGCCTGGGCCTCGGGGAGGTCTCCCAGGAGTTATTTTGTATCTTGCAGCTCAAGGCCTCATTGTGACAGCTGAGTGGCTTAGCTGGCAGTGTGGGATGGAGAATGACAAAGGTACAGAGCATGGGCAGTTTGGTGGCTGGGGATGGCAATGGATGGTGGGGGAGGGCACATGGCAGGCAAGGGACTTTGCTTATGCCCCCAAGGAACCCCTCCTTCAGCAGCTGCTGTTGTCCAGGGTACAGCAGTTCTGTCCTTGCTCACTCCACCTTCTATGTGAAATAATCCTTATATTAATTAAGTGTAAGACTTTGTTGGCCAAAGAAAGTGGTAATTCCCACATCCTTGCAGTTGTTGTGCCAGTGACTGTGTGCGTGTCTGTCTGTCTATGTGTCTCGTGCCTGTCCATGGCCTGGCTTGTGACAGTTCTTTTCCTGGTCACTGCATGCTACCTCACCACTTCTTTTTCATCCATTAAGTGTCAAGACGCCTTCCTTCTATTTCTAGTGCCACTTCCCCCTCCCTGGCCTCCCATCTCTGTGTTTTCCTGTGCCAGCATCCTCTCTGACTGGTAGCCGGTGGTGTAGTGAGATCATGGGCTCCTCACAGCTGTGTCTATCTTTCCACAGTGCAGGCCAGAACTCCAGAACACCCAGGAAAGGTCTCTGTTACGGAGCAATGGCTTCAGGCTCTTGTAGTTCAGCCTCCTGAAGGGCAAGCAGAACGGAAGGGTGAAGAGAGCCTGGCTGGGAGTACTGACCTCCCACTAAGTACTCGGCACCTCAGGTCACAGTTTCCTTGTCTGTAAAACTGGGGATAATAGCAGTATTTAAACTAGATTGTTGTGAGGATCAAATGAGCCAATTCAGGGAAATCACTTATTTTTGTAAGTATTCCACGAGTGTTAGCTATTATTAACAACACTGTTACAGCAGACACTTTAAAGCCACGTTCAGCAAAGGTGCTCCTGAAGCCTCTTCAGCAGCCCAGGTTCTCACACTGCTTATCCTCAGAGGTTTGAGTGGAGCCACAGAATTGCACAACACCATGCCAACGTCATTCCCTCAATTCCTTTAATTGACAAGAATAAACTGTGCTTCTCTTAGCCATCATGTAAGTCAGTTCCTAGGTCATTAGCCATTTCTTAGAGCTCCAAGACTAGACCAAAAAGCTGCCAAGAGCTTTGAACAGATTTAAGGCAGAATTTCTTTGCCTCTCCCTTGAGATGCAGGCCTATTCCCAAGCAACATTCACTTTTCCAAAAGCTCCATTCACAGCAATGAGCAAATGAGTTATTTTGAACTCAGTAAATCAATTTCTATGACAGGTTTGCGGTGCTATGACAGAATAGCTGTGACTAAGCTATTGTAGTGGCATAGCTCAGAGCCGAGGCTGGTTTGAGACCAGCCTGGGATACGTCTCAAGAACACCTGTCAAGCCAGGCGGTGGTGGCGCACACCTTTAACTCCAGGACTTGGGAGGCAGAGGCAAGTGGAATGCTGTGAGTTTGAGGCCATTTGGTCTACAAAGTGAGTGAGTCTAGGACAGCTAGGCCTACACAGAGAAACCCTGACTTGGGCAGAAAAAGTATGTGTTATTGTTCTCATTGTTTTGGCTTTGGTTTTGGTTTTTCGAGACAGGGTTTCTCTGTGTAACAACCCTGGCTCGAACTCACAGAGATTCACCTGCCTCTGCCTCCTGAGTGCTGGGATTACAGGGATGTGCTACCATGCCTGGCTTGTTCTCATTGTTTGGCTAAAGTCAGTTATTCAGATATATTTTTGAAATACTGAATTAATACCTGCTTGCTATACAGAAAAAAAAAGTCCAACTTTATCATATGTGTTTAGCTTAGTGAAGCACAGTTTGATCTTTTCGCTGTCTGAGCTGTGGAAGGATTCGCTGTCTGAGCTGTGGAAGGAGTCCCCATACTCTGGCGCTCAAGAGTGCAGTCTAAGCAGGGTTGGGCATACTTGTTGTTCACTGTGGAGCCCAGAGCTTCCGAGATGTTACTGCAGGCCAAGGAGAGAAAGGATGGAGAGTGACTCACTCTGCTTCTTTCTTTCTTGTGTGAGTCTGTGTGTGATTGACATATGTGTGTGCCACTGTGCCACCCCCAGAGGCCAGAGGAGGACTTTGAGTGTCTTGTTTTGTCAATCTCCACCGGGTGCGGCGACACACACCTTTAATCCCAGCACTCAGGAGGCAGAGGCAGGCAGATCACTGTGAGTTCGAGGCCAGCCTGGTCTACAAAGTGAGTCCAGGCCAGCCAAGGCTACACAGAGAAACCCTGTCTATAAATAAATAAATAAATAAAAGGGAAGGGGCTGGAGTGATGGCTCAGTGGTCCTGATTTCAATTCCCAGCAACTATATGGTGGCTCACAACCATCTATACTGTGATCTGATGCCCTCTTCTGGCCTGCAGATGTACATGCAGGTAAAGCACTCACATTAAATAAATAAGTAAATCTTTAAAAAAAAAAAAAAAAGAATGGTAGGGAATAGCCAAGTGTGGTGGTGCATGCCTTCAATCCCAGCAGGAGGGAGGCAGATAGTTGTGAGTTCAAGGCCAGCCAGTACAACCCCCACAGGGTGACAGAAACCCTGGCTCAAAAAGCCAAAAAAAAAAAAAAAAAAAAAAGGAATGGTACAATTCCAATGTACAGTTGCAATTACTAGGTTCATCAAATCCTTTCAACCACCAAGGCAAGGCACTTGAAGGGGCAGCTGGATTAACTGTGGTGTAGACAGGAGCTACTCAAGATCAAGGGAAAAGCAGAGGTGGCCACAGTATACATTTACACCATAGAAGAAAAAGAGCAATAAGCATATAATGTGTGTTATATGTAATGTTTACATACATTTGCTGTTTTGGTTATGAGCTTTAGCCTTTGGTGGCTGAGCAAATATACATATTTAAGACAGGGTCTTGCTGAATAGTTCTGGCTGACCAGGAACTCAGTATGTAGACTAGTCTCAAACTCACAGAGATCTGCTTATCAAGTGCTGAGATGATAGGCAGGAGTCTTACGTAGGCCTGCTGGTACAAGCCAGTTATAGGTGCTGAGGCGGCAGGAGGACCAATATTTCAAGGCCTGCCTCCACTAGGGAGTGAGTTCAAGGTTACCCTAGGCCTTGTCTCATTTTGAATTCTTGTCTAAAAAAAAAAAAAAAAAGCAAAAATGACGTTAATAAAAAATGAAAATAAAAAAGTATGAAGGGCTTGGAACATAGTATAGTAGTAAGGTACTTACTTTCCAGGCATGTATGAGGCCCTATTTTCAATTCCCAGGACCACTAAAAATAATGAAAATAGAGCCGGGTTTGGGTGGCACACGCCTTTAATCCCAGCACTCTGGAGGCAGAGGCAGGCAGATTGCTGTGAGTTCAAGGCCTGGTCTACAAAGCTAGTCCAGGACAGCCAACGCTACACAGGAAACCCTGTCTTGAAAACCCCCACCCCCAAAGACAATAAAATCCTGGTGGACTGGAGAAATGACTCAGTGGTTAGGCAGTGCCGTGCATTCATTGCTCTTGTGGAGGACCAGAGTGGGTGGCTCACAAGCCTGTACCCCAGCACAGAGGACAGACACCGTCCATCTTCCTCACAGCCTTTACAAGCGTCTGTATCCTCGCCCCCCCCCCTTTTTTTTTGAGACAGGGTCTCTCTGTGTAGCCTTGGCTGTCCTGGACTCATTTTGTAGAACAGGCTGGCCTCAAACTCACAGTGATCCACCTGCCTCTGCCTCCCGAGTGCTGGGATTAAAGGTGTGCGCCACCACGCCCGGCTCACACCTGTATTCTCTTGCACATGTTCATACTCACACCCACATAATGAATAATAAAACATGTCTCTAAAAACAACAATCATCTAGAGCTGGAGAGATGGCTCTGTGGTTAAGAGCACTTACTGTCTTTGCAGGGAGTCTAGGTGTAGTCCCCTACACTCACAGGGGCCTCACAACTGGCTGTAGCTGCAGTTCCAGGGAATTCAGTGCCCTCTTCTGGCCTCTGTAGGCACCAGGCATGAATTCAGTACTCTACATAAATTTAGACAAAACACTCATACCTAGAAAATAAAAATAAAGCTGGGCGTGGTGGCGCATACCTTTAATCCTAGCACTTGGGAGGCAGAGATAGGCAGACTTCTGTGATTTCAGGGCCAGCCTGGTCTACAAGAGTAAGCTCCAGGACAGCCAAGGCTACACAGAGAGACCCTGTCTTGAAAAACCAAACAGAAAAAGGGGGGGGGGGGGGGGGGAGAGAAAGAAAGAAAGAAAGGAAGGAGGGAAAAATTAATCTTAAAAAAGAAACTCTCAAAGCCGGGTGTGGTAGTGCATGCTTTTAATTCCAGCACTTGGGAGGCAGAGGCAGGTGGATCACTGTGAGTTCGAGGCCAGCCTGGTCTACATAGTGAGTCCAGGACAGCCAAGGCTACATGGTCTCAAAAAACAAAACAAACAAACAAAGCAAAAAAAAAAAAAAACCCCTCTTATTTTCTTTGAGGCAGTAAGTCTTATGTACACAGCAGTATACCCTCAGATTTAGCACAGTTCCTAGCATATGGTAGATGTTTGATAAGTATTTGCTAAATAAATGAATAAATTTAATCAGGGAAATGCTTTAAACTGCTGTTGGTAGCTCATTGTTTTCAGTCTCCAAACTGGGAAACCTAATGCAAAAAGATTGTCTTGTGTTGGAGATCAGCCTGGGCTATAGTATAAGCACCAATCTTTTTTTCCTTTTTTTAAAGATTTATGTATTATTTATATAGTATTCTACCCACATGTGTGCCTGCCTGCCACAAGAAGGCACTGGATCTCATTACAGATGGTTGCTGGGAATTGAACTCAGGGACCTTTGGAAGAGCAGATGGTGCTCTTAACCTCTGAGCCATCTCTCCAGCCCAGCACCAATCTTAAAAACGAAAAACAAAAAAACCCAAGAGCCAGGACCAGTGGCGCATGCCTATAATCCCAGCACTCAGGGAGGCAGAGGCAGGCAGATTGCTGTGAGTTCAAGGTCAGCCTAGTCTACAAAGCAAGTCCAGGATAGCTAAGGCTACATCCTGTCTGGGGGGGGGGGGCAACTGATTTTTATAATTCTTTACACAAGTAATCTAAATACTAATATTCTGTTGTCTACACAAAGTTGTTGAGTTAGAGGCCAGCCTTCTCAGATGATTTGCACGAATCCCAATCATTCTATATCTGGAAATGTCCTATCTTCTCAACAGAATTGCTGACACAGGCTCTAAGTTTTCCTTCCCCGCCATATGATACTTACGTAGCCAAGCATCACATCACTCTCGCCTGCAGGCTTTTCACACAACTTCACATTCCAAGTTCACCTTTCAAGTTCCATCCCACGGAAGGCCAATGGGATGAGTCTTTTGAGCCATCCTGCTAACTAGACTACCCTCTTGTAGTAGAAGCAAAGATGGCTTGTAGGAAGACATACTTCAGCTTCACACAACACGCTCAGACACAGAACGCCATAGGGAGTGGAGGTATAACCCAGCGGATAGAGTGTTCACCTAGTACGCAAAAGGTCCTAGGTTCAGTCTCCGGAACCACAGCAAAAAATAAGAATAAAAACAATAAACTCCTTCAAGGATCTTCTGTAGTACAAGCTGGCCGGGACTTACCCAGACTGTCCTAGAACTGTCACCAGTTTTACCTGATATGAGCTGGAACTTTAAGATAGCCACTACAACCAGCCAGCTAGGTTGGTAAAGTTGTCTAAAAGCTTATCTTTGTTTTGTTTATTTGTTTCTCTTTTGAGACAGGGTTTCTCTGTGTAGGCTTGGCTGTTTGGGACTTCATTTGCAGACTGGGCTTGCCTCAAACTCACAGATCCTCTGCCTCCCTGAGTGCTGGGATTTACAGGCGTGTGATACCACATCCGTTTAAAAGCTTATCTTTTAAATACACATTAGACTGCAAACCTCATAAGCTTGACGATTTCCTATACAGTGTTTTATGTAAGTATTCATCAAATATATGAATATTTGATGAAGACATTTTCTAACCACTGTACATAATACTTCCTATTAGTCAATTTAAAACTACCTTTTCTAAATTGTATTTGTTTATTAGTGTTTTGTTTTGTTTTGTTTTTTTTTTTTTTTTGAGACAGGGTTTCTCTGTGTAGCCTTGGCTGTCCTGGACTCACTTTGTAGACCAGGCTGGCCTCGAACTCACAGCGATCCGCCTGCCTCTGCCTCCCGAGTGCTGGGATTAAAGGCGTGCGCCACCACGCCCGGCCACTGTTTATTAGTGTTTTGTTTTGTTTTGTTTTTTTGTTTTTGTTTTTGTTTTTTTGAGACAGGGTTTCTCTGTGTAGCCTTGGCTGTCCTGGACTCCCTTTGTAGGCCACCACGCCCGGCCTTTCTTTCTTTTTTGTTTTGTTATTTTGTCTTGTTATTTTGTTTTATTAGTGTTTTGTTTGTTTGTTTGTTTGTTTTTGAGTCAGGATTTCTCTGTGTAGCTCTTGCTGTCCTGGTCTTGCTCTATAGACTAGGCTGGCCTCAAACTCAGAGATTTGCCTGCCTCTGTCAACCAAATGCTGGGATTAAAGGTGTGTGCCACCATCATCTGACCTATTTTTTAGTTAGGTGTCGTTTCTTCCCCCCACCCCCCAACCAAGACAGAGTTTCTCTGTGTAACAGCCCTGGCTGTCCTAGACTCACTTTGTAGTCCAGGCTGGCCTCAAACTCACAGAGACCTGCCTGCCTCTGCCTCCCAGGTGCGGGGATTAAAGGTGTGTACTATCACACCAAGCTTATTTTTTAGGTTTTGTTCCACCCACCCCCCACCACCAAGGTTTCTCTGTGTAGTCTTGGCTGTCCTGGACTCACTTTGTAGACCAGACTGGCCTTGAACTCAACAGCGATCCACCTGCCACTGCCTCCCAAGTGCTGGGATCAAAGGTGTGCGCCACCACACCTGGCCTATTTTTTAGTTTTTAAAAACAGGATCTATGTGATCCTGGCTGTACTGGAATTCACTATGTAGCTCAGATTGGCCTCAAACTCACAGATCCAACTGTTTCTGCCTTCTGAGTGCTGGAATTACAGACTTGCTCCACCCTATCTAGCCTCTCTACCATTCTTAATATAGTGCTCTTCACATTCCTCTGCTACTGACCCCGAGGTATGCTTCTTCTGTGTTGAAAATAGTTAAAAAAACCCCCAAATTTTCAATTTGACAAGCTGCTGGATTATAGAATGTCGGGTGACTGCTAATGTTCAGATTGAGCTTGACGTACACTTCCTTAACTTAGCCCAGGGTTCCTAAGTAGATTTTGATCGTGTAGATAGTCAGACTTTAAGAGATGATTCTGTTGACATTGAAATAAAAAACAAAATACCACCAATCTCCGCACTCTGTGGCTGAGACAGAGGATCAGAAGTTCAAGATCATCCTTGGCTCGGTAGCAGTTAGAGGCCAGTGTTAGCCTTTCCTCAAGTCAGTGCTCCTGCCCCCCATCCCCCCAGTAAATATCATTACGATGGGGCCTGGCAACACAGCCAAGTCAATAATACTCGCTACTTGGGAAGCTGAAGCAAAGGACCACAAGCTTAAGTTCTGACTGGACAACTTGGTAAAACCCAGTCTCAAAGGGGAAAATTGGCTTGGGAAGACAACTCAGCTTTAAAGGCTACGACTCACAATCAAGACACAAGTGAAGAGTGGAAAGCTTGTCCCTCAGTAAAGCATTTGCAGTGTGAAGGAAGCCCTGCGTTCAATCCATAATACTGCAGTAACATTAAAAACCAAGCTTGCCCAGGTGTGGTAGTGCACACCTTGATCCCAGCACGTTGGCGGCAGAGGAGGGAGAGCTCTGAGTTCAAGTCCAGCTTGAGTTACATAGAGAGATCCTCTCTCAAACATACAATTTAAATCTTTTCACATTCTGTTCGAACTTTGTTGGCTTATACTACTCAAAAGTGAGCCTGTTATGGTACATAACCCTCTGATTCCAGCACTTCAAGGAGATAGGCTGTAGGGTAGGTCATGAGTTCCAGGCCAACATGAGGTGTGTATTGCAGAAGTATGTATTCAGGAGGGCACCTGTAGGGTGTGGGCAGGTATGCAGATGAGCAGGCTGGTATGCACAGTACAAAGATTATGAAAAACAGATCACAGGGTAAGGGCTTTGTTTCAAATTTGCAGTTCAATAACTACTGACTTAATAGACATCAGGGCTGCTCAGGAGTCTGAACCCCAGAGTCGCCTGCTCAGGCCAGGAAAACTTGACAGGGAGCAGCAGCTCGGCCTAGAAGTGGAAGAGTCCTTCAAGGTCTCTGTCAGATAAAGTAGGGCGTTTAGGGCACTGCACAGAGCACCAGGGAGCTGGCCATAAGTCAGAGGAGGAGTGTTGGGTACAGTTCTCCATTGTCTCACAGGTTTCACACTTGATGCAGGATGATTTGAAGGATGTGAGAGCTTTCTAAGGTGTGGCAGTAAAGTTATGATCAATCTCAGCACCTGGAGGCTGAGGCAGGCCTGACACAAAACCAACCAGCCAATCAACCACAAAGCAGGAAGGCACATATGAGGTGTAGGGTGATATCTGAGGTAACTTGGGCTGTTCCTTTACAAAGCTTGAATTTATTTATTTATTTCCCTTTCCCCTCCAAAGACAGGCTTTCTCTGTGTAGCCTTGGCTGTCCTGGACTCACTTTGTAGACCAGGCTGGCCTCGAACTTGCATTGATCCACTTGCCTCTGCCTCCTGGGTGCTGGGATTAAAGGTGTACGTCACCATGCCCGGCTGAATGTATTTTTATTATAATGATGATTTGTTTCTTTTTCCGAGAAAGGGTTTTTCTGTGTAGCCTTGACCATTCTGTACTTGCTTTGTGGATTAGCTTCGCACTCGGAGATCCATCAGCCTCCCGCCTGGGATTAAAGGTGTCATTGGTATTTTATCTGCATGTCTGTCCATGTGAGAGTGTTGGATCTCCTGCCATATGATATGGGCGCTGGGGATTGAACTCGGGTGCTCTGGAAGAGCAGCCATAACTTTGTAGCCCTAGGGTAATGCTTTTTAAGGGCCTAAGTGAAGGCACACAGAATTCCCCAGGGGCTGGGCCCTGGGCAGTCAAGTAAGTTCCAGGGTCTCCACCTGTTTGCTTCCTTACCCACTTCCCTCCCCATCAGGGTGTCTGTGTACCTTCTCACCTGACCAGCCTGACCAGTCTCAGAGCGAAACAAGCCCCAAAGATCAGAACCACCGTGGTTCCCTCAGACTCCTTCCCCACTGCTCTGTACTTCTTTTGCTTAAAGCTCCCGGACACATCGATCATGCCGTGGAATCATTCCAGCCCTAATTCTGACTAAGACACTTATGGAATAATCTCTGTTGAGGGAGAATCAGCCTAGGCTAGCAGTTCTCAAATTCAAAAATTTAAAGGCAAGTCTTGAGCTAACAGTGTAGATCTGGAAGCCCATTCCAGAGCTACTGAATCAGAACATGGGTTGGGCCAAAGGATGCTCTCTGGGAAGCCTCCCGGGTCACTGTGATCCCAGTGATCTGTGGCCTGGACTAAACAGGAAATAGCTGTCAATAGTTCAGTTGTAGGGTAACTGTTCAGGGCGGTGGGGAACAGGTGAGATAAGATACTTGGTTTTTAGTCTTGCAAAATTTGTACTACGCTTGGCTTTTCAACTCTAGCTATTCCTAGCTTAACGTAATTGAGCTATTTCACTGAGCAGAAACGTAAGATATCACAGATAAGAAAGGTTTAAGAGTAAGCAGTGAGCTTCACGGGCTGCGGCTCTGTTATCCTCAGTCCCACTTATCTCAAGAGGCAGATTTGTCAAAGGACAAGTAACCCTCTAGGGGAGTGTCAGTGGAAAAGCTGTGCTCCCCTTTCTTGCCACACCCATTGGTGAATTTTGTTAGGAACAGAAATTAAAATATATTTCTGTTTTCTAAGTTTGCAAGCTCCTGGAGCTACAGCAGCACTAATTTAGGCAAAGGACCTATTTTTTCCCCTGACTCTCTCTTGGAGTGGCTGAAGCTTAAACCCAGAGCAGTAAGTTCTCTGCTGATGAGAGCTTCAGCTCTTTAGAGTCTTGTTTACTGTGACGCTCTGGAAGTCCTGTGCACAATGAGCCCTAGGGCCTGGGTTCTGTCCCCAGCACTGTGGCAACTCAGCCTTAGGGCTTTTTTTCAGAGGGAGGGGAGGTGGCAGTGGGAATGAAGGCTTCTCAATGTGGACTTTTTACTGGTTTTAGTTGCATCTTGTAGCATACGTGATTGGAATATAGAGATGTAGAGCTTTTAAGATGAGGCTTATTTTACTGTCCAGATAAAATGCAGTCGAGGAGTCAGGGCTGGGTGTGGTGCTCACTATCTGTAATTCCATCACTTGGGAGACTGGGCAGGAGGACTGCTGTGAGCCTGAGGCCAACTGGTCTACAGAGCAAGTCCTTGTCCTGTCTTAAAAAGTAAATAAATGTCATCCCAAGAGACCAAGATGTAGTTAAAAAGAAAAATGCAACTGGGCACACTATCAGAAAAACAAAGCAAAACAGAAAGGCTAAGTAGTCTGCCAGCATCCTTAAATGTACTTTGTAACTTTCTTAGAGAAAAAAATTCCCAGCACTTGCATTATGAAAAACAAAACAAAAAGCACACCTTAAAAATGCCCTTTTTGAAATAATCTAAATGAACTGGACTAAGTTATGAACTAATGGCTTGTAAACACTCTTCTTGAGCAGTTTATTGAGGATTCTAAATGAGACTGAAAAGACTTAGAAAACCCAACCCAGGGTAACCAAAGTAGCCAAGCTAACCAGTGGCTGAGTTTACCTTGTTTTTGTTTCCCTGGGCTGAGCCTGAGAGTGCCCAGATTTAATCTAAAGAGGTTTATGTTTTAAAAACTAACAACCAAGTAATAAAACACCTATAAAAGAGGTTTATAATGGAGCCGGTGACAGTTCTGAGTGTACTGTTACAACTCTTCTGCTCCCCCCCCCCCCTTTTCTTTCTTTCTTTCCTAAAAAATCTTTCATTCAACTCTGCCCTTTGTCTTGGCTCCTTTCTCACCTTGCTGCCAAGAAGCTCAGAAGCCAGGGAAGTTCACACTCCAGAGTAGCAATCTTTTGTGTATTTCAGCCTGCATGTGACAGGGCTGCTGCTGCTGTGTCTAAGATAAGCACCTTGATTATGGTAGGCGTACAGCAGGTGCTAATGGGGGAGCTGAGGGCACTGCTGGTGTGGTGTCAGTGGCAGGAAGGGCAGGGAGACTGAAATCCCTGCATCTTCTCACTAGGTCTCCCAAGAACATCCTGATTCAAGGACAGAACTTCAGGCAACAGGTGGTTTTTCCAACCAGGCCACCACGTGGGAAACTTGGCTTTCTTAGGGCCATAGGTTTCTCTTCTGGGGAGGGAAACAGTTTTCAAACTCTGTAGGAGCCTTTTTTCAAGCCTACTCTCCGTATCCCTTGCCAGCATCCCATCCAACTCTGGGAAGAGGCAGCTTTCATAAGAGTTCGGAGGGCGCTGCAAGGCATGTGGGCAGCTTTAGAGTAGCCTTGTCTGGGCGGCCAAAGGATCCCCCCAGCCTCCCTCGTACGGGCCTCAGGAACTTCGGGGGCCCAGGGGAAGCCTGGAAAACCGAACTTCCATCAGCTTTCCTTACAGTTCTTGTTAGAGACCGGGGTGGGGGTGGGGGCAGGGCCCCCCAGCGGTCTCCCCATCGCCCAACCCCCTGCCCCTCTGCCATCCAGCTGCACAGTCCAGGAAGCACCCAGAACGCAGCTCTGAGCTCGCCAGCCCCTCGCAGGCCGGGAGAGGGCATCCTGAGGGGCAGCTTCCCTCTCCAGCCCGCGTCTGACATTCCCACTCCCACCCGAGGATGCCTGTCCGCAGTCGCTGAATGTCACTGCTCCCTCTTCCTCCCGATCAGGGTAGACACAGCTCCTGAGGCATCTCCCACCCCAAAACTGCCGCGGTCGCCCGAGGTTACGAGGCCGGGGAGAAGGACGAAGTTTGGGGCCCACGGCGGCGGGAGGGGGACGCGTATAAGAAGACCGCACCTCAGTCCCAGACCTGGCGGACACACTCCCCGCCCCAAAACGGCCCAGGCGTCCCCATCCTCTCACGGATACCGGCATCCCAGCCCTCCCCCGAGGGCGGTGAGCGGAGCCCCCCGGGGCGGAGGCAGGTACCCCCGGGGCGGAGACTGGGGCGGGCGGGGTCCGGGCTGCGCCCCCGGCCGGGCCAGGCGGGCTAGCGGGCGGCGCGGGGGGAGCGGGGCTGGGCGGCGCTGCCTCGGGCTCTGTGCGCTGCAGCCCGGAGCCGAGGAGGAGGAGGCGGAGGAGGAGAAGGAGGCGGCGGCGGTGGGTCCCGGGCGGGGGGAGCGCGGCGCTGCGGACCCGGGCGGCTGGCAAAGGACGAGGCGGAGGCTGAGGAAGGCAGCTGGGAGACCGGGGCTGCAGCAACAAAGGCCAGCGAGCGATTGGCCGGGCTGTGGGCGAGGTTAGCTGGGGACCGGGGTGGCCGGAGGCAGCGGCGAATGGTTGCACGTGCTTGCAGACACGGGCGAGTGCGGAGCCGGGGGTGCACGCCCGGCGGGTAGGGGGCTTGCTCCCCCTCCGTATGGGATGGCGAAGAGGCTGCAGCGAGATCGTTCCGCTTGCACCCGGCCTGGGGCTGGCAGGGTAGGGGGTATGTGGGGGGGGGGGTAGGATGCGAGCCAGGGGGGGCGGGCGAGTAGTCGCCCGGGACGGGACGGGAGAGAGGGTGGAGGAGGGGGCGGGATGGAACGCTCCGGGCGGCGCGCCCGTCCGCGCGAGCCGGCGACTGAGAACCTCGAATTTTAACTTCGCGTGCCCGCCCGCGCGCGCCCGCCTGCGCCCACCCCTAAATCCTGCGGCCGCCGCCAGCGATCAGCTCTCACACAAACTTTAGCTGCGGGCTAGGGGCTTTGGGGTTGAGTGGGGGAGGGGAGGGGAAAAAGGCTTCTGATTGGCGTGGTGTGCAGCCAATAGGCCAAGCGCCGCCGCTGCGCCTAGATCCAATCCATGGCTAAAGGCAGAGGGGGCGGGTAGGTGGAAGTAGAGGTGGCGCGGTGTCTGTGAGAGAGAAAAAGGCCTAGACCAATAGGTGCCCGGAAGAGGCGGGCCCCGCGGTCTGTTGATTGGTACTGGCAGTCGGCCCTCCCTCGGGGTGGTGCCGGAGGTGGGAGCGGGGGGAGATGGTGGGTCGAGAGGTGTGTCTATGTGGAGGCGAGATGACCGGCAGGGGTTTGCCCCAATGGGGGGCAGAGTGTTTAGTGAGTGGGTGACGGACAGACCCGCGGGCCAACGGTTGGCCTGAAGTGTCTGCGGTCTCGTCCAATGGGACGGCGCCGGGGAGGGGCCGCGGCTCGGGTTTAATGAGACTCCATTGGGCTGTAATCAGTGTCATGTCGGATTCATGTCAACGACAACAACAGGGGGACACAAAATGGCGGCGGCTTAGCTCCTACCCCTGGCGGCGGCGGCAGCGGTGGCGGGCGCTACGGCACCTCCAGGCGGCAGCCGCGGCGTCTTTCTCAGGCAGCGGCAGCGCCCCCGGCAGGCGCGGTGGTGGCGGCGCGCGGCCAGGTCTGTCACCCACCCCGCGCGTTCCCAGGGGGTGGAGACTGGGAGGGCGGGGGACCGGCGGGGGCTTGCCGGGGACTCGCGACGCCCCTCCCACAGGCCTCTGCGCGAGGGTCACCGCGGGGCCGCTCGGGGTCAGGCTGCCCCTGAGCGTGACGGTAGGGGGCGGGGGAGAGGAGGGAGGAGGGACAGGCTCCGCCCCCAGCCGAGCCTCCGGGGCAAGGGGCGGGGCTCACGAGCGGGAGGGCGGGGCAAAGCCGGGCTGGGCGGGGCTGAGTAATCTGAAGGAGGGGCCTGGGAGGGGATTTCTGTGCGGGCGTGAACTGGTAGGATGGGTGGTAGGGGTCGGCCAAGGGCGTGGGCAGGATTGGAGAAAGGAAGACGGGATGGGAAACTGGAGGTGTAGAAGCAGGTGTATGAGGGCGCGTAGGGAGGGACGAGATTTTTATGGTGTGGGAGAGGGACCAAGGACTGACGAGGGTGGGCGAAGTACTTCAGCTGGAGAGGTTGCAGTTAACTGGGGACATACTAAGGATGAGTTTGGGTGTGGTGGATGTGGAGTTGAGAGAGCATTGCCGAGTGGGTGTTGGTTTGGAGGGTGGACCTTGGTTCATGAGGCAGGTACAAATGCTTTGATGGGAAGGAAGAATCCAGCTGAGTCCTCGTGTTAGACTAGAGTACAGAGATTTGCTGTGGAAAACGAAACATTAAGAAAACAGAAGGATGGGATAGTTAAGTTTGGGAGACTTTCTAAAACACGTGTTAAGGTCGCAGAAAAGACTTTAATGGGGAGGGGATAGGAGAGAGGCTGCTTGTAGTTTGCAAAAACTATTAGTAGTAGACCATCTCATCGGGTCAGGTGATTCAGAGTTAGGGAGAGGCTGGGGCTGTGGGGAAAGTGGGCAGGGCTGGGCAAAAGGTCTTGGTGGGTATAATTGGATGGACTGTGCCCTCAGTTTTCATTAAGCCAAGAAAGGTGTTTTGGAGATTAATTTGATAGGCTGGTTTTGTCTGGAGTAAACTTGAGCCAAGTCTTGAAGGTGTGGCAGGAAAAGAGAGAACACCAAATGCTCCCAGGAAGACACATGGAGGCCTGCTACCTTGGGCAAGGATGTTTGGTGGTTTTCAGTTTGGTAGCACTTTGGTGTGGGCAGGGTTCAGAGAGTAATGGGAATAGTCAGGGTGAAGGCAGAAGAAGGGCAGGTTAATGACTTCCTGTGCACCACGGAGGAGTGTGGACACCTGCAGTTGGGAGACAGTGTTGATGTCAGAGTAGAAGAAATTATGAAGGGACAATGATACTAACATCAGAAATATAAAAAGAGATTGAATGACGCAGGTACACACATGGGGGGAGGTACCAGGAAATTCAAGGTAAAGAGAGTATAGGCAGACTGCACGGCTAAGAGGTAGAAATACGGAACGGGACATGTGTTTGCATTTTGTTAGTTCTCTGTATTCAAATAGAGTGCACCGGGTGTGGTGGCACACATCTTTAATCCCAGCACTCGTGAGGCAGAGGCAGGCTGATTGCTTTGAGACACACACACACACACACACACACACACACACACACACACACACGCATACACATTTTGTGCATGTGGTCATACAAGTGTGTGCAGGTCCGGAGGCCAGGGTGGGACACAGAGTGTCTTCCTCTATCTCTCATTGCCCCACTGCCTTGCTGACGAGTCACTTTTTGAACTGGAAGCTGGCTGTTTTTGCTAGGCTGGCCTGTGAGTTGGCGAGCTTCTGCAGCCTGCCTGTCTCCACCCTCCGTTGCTGGAATTACAGGCAATCTAAACCATGCTCAGTTTCTTACATGGGTGCTGGGGAGTCGAACTCAGGTCCTGATGCTTTCAGTGGTAAGCAGGCTGAGCCATCTCCAACTCCAATAAAGTGTATTTTTAGAAACTACATACTTTCTCTCATACCCTAAATTTTCTGATGTAAGTCTGAACTAAAACATTTGATTGCTTCTTCTTCTTCTTTTTTTTTTTTTTTTTTTTTTTTTTTTTTTTAAGATTTTTTATTTTATTTACTATTTATACAGCACTCTGCCCCCATGTGTGCCTGCAGTCCAGAAGAGGGCACCAGATCTCATTATAGATGGCTGTGAGCCACCATATGGTTGCTGGGAATTGAACTCAGGACCTTTGGAAGAACCAACAGTGCTCTTAACCTCTGAGCTATCTCTCCAGCCCCTGATTGCTTCTTTATTACAAATTAATTACACACATACCAAAATGAATTTAGTTTTGCTTTTAAGAAGAAATAGATACGGAGCCTGTAATCAGTCAATCTCAGCCACTGCCCCCTCCTCTGCCCCCCCCCCCCACGCATCCCGCCCCTGGTTTTTCGAGACAGGGTTTCTCTTGGCTGTCTTGGACTCCCTTTGTAGACCAGGCTGGCTTCCTACTCACAGATAGCTGCCTGCCTCTGCCTCCCTGAATGCTGGGATTACAGGGGTGCATCAGCATACCCAGCTGAGCTCTTAATCTCAAGGTCAGTTTTGGCTTTTGAGGTCCCCCTGTGTAGGTAAGATCCTGTATTGAAATAAGAAAGAAAATAAACGGGGGGAGGGGGGGGAGGAAAGTTTTACCATAAAAGAGGAATTAAGATGACTTTTTGGCTGCACCTGGGCCTCTGGGTGGATGCTTCGTGATTGTATTTTTGTCTTGTGAACTAAGGGACTACGCGTGAAAACAGGTGGACGCTGTCAGAAGTAAGATGTGTGCTTGAAAAGTAATTAGGGTGGGCAGAGCAAGTTTGGCAAGTCATTCATTCGTTTTTGTTTTTTAAGATAGGGCTTTTTTTCTTTCCTTTTTTTTCTCTGGTTTTTTGAGACAGGGTTTCTCTGTGTAGCCTTGGCTGTCCTAGACTTGCTTTGTAGATCAGGCTGGCCTCGAACTCACGGCGATCCACCTGTCTCTGCCTCCGGAGTGCTGGAATTAAAGGTGTACACCACCACTATATATAGTAGCGTTGACTGTCCTGGAACTCATTCTGTAGTCCAGGCTGGCCTCAGACTCACCAAGATCCACTTGCTTCTGCCGCCTGGGTGACCACCACCTGGTTTGACAAGTTATTTAAGTGTGTGTATTCACTCTGCTGCAACCTTGGGGGTCTGGTTTTCTTCACCACATGGGGCTTAGGGTATCACGCTCTGGTCTGCCAGGAAGTCCCTTTGCCTGCTGAGCCCTCTCACTGCCCCTTTCCTGAACATTTCATTTCCCTGTTAGAGAAGATTTAAGCAAGGGCCTGGCTTGCAGTGTCTAAGCTAGTTTGTGAGTAACAGGCCTTTGAGTGCCACAGCATAGGCACAGCTGCGTTGGTATCTAGAGAAGCAATTAGGGAAAGTAGGAACATGTGGGTCATAGTTCTGCCTTTGCAGAATAGGAGAAATAGGGCGGAGGGACTTAATTTAATATTCTCTATTCCATTGTTGCTGAATATTTTAGTTGTTGGTGCTTTGCTTGGGGCATCTACACAGGTAACGTGGTGCACGTGTATATTAAGTTAAATTCCCAAGAGTGGAACTGTTGGTGTACAGGCGGGACAGCCTCACGTCCTGCCTCGTGTCTGTCTGTCAGCTTAGTTACCTCTCTGGCTTTTGGATGAAGAGCTGAGTGTATGCCCAAAGTGGAGCTGCTTATGGCTTAGACTGTTTGCCCAAAGTGGTGTGCTAGGGCCACATGCCTCCCAGTGGACAGATTAGCTCTCCTGCTGCTTCTCTGTCCTTCCCGACTCCGTCTTGTTAGCTTTTAAAATGTTAGCCAGTCTAAATTCTGAGTAGCAAGCAGGTGGAACAGCTTTTCATATATTAGTCATTGGTCTTTCCTCATTTTTAGTAAGTTTCCATTCGTCCCCTCTTTTAAATTGGAATAGAACTTTTTATTACTACTTACAAGTTCTTTTTTTTAATGTTTTGTTATTTTGTTTTGTTTTGGTTTGGTTTTTTGGAGACAGGGTTTCTCTGTGCAGCCCTGGCTGTCTTGGACTCACTTTGTAGACCAGGCTGGCTTTGAACTCACAGAGATGCATCTTCCTCTGCCTCCCGAGTGCTGGGATTACAGGCATATGCCATCTCTCTCAGCCGGCCTTTGGTTTTTTTCAAGACAAGGTTTCTCTGTGTAGCCTTGGCTGTTCTGAACTCACTTTGTAGACCAGACTGGCCTCCAACACACAGCGATCCGCCTGCCTCTGCCTCCGCCTCCCTGGGATTACAGGCGTGTGCAGCTGTGCCCGGCTTAATATTGTTCTTTAACAGTTTGTTCACATTTATTTTAGTGTGTGTGTATTATACATGGATATGTGTGCGCTCATGCCCCAGGACTTAGTGTGTGTGAAGGTCAGAGGACAACTTTTGGGAGTCAATTCTCTCCTTCTACAGTGTAGGCCCCCTGGGATGGAACTCAGGTCAAGTTTAGCAGCGTTTGTGGCAAGTACCTTTACCGGCTTTGCTACCAAAACTGGAAGGTTTTTTTTTTTTTAAACTGCGAATACAAGTCCTTTGTCCTGTGTGTGTGTTACAAATACCTTTATCCTATAGCTTTCCTTTTCACTTTCTTTGTGATGTCTTTAAATGAACTGAAGTTCTTAATTTTAATGGAGTCAGATTCATTGGCTTTGTCTTTATGCCTTTCGTGTCTTATTTCAAGGACTGTTTCCCACCCTGAGGTTAAAGGTCCTCTTCTATTGAGTATTAGTCCCTGAAAGCCTTACTGACTTGAGAATGTGTCCTTGTGAGCGCAGCACACTGCTCCCCACCCCAGGCTCGCCGCTGCGAATCCTTGCTTGCTTTTCCTCACGTTTTTCTGTTCTCTGCCTTGAATTTTTACTTGTCTTCAGCTATAGCTAAGAACCAGGTTCTGCCGTCCCTAGTTTCTTAGGAGAAAAGGTCGTATAGACAGAAGTTCAGCCAGATTAGATTTTACGGGTCTCCAGCTGACTGTGTTACCTTTTCCATTTTACGAGCTAGCATTTTATTGTGCTCCTGCTATGGGTCTGCCGCAGTCCTTGCTTCCTTCATATCTGTTATCTCGGTGATTCCTCTTAACAGTTCTGTAAAACAGGCTTGTATTCTCCTTTACACTTGAGAACCTGAGACTTCAGTTGATTTACTAACACGCCCAGTAGCCCAGAGTTCAGGTAGCTAGCAACCTGGAAAGTGGATTGCAAACGCTTTAATATATACTTCTTTTTTTGTTTTGTTTTGAGACAGGCTTTCTCCGTGCAGCCCTGGCTGTCAAGTTTACAGACCCAGTTGTCTGCCTCCTGAGTGCTGGGTCTAAAGGTGTATGCTACCATGCCCCACTTCTAATATACTTCTTACTAAGTGACACCAACTTGTTGAAGACTTTCTAAAGCCTATTTTTAAAAACTTTATAACCAAAGGGAATTCCTTCCTTACCTTTATGTATTTAGTTCTGTTAATGGTAGTGGTGAGAAAGAGGTCTCAGAGCCAGGTAAGTGTTTGATCAGAGTCACACCATCAGTTCCAACCAGCTTATAGGAATGCACCACGGTGCCCGCCACCCCCACTTCTTTCTCTCGGTATAACATGTCCTATCTAAGGCACACAGTAGCCAGGAGCCTTCATGTGGCTCACGGGTGAGTTAGACACAGGCATAACTAATCCAGTTATAGTTCTCTTGGCATTTGAGCACTCCTAAAATTAATTAACTAGTTAATTTATGGATTTTTGGACAGGGTTTCTCTGTGTAGCCCTGGCTATCTTGGAACTAGCTCTGTATACCAGGCTGGCCTCTAACTGAGTATTCCCCTGCCTCTTCCTCCCGAGTTCTGGGATTAAAGGCGCCACTCAGATTATTCATTCACTCATTTATTCATTTATTTGTTTGTTTATTGAGACTCTCACTGTATACCCTTGATTGGCCTGGAATTCAGAGAGGTCTACCTGCTTCTGCTGTCTTAAGTGCTGGATCAGAGTTTTGTGGGTTCTGGGAATCAAATTGAGGCGACAAGCACCCTCACCCCCCGAGCTGTTTTGTAGGCCCAGTTTTCTTGAGTTTTAAAGGGGACTAGGTCTAGTTAACGGGGTATATGTGCTAAAGGGATTAGCGCCGCGGTCTGATGTGGGCTGCCTTTTCAGAATAACCTGTAGTTGTTGTTTCTCAAGACAGGGTTTCTCTGTATAGTTCTGGCTGTCGTGGAACTCTGTCTGTAGACCAGGCTAGCCTTGAACTCATAGAGAGCCGTCTGCCTCTGCTTTCTGAGTGCTAGGATTAAACGTGCACCACCACTGCCCTGCACTAACCCTTTTCTTTTGGTGTGTGTTTGAATGTGTGGGTGCATATGTGTTTATAATTGGGGAGGCCTGGAGTTGACAGTGGGTGTGGTGGTCTCCTGTATGACCTTCTACCTTATGTATTGAGGCAGGGCTCTTTTATTTTACTTTTTTGTGTGCATTGATGTTTTGCCTGAATGTATGTTGGATCTCCTGGAAGTGGAGCTACAGACAGGTGTGAGCTACCAAGTGGGTGCTAGGAATCAAATCCAGGTCCTCTGGGAGTGCAGCCAGTGCTCTTTCACCCTGAGCCGTCCCGTCAGCCCCAAGGCAAGGTCTCTTAGTTGAATGCTGAGCGCTCACTGATAGGGCCAGTCTGGCCAGCTGGGCCACTGCTCCCACCTGTCTTTTGTGTGGATTCTGAGGCACAGGTCAGGTGCTTTACCTGATCTCCTCAGTCTTCAGAATCATCTTTAAATTTCAGATTACTACTTCTCTAGAGACAGGGTCTCTCTCATGTGTCTCAGGCTGGCCTTGAACTGCTTCTTCTGCCCTCCACCTCTCAAATGCTGGAATTACAGTCTTGCGTAACACCAGCAGATTATTTCTTAAGACATTGTTCTCTGTCATTAAAAACTGAATAAAGCTTTTTATTGCAATTAGAGAGAAACTTAGGACTGAATAGAAAAATATAAACTCCAGAAACCCTCTAAATATAGTTGATTATTTTTGAAGTGGAAATGCTTAGTTACCGTAATTACTAATCAGCGTTGGCCTCAAAGGCCCACCTGACTGGAGGTGACGTTTCATCTTGCCTCAAATCTTCCCTTTTACAACACATCAGATTTCCTGTGATGTTCCTAACAGTGTGATTACATTTTAGAGACTGGAACTATTGAGCACTTAAATGCAGGGGTGACTGTTCAAACCTAATTCATGGCTTCTACCAGGAGATTTGGGACCTGTCCCTACTAATTTATGATGATGATGTTGAAGCTAGTCTTTGCCAGGGATTATGGAAGCTGTAATAGTTTATTGATGGTTTAGTTATTGTTTGTTGAAGCAGATTTACACAATTATAGTTTAATGACATAACAAGGGTATTGTCAACTAGGAAAGCATGACATGAGAACTTAAACTTACAATTCATATAATATGTATTAGTTGAAATGATAATTTTCATGGTGATTTAGCCTCTTAGAAATCCTTGGAAAACATTATTAGCTTATGAATTGAAAACTCTATGTTAATGAGTAGTGGGAGAGAACTTAGTATTCCTCTACAAAGATTGGGAATTAGAAATTCAGCTCAGCTAGCATGCATTGAGTGCATTAGACTCGTAAATTTAATCTAAACTAGATTGATGTTTGGAGGGATGAGATGCCACTGGCTTTGGTTCGTCACTCCTCCATTGTAGTGGCTAGATGTCAGAATAATTCGAACATTTAACATAATATTCTCTCCCCCCCCCCCCCCCCCCGCCTCTTTCCTTCCCCCTCTCCTCTCTTTCTTTCTCTGTCTGTGTGTCTCTTTTGTCTGTCTCTCTGTCTGTCTGCCCCCTCTTCCCCCCCCCATCCTATCCCACCCCCCCAGGTTTGTTTTGGTTTTGCTGTGTAGCTCAGCTGGACCCAACCTGAGATTCTCCTGTCTCTGCCTCCCTGTTCCTTATGTAGTTTAGGGTGGCCTTGATTTTGAGATGTTCCTCTTGTCTCAGCCTTCCAACTGCTGGGATTATAGGTGTGTGCTACCGCACCATGAGTTCAAGGCCAGCCTGGGCTATATAGAGTTTTTTGACAGCCTAGGCTATAGTGTCAGACCCCGTCTTGGAAAAAAACAAAACAAAACTGAAACCAAGCAAGGAAACCCTAAAACAGGCATTGCATCCCTCTTTTTATCATCATCATCATCATCATCATCATCATTGATTTTTTTTCAAGACAGTTTTTTTGTTTGTTTGTTTGTTTTTTTAAATGTAGCCCTGGCTGGCCTGGACTCCCTTTGTAGACCAGACTGGCCTCGAACTCACGGAGATCCACCTGCCTTTGCCTCCCAAGTGCTGGCATTACAGTCATGAGCCACTGCGCCCAGCTTTTTTGTTTGTTTGTTTTTCGAGACAAGGTTTCTCTGTCTAGCCTTGACTGTCCTGGACTCTATTTGTAGACCAGGCTGGCCTCAAACTCAAAGCGATAAGTGCTGGGAGTAAAGGGGTGTGCCACCACTGCCCAGCTTTTTTTTTTTTTTTTTTTTTTAAATCCCCCTTTTGATCCAGTTGCAGGCCCAGAAAGTAGAACATGTGGAAATGAATTAAGTATTAGTTCTGGTCCTGTGGTAGTTTTGAGTGAGAATGACTCTCATAGGCTCATATATTTGACTATATTGTCCCTAGCTGGTGGGATTGTTTGGGAAGGATTAGGAGGCATGGCCTTGATGGAGCAGGTGTGTCACTGGGGCCAGGCTCAAGGTTTCAGAAACCCACCTCATTTCCAGTCAGCTTTCCCTGCCTCCTACTTGCTGATAAGGATGTAAACGCTCAATTTACTGCTCGGTGCCATGCTCCTCAACAAGATGGCCATGTACCTTAACAACCCTTTAGAACCATGAGCCCCAAATGAAATGCTCTGTTTTCTTTTTTCTTTTTTCTGAGACAGTGTTTTCTGTGTAGCCCTGGTTGTCCTGATACTTACTCTGTGGACCAGGCTGGCTTGAACTCACAGAAATCTTTTTGCCTCTGCCTCCCCAAGTATGGGAATTAAAGGCATGTGTCACTACACCTAGCCTTGTTTTAGTTTTTAATACTTTATGGAGTTAAACATCTACATAATTCATGTTGTTGTTTTTGAGGTAAGGTCTCAATCTGTAGCTCAGGCTAGCTTCATTGTGTAGCCCAGGCTGGCACCGAACTCTTGACTAAGTCCTAGGATTATGGGTGTGAGCCACCATCTTGATGAATTATTTTAAAGTGATTAACTCAGTGGCACTTAATATGTTCACACTTATTGAACAGTTTCTCTCCACACCTAGGCCCTAGCAATGCAAGCTTTATGAATTATATATGGATATTTTGTCTAGATGCAGTTATGGGATATCTGGCCTTTTGTGTAGTTTCTTCTATGGTGTAGTGTACTTCAGGGTTCATCCATATATATTCATCCGTTTTGTGCGGCTGAATAGGCCAGTGTGTGGATCTACTTACCTCCCACCCTTTATCTGCTCTTCTGTAAGTGGCTGTTTGGGCTGGTTGCACCTTTGGGTATTGTGAGCAGTGTTGTTACAAACATGTTTTTGTCTGTATCTGCTGGAGAAGCTATTCTCCTTTTTCCAGGGGTATAGCGTGAAGTGGGCCTGTGGGACCGTGCGTATTCTGTGTTTAGCTTTTTGAGGCCTCACTAGGCAGTACTTCATTACTTAGTTGGTTCTTGTGTGTTCTGTCTCTGGCTCTCTTAGCCTTTCCCATGGCATCTAGCATAAGGCTGGTGCAGGGCTGGCATTTCGTGTCTCTAAGTTTTTGTTCATTGTTCTTTGACGAGTCTTCATAACCCCATCTCCCAGCTTACACATATGAGACTCAAACATGCTTTTCCGGGAAATAGATGCATTCAGGACTTGTAAGGTACCAAGCTTCGCTATGTGGGTGATGCTTGATGTCAGACAGTACATGGTTGTGAACCAAAGATGCTACTTTAAGCCATTGTGTGGTGGGTAGTAATGGAGGAAAGAACTCAAGGTTTCTTCCACTAGCAGTTTGTGTTGTATTGTGGAAGATATTGTTAGCATTTATTTGTTGATGCTCACTCAGTTTATACAACAGTCTTTGAAAAAAATTCTGGAGCTTATAAAAGTAAGGGAACTAAAAATAGCAAGTTAAACCCAGGATGATAAAAGAATAGACTCTATTATTAACCTTTTGTTTTTCTACCACTGTTTTTTGGCACATCTGTAATCTCATGGTTTGAATGTTGTGACACTAATTTTGAAATAACACAGGCTTTATTGCAAGCTTAGAGGAGGCCTCTCGTGATACGTCAGAGTGGGATATTTAGACTCTCCTTATGCTGCCCTGAATATTTCTGAATAGTGTTGATATTTATGTAATGCCAGTGAGGCTTAAAGTTCAGTGTTGGACCAAGCACTTCCCTAGATCCTTGTAGAATAGCTTGTAAGGAATGCTGCAAATGTTGCTGCTAAGGCTAAGAGATACAATTATGTAATTTGCCCATATTTTTTAGCCAGAAATAAATGTTTCACAATCATAGACAATAGAAGGGTTTAATTTGATGTGGCATAAAATTTTTGAATTGATTTGGGGTTACTTACAACCTTTTGGGTGCCTTTTACTTCAACTTATTTTAAACAGGATTTAAAAAAAAAAAAAAAAGGGAAGAAGATAATGGTTTTAAAGTTTTAGTCATGACTGAATGTCCTGTTCACATATCTAGCAAGACCCAGGACTCTGCATAAGAGAAGTAGTGTGGATAACTACTTTGAGTCAGGGTAAAATAATTTTTATGTGGCTTTTAATGAATTATGCATTTTTCCTGTTCATTTGTCTATCTAGTTAAATACTGCTTAGACCAAATGAAATTGGTTTTCAGTCTGTTTTATTAGCTTGTACCAATTTAGGGTGGGACCAGTGGGATGTTAGAAATAAATCAGCCCCAGATTAAAAAAATTTGCAGCGAATAAGGTACAGAGTAGACAGTCTGATGTCCCTCCTTCTCCTAGCTGTATATATGTTTTAAACACTTAATTCCAAATTCCGCTTGTTGCAGAGAGATACGAGTTACATTGGCTTCTGCCTAATTAACTCCATGGGTTGGTGTCAAATGAGAGCTGATTTTGAGATTAAATTGAGGAGAGGGATTTGTGCTGGTGGCTGGGGGAGGAAGGGCAGGGTAAAGGAGAAGCTAAGGTTGTCTGGCGGTGGTTTTGTATAAGATTAAGATACAAGGGGCTGGAGAGATGGCTCAGTGGTTACGAACACTGGCTGCTCTTCCAGATGTCCTGAGTTCAATTCCCGGCAGCCACATGGTGGCTCACAACCATCTATACTGTGATCTGATGCATACTGTATACATAATAGATGAATCTTTAAAAAAAGATTAAGATACAAGTATTTATGATTTCTTTTTTCATTTTAGTCTTTGAAATGAATGTGATCACTGTGCCCTAAATTGAGGCTTGTGTTGATAATGTGCAGAACTAGCATGCTTGTCTCTCAGCCACGTCTTCGTGGCCTACAGTAAGACAGATGGTAATTACTGCCTGGGAGTTAGTACGTAGGACCAGCCAGTTGAATTGGTTAGCCCTAGTGCTCTCACAGCTAAAATTTTACGTTTGCCTGGTGATGTGTATTTTCATGATAGGATTCTTTTTTTAAATTTTAAAAGATTTGTATATTTTATGTACATGAGTACACTGTCTTCATGCACACCAGAAGAGGGCACCAGATCTCATTATAGATGGTTGTGAGCCACCATGTGGTTGCTGGGAATTGAACTCACGACCTCCGGAAGAGGGGTAAGTACTCTTAACCACTGAGCCATCTCTCCAGCCTTGATTTTTTTCAAGGGGCTGTGACAAACCTGTAGTTTTTAATATGGAGACTGTGCTCACTTGGTCAGCAAATCTACTAGAATTAGAGTGACTTGGAGATTAGCATGGCCTCCAGCTATCATGCCGTATTCGTGTACTTAAGTTTGTTTGTGTGGGTGTGTGCCACAGAGCACATTCTGGGGTCAAAGAACAGCTTTCAGCAGCAGTTCCCTCCTTCCACTCCTGTGTGGCCTTCCAGGATGGAACTCACATTGCTAGGCTTTGGTGGCTTTTACCTGCTGAGCCTTCTTTTTTCCACACACAAAAAATTTAATCTTTTTTTTTAAAAAAGGAAAGTATTACATTTTACTTAAGAAAAAAACAAAGCATTTACAAAAAGAAAAAAAGACAATTCTGAAAACCTGGTAAGAGATTTCAAGCATATTGCAGTCAGTTAAGAATTCATTGTCACTCAGCATAAAACTTGGAGAAAGGTATATGCCATTTACTAAGGATGGCTCAGACTAGTTCTGTCACCCACTTGTGAGGCAGCACCCTCCTCCCTGAGCCATAGGCCAGCGCGCTGCCTCCTTATCTTTATTTTGTTTTATTTTGAGCACTTCAAAATCATGGAGTTGTCCTGGAGGGGACGCAGGTCTCCTCCCATCACCAAAACACAATGGGGCTTCATTTGTAAACTCTACTGAGCCGCTTTCTTCTCCTCCTCCTCCTCCTCCTCTTCCTCTTCTTCCTCCTCCTCTTCTTCTTCCTCTTCCGGTTTTTTGAGACAGGGTCTCTCTGTGTTAGCCTTGGCTGCCCTGGACTTGCTTTGTAGACCAGACTGGCCAGTGATCTGCCTGCCTCTGCCTCCCAAGTGCTGGGATTAAAGGCGTGCGCCACCATGCCGGGCTTGCTGAGCCTTCTCAACTAGCCACAAATGCAGTCTTTTTTTGGGGGGGGGGGTTGGTTTTTTGAGACAGGGTTTCTCTGTGTAACAGCCATGGCTGTCCTGGACTTACTATGTAGACCAGGCTAGCCTCTCGCTCACAGCAATCCACCTGCCTCTGCTTCTGGAGTGCTGGGATTAAAGGTGTGCACTACCACGCCCAGCCTGTAGCCATATTTTTATTTTATTTTATTTTGTTATTTATTTATTTATTTATTTTTTGGTTTTTTCGAGACAGGGTTTCTCTGTGTAGCCTTGGCCATCCTGGACTCACTTTGTAGACCAGGCTGGCCTCGAACTCACAGCGATCCGCCTGCCTCTGCCTCCCGAGTGCTGGGATTAAAGGCATGTGCCACCACGCCCGGCTAGCCATATTTTTAATGCAGATACTCTGAAAAAAAAAAAAATTGGAGAAGAAAGTGAAATGTACTTCTTTAGGCACTTTCCTGAGATGGTTGCTGATTTAAGGGATGTCCTTATGCCCAAATAAACATACTTTTTTTGGGAATGTGTGCAGATTTGCCTAAACAGTCTTCATTATTTTGTTCTGGACTGTTAAAACATTTGGTATTTCCCCTTTTTCATTACATTTTTAAGATATAAAATGTCAGTCTTGCTGAAATGTGTTGGTAATGGAGATGGATGATTATTTTGGTTGTGGATACTGATTGTGGTAAAAGCTTGTTAGTAGTGTATATTACTTGAGAAGTATATTTTGCCTAAAAGCAACTTTGTGCTACTGGACACTTTTCTGTGATATTGTCTCATCTGCTTCTACATGCATGTTGTGTACACTCCAATCAAATTAGTGATCAAAATTGAAATAACTACTTGGATACAGTGAAATAATCTTCTATGAAAATTTTCTCCAACCATTTCACTTTGGAAAGATGCATTTCTTGTTGTTTGTGTTTTGACGAGGAATGCTTCTTGCTCTGTGTGGCACACAGGTCTCCAGGTCTCGAGTCTGTCAGTGATTGGTGTGGTTGTACAGGATGGAATGCTTACTAGATTTGCAAGTGACAGCATCAAGAGTCAGACAGTCTTTGGCAGGTCAGAAGGTAGTTCAAATCAACTGAGTTCCAGCATTTAAAAAGCCTGAGAGCCGGGTGTGGTGGCGCACACCTTTAATCCCAGCACTTGGGAGGCAGAGGCAGGCAGATCGCTGTGAGTTCAAGGCCAGCCTGATCTACAAAGAAGGTCCAGGACAGCCAAGGCTCACACAGAGAAACCCTGTCTTGAAAAACCAAAATAAGAAAAAAAAAAATCAGCATTAATTTTTAAAGGGAGGGCTGGGAAGGTTTAGTTTGACAACATTTTGAAAAGAAGATCTGGCCATTTGTTTGGGTTGTATGCTCAGCATGGCCAGCATGACAGGGCTATTAAGACAGTTCCTGTAATTTTGGGGACTTTTAAGGCAGAGATTATCAGTAGTGAGCAGCCGTTGGATGGCTATGCTGGGAGCTCTAGGATTGCAGAGCGGTGAAGGAGCTGGCACGGCAGGCTTACAGGCAGAGGCGGGTTTGGTGGAGAGTGTTTTTTGAAAGGTACTTATTTTTAGATATTTGATGGCCAGTGATATTGAAGAGTAGTACAGTGTTTTGTCATTGTTCCCAGGGATTCTGATCTGTGTGTCAGACTCATAGGGAGGTGGAGGCTTGCCCCTCTGAGCAAGACACCCATTTTGGTCCAACTTCATGTCAGTGCATGGAGTTGACTCCAAACATGTGGTGGCGGGTTAAGGATACTAGACACTGATACCGGGCAACTGAGATTGGAGTGGATGACCTCTAAGGCTCATGTGCTCCCGGGTCTGAGTCATAGAAGGGAGACACAGGGAGCTGACTGCACTCCTGCAGAGAAGCCCGTCTCAGGCTGTTGGCTCAGGAGCTGAGGGGCCACTTCTGCAGGACCTCAGGGTCTTCAGGTGCAAGTGCTTCATTCTTTGGTATCCATCTAAAGGATATGAACATTCTCTTTTTAGGTATGTATGTCTAAATCAACAACCGTAAAACTTTTTGTTTCTGAGACAGGGTTTCTCTGTATAGCCTTGGTTGTCCTGGACTCGCTTTGTAGACCAGGCTGGCCTCCAACTCATGGAGATCTGTCTGCCTCTGCCTCCCTGAGGGCTGGGATTACCGGCATGCAACTCCGTGCCTGGCTTCAACAATAGTAAAACGTTAATTTTGTGTTTTGTGACACTCTTTTCAAGGCCTGGAGACACCAAATTTAGCTGGCGTCTATAGTAATGGATAGTTCTGTGTCCGCACTGGTAAGTGCCGTGTGCAGTGGACCCCAGCAGTCCTAGTGCTGATGGCTAGGCATCCCTCTTTTCTGCCGTCTCCGTGACTAGCAGTTCATTCTACATCAAAGTACTGCTTGGAAATTAACAATCTTTTTTTGTTTGTAACCTTTAAATAATCTTTACTATGGTGTCTTATTAGGATTTTTATTTTGTTGTTGTTAATTTCTATTGTACCTGATTTGTAAATTAAAGTTTATTATTGGTGTGTGTGTACAGAGGGGGGAAAAAAACCAAAGCAAAACAGCACGGTGTATATCAGGTGTAGTATCTCTGTTCCTGGGACATTCTTGGAATTTGTCCCCATGGGTAAATGGGAACACTGTAACAGGGCTTAGGTCACTTAATTTTGTACTTCTCCACTAGACAGCAGTGGAGCTGGGGTCCAGGACCATATCAGTGTCTCTGCAGGGGCAAAACTTGCTGAAGCAGGTGGCTATGCCACACATGAGGACAGGCTTGGGCTCAGATTCTAAAACTGTCCCCCCTGAGCTGTATTGTGCTATTGATTATTACATTTCTGAGCCTTTTACATTTAGAATGTGCTAGCAATTACATGTCATGCTTTTTGGTTATTTGTTTGCTTGTTTAGATAAGACAGTTTTATGTAGATGAGACTGGCCTCAAACTCTTGCCTTCTTGGCACTTGTCAAATGGTAAGATCCGGGCTTGGGCCATCACAGCACACCTAACAAATGATGCTATGTGTGAGCAGGCTGCCATCTGGATAGAACGGGTTAAGATGCAGACGCTATTGGAGAGCAGTAGGTCTGGCCCAGGTCCTAGGCCAGGATTGTACTCCGTACCAGATTGGAGAGCAGAAGTCTGCGAGAGCACTGCTGCCTGGCCAGCTGGGGTCAGAATTGTAGGCCTTTCTCTCTCTTGAGGCGTGGAATGAGCTGGGGCAGGTGTTAAGATAGGCAGAGTGCTGCCTTATTTAAAGGGAAGGGTTATGTTACTGGATTTGTCTCAGTTTGCCAGCCTGTGCCATAGAAGGTGTCACACCCAGGTGCTATGCAGAGCACCAGTACCCTGAGTCCACACAGATGACTAGGTTGGACACTTTCCTCTGTGACCTAGCTCAATTTGGGATTACTATGCTTCTTAAATTTTTGTTTCTTTTGTGGCAGAGTTTTTCACTATGGCTGGCTTGAGACTGTGTTTAAGCGAGGGCATCTTCTTCAAACAGAGACCTGCCGCCTCTGCCTTATGGGTGCTAGAATTAAAGACATGCACTATTACTCCTTTTTGATTCTTATCTTATATCTGTGATGGACATGTACCTTAGACTGCTTTCACATTATTAATTTTGATGATAGCAATCAATTTTTCTACATTTTAAATTAATTTATTTTGTGCTTTGAGGGGTTTGGAGCAGCATATACCACAGCCTGTGCATAGAGGTCAGGGGACAACTTTCACCATGTGGGTCCCAGGGGTTGAATTTAGGTCATCAGGGCTCGGGCAGGTGCCTTTCCTGCTGAGGCATCTCATGGGCACATGGAATCCATTATTCATATAACTTAGATGTAGTCTCTTAAATGTTCCTTAAGTTGTTATGTGTAAAGAAAGAAAATCCTTTAAGAGTTCCTTCCTAGGTTGTGGCCTAGTATCTGGTTGGACAGTATCATTGTGCTGTGTTGCACAGCACCTGCCTGCCAGTGTATTCATTTTACACCTGTAAAAACAACCAAAGAATGTTTGTTTTTTAGAAGTTCTGTTATTAAGAGCTTTCTCTCTTCTTTTTTATCCTTTAAGGCCTTGGCTTCTTAAAGAATGTCTTTCACTTGAAGAGTACAGTCTTTCCCATTGGTGAAATAAGACACCTATCACTCAACATCGCCTGCTGCCCTCTTCCGACTCTCTGTAAGGATGATTGTCTCTAAGGTGTTGCTTGACATGGGCTGGGATCCTCTGCCTGTTTGTTGAGTTGGGACTTTCGAATGTGCAGGTTGTATTAAGTACAAGGAGAACCTCTATGGGTAACATCTGTGCTGGAGAAGCCATTTGTCAACCATGGTAAAGCTTGCAAACCCACTTTATACAGAGTGGATTCTTGAAGCGGTGCAGAAAATCAAAAAGCAGAAGCAGCGGCCCTCGGAAGAGAGAATCTGCCATGCGGTCAGCACGTCCCATGGGCTGGATAAGAAGACAGTCTCGGAACAGCTGGAACTCAGTGTTCAGGATGGCTCAGTTCTCAAAGTCACCAACAAAGGCCTTGCTTCATATAAGGACCCGGACAATCCTGGGCGGTTTTCTTCAGTTAAACCGGGCACTTTCCCCAAGTCAGCCAAGGGGTCTAAAGGACCGTGTAATGATCTACGCAATGTGGATTGGAATAAACTTTTAAAGAGAGCAATCGAAGGCCTTGAGGAGCCAAATGGCTCCTCCTTGAAGAACATCGAGAAGTATCTGAGAAGTCAGAGCGACCTCACAGGTGCCACCACCCACCCAGCCTTCCA
This sequence comes from Acomys russatus, assembly GCF_903995435.1. Taxonomy (NCBI): domain Eukaryota; kingdom Metazoa; phylum Chordata; class Mammalia; order Rodentia; family Muridae; genus Acomys; species Acomys russatus. Next base: position 72,609,980 of record NC_067139.1, read on the forward strand.
GCAGAGGCTGCGGCTGGGGGCCAAGCGTGCCGTGAACAATGGGAGGCTGCTGAAGCAGGGGCCACAGTACAGGGTCAATTATGGAAGCTCAGATGTCAAAGGAGCACCGCAGTGTCCCAGCGCTTTTCCATCCTCACTTCCGCCTGTCAGCCTTCTACCCCACGAGAAAGACCAGGTGAGTGGCGCTTGTAGTATTTACGGAAGGGAAACACTGCTGTTTTCATTTCCACTTAGTCCAGTCCCAACCTGTGGGGCACAACCCCTTTGGCAAACTCCTGTCTCTAAAAATACTTACATTAAGATTCATAACAGTGTGGTGGCACACGCCTTTAATCCCAGCACACTTGGTAGGCAGAGGCAGGGGGATCGTTGTGAGTTTGAGGCCAGCGTGGTCTACAAAGGGAATCTAGGACAGCCAAGGCTAACACAGAGAGACTCTGTCTCAAAAAACAAAAAAACAGAACAGAAAAAGATTCATAACAGCAAAATTAGAGCTATGAAGTAGCAGCATTAATTGTACGGTTTGGGGTCAGCACAACACGAGGAACTGTGTTAAAGGGTCACGGCATTAGGAAGGTTGAGAGCCACTGGCGTGAATGGAAGTTTTGAGTGGAGTGTGAGATCAGTTGGTTTTGCCTTAAATATAGCTTTTATGTTTTATGTCAGGATGCCTCGCAGCATGATTTCATAAAAACTGGTCAGTGGCACTGAGGGCTTCCTCAGAGGCTAAGAGTTGGTGTAGTGCTCATGGAACTTGTTTTATGATGGTAGATGAACTTGAATCCACCTGCCTCACGCCTAAGAAAGGAGAGGGTGAGGTTTTCCTTCCCTTATTTGTGGAGAAGAAAAACCTCCATACATATTTTAATACTGATAATCTTTGTATTTTGGGAGTTTTATTATATGGCCTAAATCCCTTGTGTTTCATTTTAAATACATTTACTGTTAAGTGGTCAGTGGGTGTAGGCAAATGTTTATTTTATCTTGTTTGGTGTGTTTAAAAATTACATTTATTTGTCTTTTTGTGTATGTGTGCATGCATACTTGCACGCCACAGTGCACACGTGGAGGTCTGAGGACAGTTGGAGGAGTTCTCTCCTTCAACTATGTTGGTCCTGGAGGCCAGATTCGGGCTGGTAGGGTTGGCAGCAAGCACCCTCACTCACTGAGCTGTCTCACTGGCCCAAGGCTTTATGTTATTTTTATATTGTTGTAAGTACATTGCTGAGTTCTGTCCTGCTGAGATTTCAAGTCTTCATTTGGGCACGATTTTCTTGGTTTTATTTCAAACTTACTGAATTAATCTCCCAAAGTCAAGCCCTCCAGTGTTTACGTTTCCTGACTGTTTGGGTTAAGCTCATTCATTGATTGCAGTTAATTTTGTTTTAAAAAACGACATAGTAGACTATTGTTAATAGGAAGCAGCAATTGTACCTGTAAACTGCATATTGATGAAAAGGTATTGAGACTCAGATGTTAGGGGTCTGTGCACAGACACATGCCTGCCTGTCATGACAAGGCCTGACCCTGTGAGCCCTAAACTGGTTTGCTTCTGTTCTTCTACAAAGAGCTCATGGAATGGGTCCTGTTTCCCTCTGTGCTCAGCTTTTGCATAGGTATCTGAATTCTAGAATGGATTTCTTAATTGGATTTGTACCTCCTTGGCCTTCCACAACATTTATTTATTCATTGATTGTATCAAAAAATGAAGTAAACTGTGAAATTTTCTTAATAACTTTCTTTAAGAAATTACAGAAAATGACTGATTTCTGAACCCAGCCATTTATTTAGATGTCTGTTTTTCTTTTTCTTTCTTTCTTTTTTTCTTTTTTTTTGGTTTTGTCGAGACACGGTTTCTCTGTGTATCCTTGGCCATCCTGGACTCACTTTGTAGACCAGGCTGGCCTCGAACTCACAGTGATCTGCCTGCCTTTGCCTCCTGAGTGCTGGGATTAAAGGCGTGCGCCACCACGCCCGGCTAGACATCTGTTTTTCTTTAAAACTTTTTTTTAATTAAAAAATTTTTAAATAGTTATTATTATTGTCTATTATCTATCTATCTTTATTTATTTATATACACAGGGCTTCACTATGTAGCTCTGGCTGTAGCTCCATATGTAGACTAGTCTTGCCACAAACAGAAACCTGCCAGTTTTTGCTTCTGAGTGCTGAGGTGAAGACATGAACCACCACTGGGTGTGAGCCACCATGCCCAGCTAGCTCCTTAAATATTTTAATAGAAGCTTACGTGTGTGGGTGTACACACACATATTATAAAGAAATTATTTTTATTTTATTTTATGCACATTGATGTTTTGCCCCCATGTATGTCTGTGAGGATGTCAGATCTTGGAGTTAGAGACAGTTGTGGGGTGCCATATGGGTGCTGGAACTCTAACCCAGCTCCTCTGGAAGAACAGTCAGTGCTCTTAACCACTGAGCCATCTTTCCAGCCCTGTAAAGAAATTCTTGGAGGCAGAGGCAGGCGGATCGCTGTGAGTTCGAGGCCAGCCTGGTCTACAAAGTGAGTCCAGGATGGCCAAGGCTACACAGAGAAACCCTGTCTCGAAAAAAAAAAAAAAAAAAAAAAAAAAAGGAAAAAAAAAGAAATTCTTTCAGGGAGTCTAGAGCCATTTCTTCATAAGTTTGGTTATCTTTTTTTTTTTTTTTCTTCAGCCATGGCCAAGTTGTATAATTTTCAGGCACATGGTCTAAGTTTAGGCACTGTGGCCAGTTTAGTATGTTAGTGAATAATTGTGTCCTGGAGACATTTTTCTGTCTGCTGGAGGAATCAGGACAGCTTCTCCAAAGCTCCTCTCCTCTGTAACCTTGCTCACCATTTCTTGCTAATCTTATCATTTTTCTTCAGGCAGCATCTGTACAGAACTATTTTTAGTCTAAAAGAAAATTCATGTTTGAAAGTGTCTAAGATTGAGAACAGAGTAATTTATTGCCTAGCATGCAATTGCAACTGCTCTTTCTATGATGTAAATCTTTAAAATTGACCAGTTAGCATCATTAAACAAGGAATGCTGAAAAAATGCTCCAGGATATTTAGTTGATGAAATTTGGGGATTAATTGTATCAAGTAATCATAATAGAATTTTAGTGGTATTTTGTTACTGTGTTACCTTGCTACAACCTATTGTTTTATTTTATAATTTATTTTATTTTGTATATTTATTTTATTTTATTTTTCTTCAAGATAGTATTTCTCTGTATAACCACCCTGGGTGTCTTAGAACTTGTTTTGTAGACCAGGCTGGCCTTGAACTCACAGAGATCCGCCTGCCTCTGCCTCCTTGTTTTGTACGAGTGCTGGGGATCTGAACAGATTCCCGTGTTTGTATATTGAGTACTTTACCCACTGCACCATCTCCCTATTGTCAATTTTATTAAAAATACTGAGACTTTTTTTACTCAGTTACCTAGGCTGGCTTTGAATTCTTGATCTCCTGCCTTAGTCTCCCTCGTAGCTGGACGTTGAGGTGTGTCACCACACTTGGCAGAGTTTAGGATACGAATGGGACCTGTTCCAAGATGGTGCAGTCTTAAGTACAATTTGAGATAATGTCTTTCGAAGGAGCTGTTATGGTGACTACTTCTGAGACATGGAATGCCATCGTAAAAGAGAAAAGTAACAGTTAGTGTTTTATAGGTATAAAAGCTGGCCTCTTCCAAGTAGTTCACACTTAGCTCTTGACTCATGTTACATGGAGGGAGGGAGACTGTTGTCCTGCTTTTTTGCAGAGGAGAACCTGAGGTGCAGAGCTTAAGCTATTTGTCCAAGGTCAGTAGAACTGGTGAGCAATTAAGCTGAGAGTCCATGCACACAGTCTTGAGTCCAGGGCTCCTTTCCTCTGGGCAGTGTCCGAGTCGGCACTGGGGCAGCTCACACACATCATTCAGTTGGGAGCAGTTTTCCCCAGCAATAGACCCCCAGCGTTTGAAGTGTGTTAGTTAGGATGAGCTTATTGCTTCTTTTCACGCAGGTGCAATTTACAGTGTGCGCACACCGAAGTGCGGTGGGGAGCTCTGTGCCTCATTAGATTTGCCATCATCCTCGCCCGTGTGCATGACTGTAGGGAGGAGCACAGTAGAAGTTAAGATGGAAGGGTCCTTCCTCCTGGAATGTAATTGCAAGGCTTCTCATAGTCTAGAATTCAAATTGGGTATCAGCGTTCTCCTTCCTAACACGAGCTACTTTGTATTTATTTAAGAAAGCTCTCTCTGGTGAGTCGATACGGAAATGAATTAAACCACCGAAGATAAAACTTTTATCTTTGACTCGACTCGGGAACTCCTAACGGATAGTGTTAATGTTTCTCATTAAAAGTGGTAAAGCTCAATTAGGCCAGATCATGAGGACTTTAGAAAGTCAAATATTCTAAGAGAGACTTCAGGTATCATACTTTGCAGCAGTCAGATTCCATTTGCTCATACGGGCTTTAGCATTTTTGTAAAATCAGGTGAAGTCCAGTTTTAAGCAGATTTCCTTAGCATTTCACTTTATTGAGAATACTATCCTAAATTGTATGCAATGTCAAATCTTGGTATGTTTCTAGTGCACTGTAAAGCATGGATACTCCAAATAATGCCTTTGAATTTTTTGTTAGGAGAAATGAATGAATTGCTAACAGTTTTATAAAAAATTTTTTTGAATGTAGTTACATGAGCACAGAGATTGTTGGAAAGTTTTAAGAGTGGCATGGGTTCTTAGAGACGAGCTCTGCTGTGACAGATAGTCTGCTGAGGTCAGCTGTTTCTTGCGGCTCTGGTTTTATTATTTATAAGACAGTCTCCTTAGCTATATAGGCTGGTCACAAACATATTATGTAGCCCAGGGTGGCCGAATTCCGCCTCAGCCTCCCAAGTGCTAAGATTATAGTCATGGTACTGTCATGCCTGCCCCCCTCCCCACCCCCACCACCTTTTTTTTTTAGAGAGATTTTTTTGGGGACCCTCAGGCAGGGCACTTTATCAATGTGAGGGATTCCTGTTCATCACACCATAAGTGAGAGAATTTTATTTTTAGATTTTCTTTGCTGTTTAATCTTCTCTAGTCTCCTTATCCATGTCCTACCATAGTGTGGCCCTGTCCCTAGGACTTTTCCAGTTGTTGGAAGGATCTTTCACCAGTCCATATTGGTCCATGATGTAGCAGGCTTCCAGAAGCGCCTCCGTCCTAAGGGAGCTGTTAATAGTCTAAAGCCACTCCGGCTACAGAGCCCCAGTGTCCTCTTCTGTTGACTTCAGAGTTGACGTTCTCTGTATCAAAGACTCCTTGTTCTCAAGAGCACTATCTATTCAACTGAAAGTTGGATAAAGCCTTAAATGCTGTAAACTTTGCTCTTCAAAATTTGCTGGATTTTGGCATTGGTGTGGATAAAAGTCGGCTTTAGAATGACGAAGCTTGTTACCGCGTGAAGAATAGGGTGGGCCATATGCTCCTGGTTCCAAGGTCAGGGAAGGAAGCTTGTGGTTCCTGTTCTTGTAATTAAGCTTGAGAAGAGGGCCACAGTGCTGCCAGCCTGCCTGTGCAAGCCGCTGGTACCAGCCTGGGCACTGGAGAGAGCTCCTGGACTGTCGCGAGCTAGTCAGTCAGGTCAAGTGGAAGATGAAATGAATAACTGGGTCTTTCTGTTGCACTGGAAGCATGACAGCTTGTTCTACTTTTGAGCTTTTATCAAGATGGAACTTGTCTGGGCTTCTCATGAAGTAGCTTCAGGTAGGGGAGCAGCATCATGCCAGGCAGTCTGGTGGTTAAGGGTGTGGTGAACATTCCTTGTAACTCTTTAGATCTTAGGTGAAGCTGATGCTTTTGATACCTTTCCCACAACACTAATCCCATCCTGAATGAACACCAGCTCTAGGGAATTTATGCTTGTATTCCCTGTACCTACATGACTTGTAACAGCGCTCTCTCTCTCTCTCTCTCTCTCTCTCTCTCTCTCTCTGTGTGTGTGTGTGTGTGTGTTTGCTGGGAATAAAGTACAAGATTTCTTTTGGGCCATGTTCCTATTCTGTGATACTTTTAGTACCAAGAACATCAGTATTTTTAGCCTTGAAGTTATTTAACAGTTATGTGTTGTTTGCTGATTTATTCTGATTTTATCTTGAATGGCAAAGATTTTATTTTTGTTTTCTCTTCAGACTTTAGCAGATGATACACTTCTCAAAACGGAAGCCTGTGGGGTTTTTAAAATCTATTTTATCTTTGTGTGTTAATCCCCAACACATAGATGTGATTGTTTTATCATTGAAGTGATAATTTTAATGGTAAAATTCATGGTTTTGTTGTGTTTCTATACTTCCTTTTCCTGGCCTTGAACCTCAAACTACAGCAGATTTGGTAAGCTTGTTTTCTAGTCACACCAAGATTTAAAGTATGGATTTGACTCTTCTTAGTACTCTCATCTCTCCCATCCATTAATATTTCACATAAACAGCAATTAGCTTACCAAATTAGAGTTAGCAAATGACTCAGCCGTGTAATTTGCTGATGGCGTTTTGCTAGCAGGGCCATGAGGAAAGTGTGTAGTTCTTTGCAGCTCTTGCTGCTTTCAGGTGGCGACAGGAAGTTAGTATGTATTTGTTAGAGAAAGAGTGGTGGTCCTCGCGGTGCACAGGATGCTTCTGCGTGGATGTGGACCACTTTGCTGAGAAGTTGCCAGGAATGGAGAACCGCATATATTGTTGATCTTTATAAAAGTAAACATCATAAGTAGACTGATGTAGCTCACAGTGTACATACACATTAATTTATGAAAGGTTTTTTAAAAGTCTTTAGAATGAGACAGACAGAAGTACTAGAATAAATGATGCTGGTTTAACTGAGGCTGATCTTCTCAGAGGTGCAGAGTAAGCCATAATCAGCACTCTGAGGGACTCAGGAAGGATTTGTGTTAATTTGACAAGTGGGTTTAAAATTCTTCAGCCACTATTTTTCAGAAACCAGCTTTGTTCAAACATCCTTTATATAATTTGCTGTACTTTTGATCTTTGATAAACCAGCTGCAATATTGTTTCATTAACAAACTTGACTGGTTAACAGATGTTTGTTTTGGCTTGATTATGTCCTCGCTATTAAAAACAACATAGGCACTCATAGAAACCATGCTGGGGCTTTTCCTGTCTAGCTAGAGCGGCAGTTCAAAAGAGCAACTTAATTTCATTTACAAGTTCAGTTTATTCCTTGGTGTTATTCTGGAAGGTGTGCAACATTGTAGCTCACGTTCCGCTCAGAGAGGTCAGTTGCTGGTCCTCCTGGCTTCTTCCCTTCCCGCGTTAGTCACTTAGGGGGCTCTGTTGTTGTGAGGCAGTCTTAGTATGCAGGAAAAGAGGGATTGCAGAAGGGGTGATTGAGACATCATGGATCCTTCCGCATTTCAAGGGAAAGAGTGGGAACAGCCTGGTGAATGTAGATCATTTCTTCCACCTTCTTTGATGTCAGAAAGCTGCCATATGGAGTGCAGTGAGAAGGAGGTGAGCCTGGGTCTAGGCAGCCTGTGATCTTCCCAGTGAAGTGGGCCGGGAGCCAGAGGCAGTATGGCTTTTGTAGTAGTTTCAGATGAGACCAGTTCTGTTTTTTGTCCAGTTTCCTGCCATGCTTGTGACCCTCTTCAGTCATAAATAGGAAGGATGAAGTTCAAAATAAGAGTGTAAAGATTATTTGGAACAAGAGAAACAACAGAAGAGAAGGATGCACAAACTAAGGCCAGAAACAAGGTCATCAGCGAGGGGTCTCCTTTGATGTTTGACCTGTTTCTATGGCGTTTTTATTTCACATGTTTTTTTCTTATAACAAAACCAGGTTTTAGCTATTGAGATTGAAGTGTGAGTAAAACTGCAGCGAATAATATATGCTGGTGGAAGTGTGGAGGCCGCCTTAAGAACACCAGCTTTAACACCAGCTGCTCATTGCATCCCTGGGAAAGGAGGACACAGTTTTTCCTTTACCTTTGGTTTTTTTGTTTGTTTTGTTTTGTTTTGTTTTGTTTTTTCCAAAACAGGGTTTCTCTGTGTAGCCTTGGCTGTCCTGGACTCATTTGTAGACCAGGCTGGCCTCGATCTCACAGCAATCTGCCTGCCTCTGCCTCCTGAGTGCTGGGCCCTTTACCTTTGTAATTTGAAAAATTGTGCTCTCTGAAAACAGTTGGACATAATAATAAACACCACATTCTTTCACCAACTTTTAGCATTTTTTTATTCCTTTCATTTCTAGAGAGAAAGGGAGGCTGAATAAATAAGCGCATCTGTGTGTATTTTTTTAATTTGGTGTGGTGGCTTAAGCCTTTAATATCAGGAGAGGCAAAGGCAGGGGAGCTCTGGGTTCGAGGCCAGCCTGGTCGATATAGCACATTACAGGATAGCCAGAGCTTTATATAGAGATATCCTGTTTAAAAACAAAACAACAATGAAAAATCAAACAGAAGTAAGTTTGGATGAACTATTGGAAAATAAGTGGCAGCCATTATTTTGTTGTATCCTTAAACATTTAGTGAGGGATAAAACCAGCCTCTTCTACAGCTTAGTGCTGTTACTCATGTAAAAACTTGAGTGAAGCCAGCATGTTTACCCACTAGCCCGTATTTTCTCAAGTGAGTCTTAATATTATTTATAAAGTTATATCTAATTTTTATATTTAGGACCCAGGAGTCAGCCAATTCACAAGATGCACTTGGTCATTGAGACTCTTTGTGTAGAGAGCAGCCTTTTCACTTTTTCTGGAGACACTGCCACTTCTGAAGAATTGTCTTGTAGGATATCTTGAGCTGCTAGCTTCACTGGGGATTTGACCCAGGGCTTCCTGTAAGCCCTGTACCACAGAAGTACATTTTCAGTTTCCAGATATTTCTTTGTAGAAGAGCCCTTTTCTTTTGTGATTAGTTTGTGTTCAGTGCAGGCTTGAGACCGTGTGAATAACCTGTCAGTGTGTATTAATTTCCCATCGCTGTCTGTTCACATAAACTTAGTGTTAAAAGCACTGCCGTCAGCCTCCGCTTCCTTCTGTGGTTAAGAAGTCTGACGTGGTCCTCACTGTTACAGGGTGGCAGCAGCGTGGCGCTCTGGCAGCCTTGTCTCCTCACCTTTGTTGTCTGCTTCTGGGCTCATGCTTCCCTTCTCTTGTCTCTAAGACCAGCAGCACTGACTCTCTGACCACTCCTCTATAGGTGCTTGGCTTAAAAGGATGCATGTGATTAGATCCCCCCCACCCCCCTTCTTGAGACAGAGTTTCTCTGTGTAACAGCTCTGGCTGTCCTGAAACTCGCTCTGTAGACCAGGCTGGCCTCGGAACTCACAGAAATCCCCCTGCCTCTGCCTCCCAAGTCCTGGGATTAAAAGCTTGCACCACCACCATCTGGCTAGAGTGGGTTTATCTGATTGATACTGGTTAACTTTTTCTCATCAGAGTCCTTCGCTGCAGATAGTGGGGCATGGCTATAATCTCAGCAGTCAGGAGGCCAAAGCAAGAGGGTTCATTCAAATTCAGGGCCAGCTTGGGCTCTGTCCTGAGATCCTGTCTCAAAAGCAAAGCAATAAATAAATACCACCCCATTTAAAGTTCGATATCAAAATAAAGTAAGAGGCCTAGTGTGGTGGCGCACGCTTTTAGTCCCAGCACTCGGGAGGCAGAGGCAGGCGGAACGCCGTGAGTTCAAGGCCAGCCTGGTCTACAAAGTGACTCCAGGATAGCCAAGGCTACACAGAGAAACCCTGTATCAAAAAAACTAAAACTAAAATAAATAAATAAATAAAACCAAAATAAAGTACCAAAGTGCTTATTCTGATCTGCAGGGTTACCATGTTGACAAAGATAGCAGGAGGTCTGGACCTAAGGAGCTGTGGATGTTGAAGGGTAGCTGCTGTGTTGTCAGTGTCGGCTTAGAGGAGAACGGGGCAGTGTTTGGAAGTAGTGCTGGCTACAGGTTAGACTCAGGCTGCCTGAGTTCTAGGGCTGAAGCCGGGTTCCTGAGTTCTAAGGGTGAGGGCAGGGGCTCTTCTACTAATAACAAGTGGAATCACCAGTATAGTTCAGAAAAATTTGGGAGTCGGGAGTAGGATTTGAGACAGGTCATCCTGGGGTTGCTCTGTGCTGTATATATATCCTGCTTCGGGGTTTTTACCATGGGTTCTGGAAACTGAAGTCAGATCTCCCGTGCTTGTTGCATAAGCACATAACTGACTGAGCTGCACCCCATCCCCAGAGCAGGGCATTTAATAGTGGGAGTTTGAGTATTTCAAACAGTGTTTGTTTTTGGAGATAGGTTCTCTAGCCCAAGCCAGCCTTGAACTTGAAGTTTGTGCCTTAGTGTCTGACCTGAGTGCTCATGTTAAAGGCATGTGACTGCAAATCTGATTAAAAATGTTTTTTGAGAAATATACTTAAAGCTGTAGAGAAAGATCTTTCAGCAAAATGCCCACAAAGTACATTAAAAAATAAACAAACAGTCCAGTGACATCTCAGTAGGTAAAGGCACTTGCTGCCAAGCCTTCTGACCAGACTTTAATTCCGAGAGTTCAGGTGGTAGGAAAGGACGAACTTTCCTACAAGTCGTCCTCTTGTCTCCACACTCATGCCCCATAGGGTGGGCCTCACATTCCCAAATAAATTAATGTGTGTGTATGTATGTAGGTATGTGTGTAGGTGTGTGTGTGTGTGTGTGTGTAGGGGTGTGTGTGTAGGGGTGTGTGTGTGTGTAGGTGTGGAATGCACAGGAATCAAGAACAGCTTGTTTCTCACCATGGTGGAACCCAGGGATCAAACTCAGGTTTTCACGTAAGTGGGTTACTGAGGCAGCTCAGCAACTCAGAGACTTCATCTGAGGTAGCATCTCACTGTTGGCTCTGACTTAAATAGACTAGGTATGGACATCATCAGGCTGGCCTGGAACTCACAGTGTCATGTCATGCGCCGCCGCCGCCCCCCCCCCCCCCCCCCCCCGAGTACTGGGATTAAAGGTGTGCGCCAGCAGACCCAGTGGTCCCTGCTTTAGAAACTAAGCAATAGCAGAAGCATTTTATGCCTGTTATTTCTATTTTTCTTTTTATTTAATCTATTCAGATTATATCTTAATTGTTATACCCTCACTTGTATCCCCCCCACCCCTTTCACCCATTTCCCCTCTCCTAGGTCTGTGACAGAGGGGACCTCCTCCCCCACCATATAACCACAGCTCTCATCTTGATAGCCTGCTGCCTGCTATTTATTTCAACAGCAAGCCCTCAGTTAAGGCTCTGAACAGTTGGAAAGAAACAACCACACAGATGTCTGTTTCTTTTTTCTTTTTTCCTTTTTTTTTTTGTTCTTGAGAAAATTTCAGAGAAGTAAATAGCAAATAAAGCCAGGTAGCCAGGAGGGAGCTGTGGTCTCCCTTCCTTCTCCTTCACAGTGCAGCTGCATCTTGCCCAGTTGTTGCCCTTAGTGAAATGCTTTGGAAATACCAAGTGTTGCCGATTGTTGAGGAATAGTTATCAGCTTATCAGCGTGCTTTCCAGAGCTGATAAAAGAGCTCTGACCTTCTGAAACATTCCAGTTTATCTCATTTTCCACCAGCTACTGAAAAATAACAGGATACCAACAATTATATCCCCCACAAAGTATTTATGCCAACTTATAAAATCACCTGTATTGGAAAATTGTGTAGTATCTTGATTTCAATTTAGCATGGTATGTTGGTTAGCAATAAATCTTGCTAATGTATGAACACAAGCCTGCAGGCAGCTTGGAGAACACTGATCAGGTGCAAATTGTATGTATTTTGCAAGCATTTCAAAAATTCAGAGAAAAATGAAATAAGTAGTTATGACTGAGAGCATCACTCCCCCCCCCCCAAATACTCTTGTGTGTATCCTGTGAAAAAATTCTCAGTCCTTCTGAAGTTCATGATTTGTGCGTGGGACCACTTTTAAATTCCTACCTAGTCTGTGATGTTCAATGAAAGCAAACAGGCTTGGTTGAAAACACTCTTTGTTTATAAAGTGTGCATGCTTAGTAGTTCACATTATATTTGAAGATCATAGAAACCATACAAGAAGATACTCATTTCAACACACTGTATCGCTCTTATCATTGAAAATAGATAGCACAGGCCTTTTTTTTTTAAAAAGTTTCATCCCATTTTTTTTCTCTTTCTAAGATTTATTTATTATTACATATACAATGTTCTGCCTGCATGTACACCTGCCGGCCGGAAGAGGGCATCAGATCACATTATAGATGGTTGTAAGCCACCGTGTGGTTGCTGGGAATTGAACTCAGGACCTCTGGAGGAGCAGTCAGTGCCCTTAACCTCTGAGCCATCTCTCCAGCCCGGCACAGGCCTTTTTTAATCCCAGCACTGGGGAGGCAGAGACCGGTGGATCTCTAACTTCCAGCCCAGCCTGGTGTACAGAGCGAGTTCTAGGACAGCCAGCGCTAGGCAGAGAAACCCTGTCTCAAGCACACAAATAAGAAAATATACAAAATAACATACAAAAATACAACAATTTTACATGATCCCTGAGTGGCAGTGAGGGCTGCTAGTAGGTATATCTCACAGAAAAACAAACTGGCCAAGGAAGTGGATGACTTCTCCCAGGGCAGGACTGGAGCTGGGCCTGAACCCTGGTGCTCAGGCTGCCGCAGGGCATTCTCCCTCACCTCCTTCTGCCTCTGCCTCTTCATTTGCTTCAACACAAGCCTGTTCTCATAATGCGCAAAGCCCTGTGCTGGGCCTTGTGGGAGTTACAAAAAGAAACCTTGTTCAAATGGTAATTAAAAGAGCCAGTTGAAACAAGTCAAGATGCCCAGCTGTGAGTGCTTCCCAGGGGACTGGCATGTTGTTCTCCATCTTCAGAGGGATTGGAATTTTTTTATTCTTACTTTTTATTTATTAGTATTGTGTATGTTGATGAATGTGTGAAATGCGGGTACATGCACACTACGGTCGGTACATACGTAGAGATCAGAATACAGCTTCAGGGGTTAGTCCTCTCCTGTGAATTCTGGGACTTGAACTCACGTCAGTAGGCAAACCCTTTTTATCGGCTGAGCCACCTTGATGGCTTTCTTTTGAAATTTTTTTTAATCTTATTTAATGCTTATGAATGTCCTGCTTGTGTATATATGCATACCGGGTGCATGCCTATAGAGGCCAAAAGAGAAGGCATCAGATCAATGGAACTGAATTACATGTTTGTGATCTGTCTTGGGGGTGCTAGGAACTGAGTCCAGGACCTCTGCAAGAGCAGCATGTATATTTTGGTTTTGTTTGTTTGTTTGAGACAGAGTTTCTCTGTGTAACCTTGACTGTCCTGGACTCACTTTGTAGACCAGGCTGGCTTAGAACTCACAGGAATCTGCCTGCCTCTGCCTCTGCCTCCTGAGTGCTGGGATTACAGGCATGTGCGACCATGCAAGCATGCGTTCTTTTTTTTTTTTTTTTTTTTTTTTTTAAGATTTATTTATTTATTATGTATAGAACTTTGTTTTTGCCTGCATTGTGCTCCTGTATACCAGAAGAGAGCACTAGATCTCATTATAGATGGTTGTGAGCCAACATGAGGTTGCTGGGAATTGAACTCAGGATCTTTGGAAGAGCAGCCCTAGTGCTCTTGACCTCTGAGCCATCTCTCCAGCCCGCAGCATGCATTCTAATTGTTAAACCATCTCCCCAGAGGATCCCTTGAACAGCCTCCTGATACCAGGCTACTGGGAACTGAACTTGGGTTTCTCAAAGAACAGCAAGTGCTAAGTTGTCTTTTCAGTCCTTGTTTAGGATTGTTATTAATTAGGGATAGAGGTTGTTTAAAACCAACAGATTTCCTACATCAGGGCACCTGTGCATTGGTGAGCACACTGTAGACAAAGGTGTAGAGAGCCAAGGCCCAGGCAGAGGGAGGCTGAGTGTCACTTTCATTGTCCCTTAAGGAGGTGATAGGGAAGACTTCCTGGTCTATCTGCTGTCTGTGGCTATAATACTGTGTAGAGGGAGGTGGAAGCGGGAAGATAAGGGACCCGAGGCCCGTGTCTCTCATACAGTGGGTTTAAGACTCAATGAGCTGGGCCTTAGTGTCTTCAAAATCCTGTTTTAAAAATGTTGAATTACCGTGGGCTGGGGAGGTGGCTCAGAGGTTAGGAGTACTTGTTGCTCTTGTGGAGGACCTGGGTTTGGTTTCTAGTACCTATTTGGTAGCTGACAGATATCTGTAACCCCAGTTCCAAGGAATTTGATGCTCTCTCTGACCTCCGCAGGCACCAGGCAAGCATGTGGTATACATACATACATGCAGGCAAAATACTCAACACAAAAAATAAATCTTTAAAAGAAAATCTGAGTTATAGTTGGCCTATGATCTGTAGGCCTGCAGTCTCGGCCACTTAGGGGCCTGAGAAAAGCAGAGGATGCTAAGTTCGAGTCCATCCTGGAAAACTTATTGAGACTACCTCCCTAAAAATTTATTTTAATTATTTTTGTGTGTGTCTGTGGCTATGTATACAGGAGCCAGAGGTGTTGGATCCCATGGAGGCACATAGTTAGAGGTGTTTGAGCCACACATTGTGGATGCCTGTAAATTAACTCTGAAAGGTCAGGAAGTGTTCTTAAACAGTAAACTATCTCTCTAGTCCCAGACACTGTCTTAAATTAAAAAAGAGCAGGGAGCATAGCTCAGTAATGGCATGCTTGCCAAACATGCATAGATCCCCAGTATTTCTTCTATCTTACCCCTGCCCCGCGAAGAGGAAAGATATCTGAATTTAGGAAGTTCATAATTTAATGCTTATAATTCAGAACAGTTTGTTACAATTGGAGTGTTTAGCAAAGTTCAACACTTTTATTTTTGTTTGTTTGTTTGTTTTGTTTTGTTTTTTTTAATTCGCTGTAGTATATTTTTGTTATTTTGAGACAGGGTCTAATAAGACTGACTTTGATTTCATTGCCTTCCTGTCTACCTCTTAAATTCTGGCATCACAGAAGTACAACACTATACCCAGCTCTCCTCCTCTTCTTCCTCCTCTTCCTCCTCCTCTTCCCCCTCTTCCTCCTCTCCTTTTCCTCCCCCTCCTCCTCTTCCTTCTCCTCCTCCTCTTCCCCCTCCTCCTCCCCCTCCTCCTCCCTCCTCCTCCTCCCCTCCTCCTCCCCTCCTCCTCTTCTTCCTCCTGGTCTTCTTCCTCCTCCTCTTTCTCCCCCTTCTCTTCTTCCTCCTCCTCCCCTCTTCCTCCTCCCCTCTTCCTCCTTTTCTTCCTTCTTCTTCTTCCTTTTTTTTTTGGTTTTGGTTTTTCCAGATAGAGTTTCTCTGTAGCCTTGGCTGTCCTGGACTCGCTTTGTAGACCAGGCTGGCCTCGAACTCACAGAGATCCGACTGCCTCTGCTTCCCTGAGTACTGGGATTATAGGTGTGCGCCACTGCGCTTGTCTCTTTTTCAGTTTTAAAAAGAAGTTGATGCTTGAAATTTTTATTTTGAGGGACTGGATGTAAATAGCTTAGTGGTAGAGAGCCTCCTTTGGCATGCATGAAACTGTAGAGGAATTTTAATCCAGCAACATGGCTGCTCTGGTAAGGGATCACATCCAAAGACCTTCTAGGTCTATGTGATCCAGCCTGGAATGAAGACCTGCTATGGATTATCAGGACTGCAGTTATGAAGGATTATGACATCAGTGGATCTTTATACACATCTTTAATCCCAAACAGTGAAGGAAAGGTTAGTTTATAGAAAGAAGCAGCCATGTTTGAGAGTGACCTGTAATTGAGGAATGAGAAATCAGAGAAAGGGTTGATAGAATGAGTCAGGGAATAGGATATGCCCAACTCTCACAAGAACCGGACAGGAAAGAGAGGCTATTTTACTTAAGAGCAGCACAGACAGAAGTCTGTTTTTTTTTTTTTTTTTTTTTTTACCAAGAGCTTTTCCTGGGACAGTTTTACATAGACAGGTTGCAGAGAGAGTAAACTAGACAAGGTGAAGACAGAAGTAGCCAGAGAATGAGAAGGAGCCAGAAGATTAAACACTGGGAGCCTGGGAAGGCTCTCATCTCATCCCCTTATCTGAGGAGATAAAAACAGCATTTACATGAAACCTTGAGTTTTATTCCTTCCTTCTATTATATACACACACGTACACAGCAATTGTTGCATTTTAAGGACTACCAAGGGGAGTTGGGTGGCGGTGGCTTTCATCTCAGCACCTGAGACGCAGAGGCAGACAGAGCTCTTGAGTTTGAGGCCAGCCCTGATCTACAGTTGCAGGACAGCCAGAGATATGCAGAGAGAGACACTGTTTTGAAAAAAAAAACAAAAACAAAAACTATCCACTATGTGTTAGTGACCAACAGATAGATGTGGACTAAAAAGTAAGCCATCTTTGTCTCTTAGACAGCCAGACATTCTCCCCAGAGGTAAAAAGTATAAACAGTCCATATCCAATTTTCCAAAGAAACGCGTGCCCACATTTTTCCTTTAAAAACAAACAAACAAATAAAAAGACAACTTTTCATGCATGTCTAATGGAGCATGTGATATTAGTGGTTGGACCAGAATCATATAAAGCAGTGTATGGTTTAAAAAAAAAAAAAAAGTCCATAATATACTCTGGTGGGTTGATGCCTCTTTTTGTCCTTATGAGAATATTGATGACTCCTTCACACATCTGTAGGATGCATCCTTGAGTTCAGTGCCCAGGTTAGAGGGTATACACAGTTTAAATTTAATTTTATCTCTCTGCTGAAAAACAACCATCTCTTTTATGGCCTCTAAGCTTCATTTTGTGCATTGGCCTGTTCTTCTGCAAGATAATGAGAAATACAAATTCCACTTATTTTCTTCCAATGTTTTCCTGTTTTCACTTTTTATTATTGTGCTTTTGATCCATCTGGAGTTTATTTTACTCTAAGGAATGAGGTAGGAATCCAATTTTACTTTATTATCTTTTCAGATGGCAGCCCAGCTGTCCCGTTGCCATTCGTTGAATAATCTCTTCATTCTTCTGTCTATGAAATTCCATCTTTATCATAAGCTAAACATGTGTGTTTGAGTTTATTTTTAGACTTTGTTTTAATTCCTCGCATGCACCTGTGCCACAGGGTTTTAGCTCCTGTAGCTTCTTAGTGTGTTTTATTACCTGGTAAGCCATGCTCCTCTACTTTTTTTTTCCTAACCATCTTCATGGATAATCATGTTTGTTTTTCCGCCCTCCTAGCTCCAAAAGATCTTACTGATATTTCAGTGCTTGAATGACCTATTTCATGAGATCAAGTCTAATGTTGAGAGAGAATATATCTTTCCATTTTATCTTTTTAGTTAGAATGTTCTTCCTGCGTAAGCATCAAGAAAGCGTTGCCATTGTCCGGGTAAAGAGCAGCTCCTGAACACGTGGCTTCAGCCCCTGCAAACCCCACACATGGCGTGATCTTGCCGGTGTATGTCAGGCAGATAACCATTGTTACCATCCTTGTGGTCTGAACGTAGCTATGTGGGTAGTGTATACTGACACGCTTTAACAATCGCCACTAAACTAGTTCCTATGTTTGATTAAAACAAAACAAAACAAAACAAAAGTCAGATCTTCCATTTCCTGTCCCCCCCGCCCCCCCCCCCCCCATTTTCCCTAAAGCTTTAACATTTTTAATTTTAATTATTTATGTGTTTGAGATAAGGTCTTACTATGTAGCCCTGGATGACCTGGAACTCTATGTAAACCAGGCTAGCCTTGCTCACAGAGAGTCATCTGCCTGCCTTCCGAGTGCTGGGATTAAAGGCACGTGCTAGCACACAGGGCTAAACCTATTTGTTTTTACTGTGTGTATGTGTTGATGTGTATATGGGGCATGCATATTTGAGTATTGGTGCCTACAAAGACCAGAGGCATAGGATCCCTTTAGAGCTAGAGTTACAGGCATTGTCACATGGTGACATTGACAGTGGTGACTGAGCTGGCATAGCTTACACACGAGCCCTTAACCGTTGAGCCATGTAATAAAGACATAAATAATGTTTGGGTGACGGTTGTGTACGTAGGAGCTTGAACCAGATACTAAGAGAAGTTGATGATGTAGATGGTGATGCTCGTCACTGTGGTGATGGCATTTTAGTCCTGGGGGTTTGTATCCGTATGTGTTAGGAGATGCCTCCTGAAGTGTTTCATGCTAAAGTGTACTTTCAGGTGGCTCAGCAAACATCACAACAGGAATCTATAGTGGGTGGGCACATAGGAAGTAACGGCTTAACAATATAGGAGTGTTCCCTATGCTACACATAGGTTCTGTAAGGTTGACATTTTTTTCTATACATTGGAAAGTAGAATATGGATTTAAAAAGTAGACTGGGGAGCCAGGCCTGGTTGTGTGGGCGGCAGAGGCAGGCAGATCTCTGAACTCGAGACCAACCTGGTCTACAAAGTGAGTCCAGGACACCCAAGGCTATAACAGAGAAACTGTCTTGGAAAACAAACAAACAAACAAACAAATAAACAGGGGCTGGAGATACAGCTCAGTAGGTAAAAAGGCACTTGCTATCAAACTTGGAGAAGAATTTAGTACCTGGGATCAATGTGATAGGAGAGAGGCAGAGCCAATTTCTACAAGTTATCTTCCAACCTCCACATAGTCAAAGAGTGCACGTGTACGTACAGACACACACACACACACACACACACACACACACTAAATTGCCTCACTGTCTTCACCTACAGAAAAATAAGTTCATCTTATTTTTGTTAAGTAGCATTCTCTACCATTAATAGAATGTAATTGTACGTGCTATTATTTAAAATATTTTATTGAATTTCAATGGAGTATTGTCTGCTCTGAGTCTAAGGCCTGCTCTCAAAGGTTAGGCAAGCAGTAAAGAGTTGTTCAAGACATACTATACCAGACTGCGGCCTTTTCTCCTCAACTTACATGGACAGTATAAAGGGAAACTGAACAGGAAGTAACCTGCAGTTCAGATCACCTCACACCATCTCAAGTCTCAGCCCCTGGGTTTCCACCATTGATGAAATTGTTAGGCCGGGCAGACTTCTATGCTGAATTCAGTTTGTGGTGCCACTTTTTCCATTGTATTGTGCATTGAATTATAGCCATTGCCTGGTAACTTTGGTAACTATGGTTAGGTTATATTTAGCTGAGTGCTGTCTTGGTGTAGAGATGTCACATTGCAGCCTAAAATTGTCACGGGTCTCTTGTTTTAAAGTTAGTTGCTCTTGTGGCTGGGTGTGGTGGCGCACGCCTTTAATCCCAGCACTTGGGAGGCAGAGGTAGGCGGATCACTGTGAGTTCGAGGCCAGCCTGGTCTACACAATGAGTCCAGGATAGCCAAGGCTACACAGAGAGACCCTGTCTCAAAAAGCCCAAAAAATGGGTTGCTCTTGTGTTGGATCTTTGACTCTTTCTAACACACACACACACACACACACACACACACACACACACACTCTCTCTCTCTTTCTCTCTCTCTCTCTCTCTCTTTCTCTCTCTCTCTCTCACTCACTCACTCACTGAGTTCCTGCTGTTACTTGGAAGGCCCTTGAACAATGACAAGATCCAGATCGTGCTGCCTTGAGTTTTGTTATCCTCCTCTACAAGACACAATTGAATAAAACATATTACCCATCTGGCCTGTAAACCTCAGTGGCACTCAAAATAACTCACTAACAAGTTTTTGGATCATGATATCTTGAGCTGCTCTTTCTTTTTTCTTTTTTTTTTAAAGTTCAGTTTCTTTTTAGCTGCTGCTAAAGAAGCGTCATTGACACAGGGACACGAGGACATGCCTGCGTGCTGCCAGTTGTTTTACAAGCATATGGCTCTGCCGCTTTGCAGATGGCAAGACTCTGGGTAGTGGGGAAACGTGTGCTGATTATCTTACTGAATTAAGGTAACCTTTTGTTGTCCACTGAGTTCTGCAGACCAGTTGGTCAGCGAACAGCGGCTCCGGGTAGTTTGGTTTGGGCAGTTGAGGAATACAAAGACTGTCTTAAAGGGTGGTCATTCTATCCAGGTGTCCAACAAAGCAGCACCAACAGCTTTCGTCCTCTCCTGCCACTGTTGAGTGTTCCCATGGAAGGCAATGAACAGCAACATTTTTTTTAAACTTTTGCTCAATTCTACTGAATGATTAAAACTGATTTATTATTTTGCTAAGTCCTAGAAAATTACTTTTTCTACCTAACGTAGTAAGTTGAAGAAATAATATTTGATGCCAGAAGCATCCTAATTTTATGCCAGTCTGTGTCTGAAGATCACGGTGGAATAATGGAATTGTTTTTATTTTGAGTTTATTATCAACTATTTTAGAAACTCAAAGCTTGCCGTGCTGTTGCCGTCTGTTTGCAAATCCTAGCTGTGTAACTTTGGGCTTTAGGGTTGTTCTGCTTTCAGTCTGTCACTTTTACATGGAGACTGCTGCCGCCGCCGCCACTCCTTGTCCTTTCTTTGCAAAACAAGGTTTCGCCTTGTAACCACTCTGGCCTCGAACTAGAGAACCTCCTAATGCTTGGGAAACCTTACTTTTAAAGTAAAGGGGATGTTATTGTTGCTGTTGTTGTTATTGATGAGAATGTATGGCTTATTTCCCTTTTAGGAGATTTTTGGGGGACTGATCATTTGGTTCTTTAGAGTGTAGTATAGGTGACTGCACGGAAAATGGGTTGGCCTGGTTGTTGTCAGAGAGAAATCATTCTGTGGTGTTTGAAGAGGAACATTGATCTGTCCAGTTTGACAATATCTTGTGCCTTAGGATTGTCCTTTGGATTGGAAGTCCACTTTTTCCTTCAGATGTGTCTGCTAATGATTCTGTCTGCACATACGTATTAAGCACACACTCCTCTGGGCCATGGACTTGGCCTCCTTTGCACATGGCTTTTTACTTTATTCTAATAACTTTGAGGTAGGTCTTATTAGCTCTGTCTCAAAGACAAGAAAACATCTCCCGAGGGTGGTTCAATAGCTGCCTGGTATCACATGCTAATTAGGGCTGGGCATATGGAGTCCAGGTCTGTCAGACTCCAAGGCTTATATGCTGTGCCGCTCTGCTGTTGTGTTAGCATCAGCCATGTTCCAAGACCACACTGTTGGAACAAACTAAGCTCTCTCTCCTTCAGGGCTTCACAATCTGCACTCATGCTAATGTTATTAATGGTGAAAACAGTATAACATATAACGAGTGTGTACATGCGGGAGCTTGCGTGCATGATGCACATACAGAGGTTGGAGACAGTCTCAGGTGTCAGTCCTCACCTTCCGCTTCGTTTGAGACAGTGTCTTGTCGTTAACTGCTTTGTATGGCAGGCTTTCTGGGTAGTCTCCCATCTCTGCCTTCCATCTATCTCACTGTGAGAGCCTGGAGAGGATAGCCACACACCCACACTAGCATGCTTGCTTTACTTGGGTTTCGGGGGGTCCAAATTCAGATCTTCCTGCTTGTACGACAAGTCTTTTACTCACTGAGCCATCTCTGAAGCCCTGAAGAAAAAAATGTGAAAGTATCAAACATTGTCTAGAATCTCCCAACTATTTCCTTACTACCAGATATTTTATTTTTGTTTATTTTCTTACAGATTTTTCTGTACACATGTTCTTTGAATAATTATTTGCAGTCAAAGAATACATGTATCTGGGGCTAGAGAGATGGCTCAGAGGTTAAGGGCACTGTCTGCTCTTCCAGAGGTCCTGAGTTCAGTTCTCCACAACCACAACCATCCATAATGTGATCTGATGCCCTCTTCTTCTGATGCGCAGGTGTACCTGCAGATTGAGCACTCATACACATAAAATAAATAAATATTTAAAGAAAAAGAATACATGTATCTGATGAGCATTCTATGTTTTGTGCAAAAATTACCATGGCATTTTATAACTATTTTGTATTTTAAATGTCATTTTCTGGCCTGGAAAAATGTGTTGGTGGTTGAGAGCACTAGATGCTCTTTCAGTGGACCTGAGTTTGATTCCCAGCACCCACAACCATTCGTAACTGCAGTTCCAGGGTGTCTGGTGTCCTCTTCTGGCCTCCACTGGCACCAATCATGCTTATGGTGCACAGATATACAGTACATGCAGTCAAACTATACACTCACATAAAATAAATCTTTTAAAACTGTTATTTTTCTTGGAGGTAGGTTCTTGGAGGTAGCTCATGCTCTCCTTGAACTATTGAAAGTCTTGCTCCTTTTACCCCATGTGAAAATACTGAGGAGTTCTCTGACGAGCATGTTAACAAAGCTAGCAATGTACTCTATATATATTTTTAGTCCACTTTACAGTCTGCCCTTAAATGCCCTTGTGTCTGATTATTTTGCCATTTAAACCCTTCCTCCAATGAAGAAGAGAGCTGTTGGCCACTTCTCTTGCATGAATGCAAGTTGTTGTGTTACTTATTGGCTTATTTAGAAACAGTAGACATGTTTTTGTCAAACTTGGATGGTTTTTGGAGGTTGTATTTGGGGTGATCAGGAGACATATGTCATGGTTTTTGATATGCTGTCAGAGTTAATGTACAGAGATTTTAAACATGAGGCCTCAAATTGAAATTCCCAAGGGCAGACTTTGGTTTGCATGTTAGAATTGGGTTGTGTTTCAATTTGTCTTGTGCATGTCTTAATTAGGATGAGTGGCAGCAGTCTCTCTGGAGGCAGGGGCTGTGTCTCCTCATCTGATAACAGCCACCTGCAAATGCATCCCTTTGATAGTTTTCATTTTGTTTAAGATCAATTGTTTGTTGAAAGAGGTAATTTCAGTTGCCTTTTCTTGTCTGTGAATTTATTTTTCTGTCTCTCGATGGAGTGGGAACCAAGGCACCATAAATGCTAGGCAACCATTGTCCCCAGCTACTACTTTCCCCAGCCTGCACAGCAGTTGTTTTGAACTTGAGGGTCAAAGTTCAGCTTTTGAGCTTACAGAACAAGTGGGCTTCAGATGTGCTCTCCCACTAGTGTCCCTTTTCACTCCTGCAGGCTTTTGTTCTGTGTTCATTCCTCCCTTTGCTCCTACGGACACTGCCTTTTCCTTCACCCATAGAGCTTCCTCATTCTTCCCCTTGCTCGCACATGGAATGCTCTGTATAGCAGAATTGTTTGCAAAGTTTCCATGGTTTAGAACCTCTGCTATGTGTTATTAAGCCACTGCTTGTGTGGAATTCCCATCACTAGCCATGCAGCTTGTGTTCTAACTGCTGCCAGGGCGGAGTTCCTGTGCCCCCCAAAAGCAGCATCTTTGTCTTTGGAGATGTGAGGGTTCCGCTTACGTCTTGTGAGCTGTTCTCTGAGTCTTAGTGAGAATAGGAAGAGAGCACAGTCTGACTTGTCCCTTGGGTTAGTGTTACAGAGCAGTATTCTCTGATGCATATCTGTACACCTGATTCACTTCCTCCTCACAGCTATTCGGGAGCCTCTTGTCCTCTCTTTCTAAAAGAATTGCCACCCACTGACTGGTTAGAAGAACATCCTGTCCTCTCAGGGGAGCCAAGGTGGGGGTGGGTAGGCATTACCCCACTGACAGAAGAGGAAGTAAAGTTGAGTCCTGGAGGCAGTCAAGGCCACAAAGGTCAGAGTCTAGTTGTGGCCAGATCTGGCCTTTCTGTTTAACTTCAGACTTTGTCTCCCAGGCTGAGGCCCTCTCTTCCCAGCATTCTGAAGCTCTT
The DNA here is from genome assembly GCF_903995435.1 of Acomys russatus. NCBI lineage: Eukaryota > Metazoa > Chordata > Mammalia > Rodentia > Muridae > Acomys > Acomys russatus. The sequence continues at coordinate 72,633,598 of NC_067139.1, forward strand.
TATTCTGGCATGCTAATGAACCTGTTCTTACTGATCTTGGCTTCTCCCATAGCACTTACTTGAGGGTGAGTGCTAGACTTGATTTGTGACATCCTGCCCTGTCCTGTGGAGAAGGGAGCTCCCTGAGTACACAGGCCGGCGTGGAGCCTACGAGATGAACCATTTGGCCATTCCCACTCCCCGCCCTTTCCTCTTTCCTCCACTCACCTAAACACAGTGAGCCTCCACTCTGAGCCATGTGATTTCATAGGATTCACATTCAGGGTGTGATAGATGACGGGAGGGAAATCAACAGTGATGACAGCGTGGCTTTCTTCCTGTGCTGGAAAGCCCCAGGGGCAAGTCCTTCTTGAGGTTTGGGAGGTTTGCAGGGTCCAGGTGGAAGGGCTTAGTCAGCATGTTTGAGCTGACATGGCTGTACCAGAGTAGTCCAGGGAAGTACAGTGGCAAGTTAATAAGATTGGGGGACAAGATGACCTGCTTTGACAGATAAATAAGAGAGGCAATTGGGGGTTGCTGTGTATACACAGTAGTACAGATTGAGCAGCCCTAATCTAAAGAGGTAAAGTTAAAAATGCTTCAGAATCCAAAACTGAATTGGTAGGATCTATACAAATATTATAACCCTCCCCCAAAATGAAAAGAAGCAAGCAAGCAAGCAAACAAACAAACAAACAAAAAAACCCCAACCAAACAAAAACTATAGTAAGTAAGTCTAAACACTCTTGGCCCCGTGTATTTCACATACAGCAAGTGCTCACTCTGTCCTGGGGAAATTGCAAATGTCGATAATTAGATAATATATCCCATTCATGGAATAGATATTAGATGTGCAAAGCTTGATGACCCATTTTAGATACAAAGACATTGGTTTTTTTTTTAAACCTTTTTGTTTGTTAATTTTTGCGATCATATTCTAATTACATTTATCCCGTCCCTTTCCTTCCTCTGTATCTTCCCATATACCTCTACTTCTCCTTTGAATTCATGGCTTCTGTTTTATCAGTTGTTATTACATACATGTATGTATTTGAATATACATATATTCCACTGCAAAACCTGCTGAGTCCATATAATGGTACTTGTGTGTATGCTTCCACGGTTGTTTGGGCACTGAACAACCAACTGGTGTATGATCTTGTTTTCAAGAGGGGTTAAGATAACAGTCTTTGCGACTTAATTCCAAATGGAAGGAAGGACAGAGGACGGAAGAGAGCTAGAAGTGAAAAGTTAGGAACATGGATGATGGTCAGGATAGTCTTACAACTTTTTCCTAAATAAAACTTGGTATTTCTGAGATAGGGATTGACCTCACACTCAGGGTCCTCCCCTGTCAGTCTCTCTTAGCTTTGATAGTCATAGCATCACAACCACGGCTACCTAATCTCGTTTGTGCAGTACTGGGTATCAGAGAAACCCAAGGCTTTATACACAGTAAGAAAACACTACCAAATGAGTTACATTCCAGAGCCTAAAATGTGTTTCTTTAAGTTGCCTTCAAAAATTGAAAAGCCACATGTAGGGTGTCATAGGGGAAAAAAAAAATCTCTGTAGTCATATCCTGAAGTCCTAAGGAAGTAAATGACAAGCTAGCTGTTGGCCATCATGTGTTGTCTTTTTTCAGTGATTTTTCTCTCAGTTGCCTTTATAGTATCCTCCAGTGGGAGACAGGAAGAGCTAGCAAAGTTACTTATTGTGAGAGGTTACTTCTGCTCAGAATGTGCATTGTGGGTGCAGGATTTCAAGTTTGCCTTTAATCTAGTCTGTTTAGAGTAGTCTTGGGGGTCCATTGCAATTTACGAGAAGGAACAGATATTTCCCATACATACCACCTGCCTGTCAGTTATACAGAGCCTCCCCTATCACCAGTGCTTCCACCAGAGTGCTTGGGTTGTTACTGAAGAGCCAAATTGGAGACATCTTAGTGCCTCAAGTCCACAGTTAGCTTTAGTCTTTTTTTTTTTTTTCTTTTGTGCTGTATGTTCTGTTGATATTAGAGGTTTTACAGTTATTTAAAATCTTGTATATTAAAATTTAAGGTTTAAAATTGAAAATGACAGTATTTATTTCACACAGATGAATGTTGGATAAGCTAGATATGGTGACACACATCTATAATCTGGAAGACTGAGAATTGAGGCCACCTGGCCTGCACAGCTAGGCAGCCTCGCACTGGGATGCCCCTAGTGCACTCAGGAGCTTGGTGGTGCTGGGGCAGGAAATCCGGTCAGGCCCAGTCAGTACAGAAGTAAGTAGTACAGCCGGCTGTCATCAGCTCTGTTTGGCTAGTTCCAGGGTTGTGTATCAAAACAGCCGGGGGCAGTGAGAGGACCTTGTTACTAAATTACCATGGTGGTGTAAAGTGACTTAAAGCAAATCTCCCACTTTTGACTTGCTGTTTCTTGGCTTTGCACCCCCCCCTCTTTTGGGGGCCCAGAACATGATAATTTTTACTGAACTGTTGTGTCCTCACACAGATGCTTATCTGAAAGGCCTCACTTAGATTTGACAAATGATTTTTTTTTCATTCCCAAGAGGAACATGTCAAACCAATGCAAACGAGTTCAAATCTCTAATTCCTACTCCTTTCTAGTGTGCACCATTCTATTCATGCAGAATAAACACATGGCCTCAAACATCTTACAAAACAAATAGACTCCTTTTTAATTAGTGGCTCTATACAGAATTTTATCATCGTGAAGTTTATAAACCAAAAAAGGAACAAATATTTATCCTCATAGTTCATGTCAACATTGTCCACTATTAGAAAAGCTCGGAATATGTAAATGGGCCACTTCCCTCAGTAAATCATGGTGGTAGACAGTCAGCTCCTCCAGCTCCTCCAGCTCCTCCAGCTCCCCCAGCTCCCCCAGCTCCCCCAGTTCCTCCAGCTCCTCCAGCTCCTCCAGCTCCCCCAGCTCCCCCAGCTCCCCCAGCTCCTCCAGCTCCCTGCTCTCTGGAGCACGCCCACTGTTCCATGGGGAACAGGGAAGGTACGTGCTGCTTCTTTCGTTGTAGATGGATACATTTTTCACATAGGCTTGCTTCCAAAGCTAATACTAATTTTTCTTTTCTTACTAATATTAAGAAAAGATTTTTATTTATATGTGTATGGGTGTATTGCTAGCATGTATGTCTGTGCACCCTGTGTGTGTCTGTTTCCCTAGAGGCCAGAAGAAGGTGTTGGGTTCCTGTGACTGGAACTATAGATGGCCATATTGATGTTGGGAACAAAACCTGGGTCCTCTGGAAGAGCAGCCAGAGCTTCCAACCCCTGAGCCACCCACTGGCCCCTTACTAGACAGTCTTAATTAGCACGTGTTAATTATGCGTAATAAAGGACTTCACTTTGATATTTTTATCACGTATATATTTTGGTCCTATTCACTCCCATATCCTTTATGTTCTTCCCACTGACCCCCCCCCCCCAGCCCCCAGTTAATCTCTTTTCTACGTGTGTGTGTGTGTGTGTGTGTGTGTGTGTGTGTGTGTGTGAGAGAGAGAGAGAGAGAGAGAGAGAGAGAGAGAGAGAGATATGAACCAGTGGTTGTTTTGGGTTTTTTGTTTTGTTTTTCAAGACAGAGCTTCTCTGTGTAGCCTTGGCTGTCCTGGACTTGCTTTGTAGACCAGGCTGGCCTTGAAGTCGCAGAGATCCACCTGCCTCTGCCTCCCTAGTGCTGGGATTAGAACCAGCGATTTTAATTAAGGTTGTTTACAGGAGCTTAAGCAATTTACTAGTTGCTACACTACTGGAAAAAAATGTTTTGCCCTAACCAGGTACTTTTTTAAAAGTAATTTTAAAAAATAATCTATTTTTAAAAATTGTATGTGTGTCTCAGTGTGTGGGTATGTGCACTTGAGTGCAGGTACCAGTGGAGACTGGGGGTGTCAGGTCTCTCTGGAGCTGGAGTTGCATACAGGTGGATGTGAGCTGCCAGGTGTCTCTGTGCTGGGAACCAATCCTGCGAGTTTAAGGCCAACCTGGTCTACATAGTCAGTTCCAGGCCACCACCTTAGGGCCATAAAAAGCTAAACATCTGTCCCAACAAAGCAAAACAAAAATCTGGATGTGGTAATACATGCAAGACTTGGAAGATAAGACTCAGGAGGATCAGGAGTTCAAGGCCAGCCTCAGCTACATAAGAGTTTGAGGCCAGCCTGGCCTGTATGAAACTCTGTTTTAATACCCTCTACCCACCAAGAAAAAAAATGATGAATGAAAAATCTCAACTGATTTCAAAATTTTTGCTTACATATGTGAGATAACTTGAAGCGGGAAACTGAGACCGATACTTCCAGAATTCGCCAAGGCTTCCTGTCCTGTGTGGGACTACAGGCGGCACCTCGGCTGACCGGCTCCTGCATGTGATGATCATGCTATGCCTGCATCTCCAGAGTGACTTCAGCTTGCTCGGGTTATTAAAATTTGTTTATTAAGCTAATTTTTTCAAAGCCTCAAATAATTAAGATGCAAGAACAGATAGGCCTGATGTCTAGAAAGAGTAACTAATTTGTAAGCACCTAGGTGCTGAGCAGGAAGGGGACATGGCCTACACACTTCCTATGTAGCAGGCCAGGAAGCACAGATGTTGAGGCAGAGAGAATTGTTTCTTTTTTCTTTTTTCTGTGAGTATAGGGGCAATTTATTTTGGATTCTAACCCAGTATCACCAGAGAGTGGTAGTCTTCGCAGTCTTCCCTCCACTCTGCTCTGTACTTTGAACTAAAGGGATATACCAATTACAAAAATAAAACATTTTAAACAAGTCAGAAAAACACGTACTGAACCCAAGTCTTGACCACTAATAAAACCCTCAGACTGGATGCTTCTCATGCCTCATCGCTTAGAAATGGATGGCATCAAATCACAGCTCAGTAGAAACACTTTTATAAGGGCTATGTGATAGAGAGTTTAGCGGACGGCGGCTAGTCAGAACTGTCTGTGGTAGGTATACAGCAGGCATTCCACTCAGGGACTCTTCAAGAAGCTCATGTGTATTCCTTTAGTACTAGGATGCAGATGCAGCGCAGTGGAGTGGTAGAGTGCTTGCCTCACGCGTGTGAGGCCCAGAGCTTGCTAAGCTATAACAAATTTACTGATAGGCTATCGTACACAGTGGTCAGCCATGAAGTCTCATGTGTCTGCAACTGATGCTACTGCTGCACAGAGCCTCGGAGTGCAAAGGAAGGGAGAAAACTGGCTTCCTATGGGACGCTGTGCAGAGAAAGGGGACTTACTGGCAAAGCGTTCTGGATAGAGGGCAAAGGAAGGTCAGAGAGGAAGGCCTGATCTAGGACGCATGTTTGGGTGATGGAGAGCAGTGCTTGATCAGAGTGCTTGTGATTCAGTGCAGGGGAGGTGTGATAGGAAACACCACAGAGTGCTGACCCAGATATGGTGCATGACTGTAGCCTCAGCCCTCAGGAGACTGAGGCAGGAGGATGGAGAGTTTGAGATTAGGTTGGGCTGCACGGTGATGGTGTGTCTCAAAAATAAAGTGAGTAGGTAGGGCAGGCTGGGAGGCAGGAGAGGGAAGATCAGCTTTTGAGTTTCATCACTGCAGTGTTGACCTTGGGGAGAGAGAGAAAGCAGTCTGCTAATTGAGATAAGAGAGCGCCTGGGCCTATGGAACTGAAGAGCGTGGATAAGCTGATGATATACTAAAGTATAGATATTAAGTTGTGTGGGTTGAGGGGTGATGGCTGCAAAGGAGAGGAGATGCTTAGCAAACACAGCCTTATCATCTACAACTTAAAAATCCTTGTCTTTTTTTGTTTGGTTTGGTTTAATTTTCTTCACATTTATCTATTTATTTTATTGTGTGCACATGTGTGTGCATACTGAGTGCCACAGCACAAGTGTGGAGTCAAATGGCAGCTTGTAGGATTTAGATGGAGAGATTGAACTCGGGTCATCAGACTTGGCAACAGGCGCCTTTACCTGGTTGTTGGGACTGTAGGTGTGTGTCACACACCTGGCTTTTGTTTCTCTGAGTCATATGTGTGTGTCACTGTGTGAGCCCTCCCCTGTCCTTACCTAGTCATGATGAGTGGCACATCTGTTCCCTGAGGTAGAGGCAGATGGTGCCAGTGGGCTTTCCCTGGGCTTGTGTACAGGCTCCTCATCCTAACTGCACAGTGATGCTTCCACGTCATCTCTGGGCCTCAGTTTCCATGACGATCTGTTGTGAAAAGCCTAATGTCTGTGAAGCCCTGAGGGAAAACATTTGTTGATTCAAAATAGAGTATCAGAAAGCTATATGTGACTTTAATGAAGCCTTTGAAATTTTTCATTTATTAAAAAAACAAAACTGAGCCAGGCATAGTGGCACACTCCTTTAATCCCAGCATTTAGGAGGCAGAGGCAGGTGGGTATCTGAGTTCAAGGCCAGCCTGGTGTAAGGACAATCAGAGCTGTTACACAGAGAAACCTTGTCTCAAAAAACCAAAACAAACAAACAAACAAAAAAACAAAACAAAAACAAAATTCCACAAAACAAAACTGAGCCAAACATATATACCTGCTGCTTTTGGTTGTTGTTGTTGTTTTTAGAGACAGAGTTTCTCTTGTGTGGCCTTGGCTGTCCTGGACTTGCTTTGTAGAGCAGGCTGGCCTCGAACTCTTGGAGATCCACCTGCCTCTGCCTCCCAGTGCTGGAATTACAGGTGTACACTACCATGCCCAGCTATACCTGCTGTTCTTAAAAGTATGAGACTAATGTACCATTTTAAGCCATTTTGCATGACTAATTTTAAGCTTGAGGGACATGCTGGCTCTTTCTTAAGAAGCTTCTTAGATATTTTAGTAAGGGCTGTGTTCAACTCAAACAGAGAGTGCTTTTTAAAGTGGGATATTAGTAAGTAGGGGTTCTTTGTCCCTTGGAGGCAGCAGTTGCAGGTGGGAGCCCACTGCTGTCAGCAGCCAGCTGCCTACGATGTCAGTGCACCTTGGAGACCCAGCATCTCTGCAGCTTCCTGCTTCACTGTCTTCTGCTGCTTCTCACAGAGTAGCTTGTGCCTGCACAGGCACTGCCTTTCTGTTCCCATAGGGAAAAGGCGGAAAGGGCCAAGGTAACCGCTCAAGCTGTGTACTCAGGAAGTGAGCCTCTCCCCAGAGGCCGCTGCTTTTGTATGTCATTGACTTGAGCTGAATCATGTGGCATCCCTGGCATGAGGGTGGGGCTTGGCCAGTGAATCTGTGTCAGGAATCTGGCTTTTCAGTCTCTGGTTAAAAAGGAAGGGCACAGGCGGTAGGAATGGGGTTGTGTTGAAACTGGATGGCATTGCCATAGTGTAGCTCTCCAGGGGGACCCTGTTTGCCGAGGGCTGTAGGGATTCTGTAGCCGAACAACTCCCCTGATCCTCCACATCCTTAAAACATGGAAGGGGGTTATCTTTTAAGGCTGGAACAACTGTGATTTAAAAAAATAAGAATAAAAAAAGACTGAAGAGTAAATACGCCATTGGTTATGAGAAATAAATAGACGGGGAGAAAGCCAGAAGCAGGGTTCTATGGGAGTTGTTCAGAGACTCTTGTCCCCAAATTCAGGGGCTCTGTTCTCAGCAGCAGCCTGAGTTGCATACCCACAGGAGCATTTTTTTAAAAATTTGTTTTTTTGTTTAATTTTTTGTTTTTTTAATTAATTGTTTGTTTAATCTGTTTTCTCTGTAACAGAGCCCTGGCTTTCCTGGACTTACTTTGTAGACCAGGGTGGCCTCGAACTCACAGAATTCTGCCTGCCTGTGGCTCCTGAGTGACGGGGTTAATGTGTGTGTCGCCAAAGCCTGGCTCAGGAGCCTTTCTAATGGGATCAAACCGTGTCCCTAGTCCTCTGCCAAGGAAGGACTAGTGGTCACTGACGTTCCGTGCAGCCTCCACCCTGCCTCCTGGCAGTGCGTTCTGTGCGCCTGTGGATTTGCCACTGTTTTCCTTGTTACTGAGGTAGTCTTCACATCATGAGTTCATGCCTGTAGTGTTCCACTCAGTGGCTTAGCATACCCACAAAGCCGTGTAACATCACATTATCTAATTCCAGAACACTTTGATTACCCAGAGTGAAACCCCATACTCATCAGCAGTCACTGCCCATTCCCTGCCTCCCTCAGCCCCTGGCAACCACTAATCTACTTTGTGTCTCTATGGATTTGCTTATTACAGACAGTTAACATAAAGGGAGCCATGTAGTAACTGGCCTTTTGTGACTGACTTCTTTCACTAAGCATACTGTTTTCAAGTTCATCTGGATCATAGCATGGATCAGCACTTCATTCTGTTTACTCATTCACTGCTTGAAAGAGTTTAGCTATTATGAACAGTGCTTCTGTGAGCACTGGGTACAACTAGGGACTCCGTGTCGCCCAGTGAGAGGCACAGACTTGTGACCCTTCCACCCCAGCCTCCGGGGCGTTAGGATTGCAGATGTGTACCCCTGTTCCTTATCCTGTACCCATTTCCCTGTGAACACATACTTTTCTCTCTCCTGCGTTTGTACCAAGGGTCTTCGGGCACATCCCACTGTGCCTCTTGTAGGTTAGGGAGGCGAGGGATACCCCTAACCTGGAGGTGTAGCTTTGATGTTCCCTATTAGATTTATAGTTTGAATCTCACTTGAGTAAATTATGTTTCCAAAATTTGAGGCTTATGGTGTCAGAGCTGTTTCTAGTTGATTCTCTTCACCTCTGCTGTGGGGATATTGTGGGGCCTACTTGAGATGGTTATACAGTGAGCTCATGCCGTAGATCAGAGCTTCTTGCCTTTGGCTGCTGCCAACAACCCATGCCTTCTTAGGGACTACCATGTAATCCTCACCCTGTCAAAATACAGAGATCTACTTTTACTCACAGATGCTTTTGTTTCGCCTTGTTAAAAGCTTCAGACCCGCTCTTCTGTCTCAGGTTCTGAGTGCTAGAACCACAGCCTTGGGCTCATTTCACCGAGGCTTTTAAATGGTGACACCAGAAGCAGTTGTGTTTTATTTGTACACTGTAAAATCGATATGTGAAACCCTGTTGCAAGAGTGCTTCCAGGTAACACATATGCAGTGGTGGCATTTCAGACTCCAGGGCTCTCCTTTCGCTTCAGGCCGCCTTCTGATTGAACTTGAGAGCAGCCACCCACTGCCTATGTGGACGCCATAGGATGGGGAGACAGGAGCTAAAGGTCTCCCTCTACCTCAAGCCAAGGCCTATATGTACTGCCTGAGTCTGCCCAGGCTGCAGGGATTCCATCTTTTCAGCACCTTCCTCCCTCCTCAGATTCCTCTTTTTATTTTTTATTTTTCTCTTTTTGTTGTTAAGTTTAGTCTGTCCCACTGCCTCTTTTCCTTAACCACATCCTAAAAGTGTGAGATGGATAGCTACCCTTTTGGCTAATGTTTGACATTCATTTTATTGTTTCCTTATCTGATAACTCTGGAACCCAGGCCTGTGCTTCTCAGTTCTAGCCTCTTGTAATTAAGTTCTGTGAAAAAGAAGTGGGACAGTCAGATACTTCTTATTAGCAGAGGTTTTACTCAATAGGAGACTAGAACTGCACATCTGTAATGAGTTCTTCCTCTGTGAATACTAATGCAACTTAGAAGAAGCCTTTCTTTGTTGAAGGCGCTTTTCTACAGGGCCACATACTTCAGAGTTAGTCATTTGTGGGCTGTGAGGTCTGTCAGTGGGGATGCTCTAGCCAGTGCGCCTGGATCCTCTTAGATAAACATGTGAGACTGCTCACTTTTAAAAATAATCTTTGTTTAAAAGTTTAATTTTGTAGATAATGCCAGAGTAGGGCAATTCTCCAGGACTTTAGAAACCTGATAAATACTAGCTAAAACATTTTGTTTCATCTTCTAGGCATCTTTTCTAAGGGCTGCCATTAATACTTGCTTGGTTCACATACTTTTTCTGAATTTTAAGAAGTCCACATCAGATTTAGTGGCGTGCCTGTAGTACACTCTTGGTGACCATATGGGTTTTCTTTATTAGGACAAGCTAAAGACAGCCTACGTGACTGACAGTGTGCGTGCGAGTGTGCTTCTCATACTGCATTGTAGACCATCGGGAGAGTGAGTCATGCAGTGTGCAGCCCCTGAGCCTACACAGACATTCCAGACAGTGGGATAAAGTGATGCATGTGTGAGGCAGTGACTGTTCCTCCATTCTTTTCTCCTCTCAAGTCAAGGTCAGCATCTAAGCTCCCAGCACAGTTCTGTGTTGCATCTTCAAGGTTCCGGCCTCCTTAGGACCCCACATCCCTGAAGTTGAGAGGAAAAGCAGCCCTACGCCCTGTTATATTACTTCTTGTTTTACCATAGAGCATAGATGCCCCCCAAAGGAAAAAGTAGTTTGTTTTCAGGATGACAAACAGTTGTTCAAAGCCAGTAGTGTCAAATACAAAAGACTATCAGCTTTAGGACTCAGAGGTGCTTTGAAGAGGGAAAGCCCAAAGTGACAAAGTTGACATCCCAAGCCTTGACAGCCTGCCCATTGGCAGTATTTTAAGGATGCCTTTCCTTTGACCTCTCCTTAATGGAAGCCAGTGGTCCTCTAGGACCTGGAAGCCCTCAGGAGTGGGCCTCAGGCAGGGCACACTCCATTAAGAAGCTGTGCGCTGTCTTAGATTTCAACTCTGCTTTTGGTGCGATGCTGTGGCCAGCCCAGGGTGAGCATCACAAACACCTCCGTCTTTTGTGACTGCTTAATGGTTTTTTCTTTCTTCTAATACTCATCTGCCTGTTCTTATCCAATCTGTTTTGTAAAAACTGTCTGTTTACTAGGTCTCTCATTACCTCACTATAAGGAAGAACGCTTTTATGTTGAAGTGTTAAAGCTTCACTGCCTGGGACTCTATGCCCTTGTTGAATGAGTCTTAGTGTTTTGTTTCTCGATGTCTATAAAAGAGATCTTGTGTATTTTTTTGGTTTGAAGGGGGAAAAGACAAAATCAGAAAGTTGACATCACCAAGATCCCTAGTCTTGACTCTAGCCCTGGCTGGCCTGGAACTCACTATGGATACCAGGCTGGCACACTGTGCCACCACAGCCCGTAAACCTTATTTCTTTTAACAAAATTCTGTGTGTTTGTGTGTGGGTAGACACAGAGGTTGGAGAACAACTTGAGGAGTAGTTCTTTCCTTCCACCAAGTCAGTCCAGGCAGGGAACTCAGGTGGTAGTCAGGCTTGACGGGCCCTTTACCCGCTGAGCTATCTTGCCAGTACCTGGTGTCTCTCTCTGTCTCTGTCTCTCCCCCCTTCCCCTTCTTCTTCTCCTCCTCCTCTTCCTCCTCCTCCTCCTCCTCCTTCTTCTTCTTTTCTCTCTCTCTCTCTCTCTCTCTCTCTCTCTCTCTCAAATTTATATTAATTGTATGAATTTTTTGCCACTGCCTACTGAATGCTGGGATTAAAGGTGTGCACCACCACACCCGGCATGTATGATTTTTGTTTTTGTTTGTTTGTTTTGAGACAGGGTCTTTCTGTGTTAGCCTTGGCCATCCTGGACTTGATTTGTAGGCCAGGCTGGCCTCGAACTCACAGCGATCCGCCTGCCTCTGCCACCTGAGTGCTGGTATTAAAGGTGTGCACCACACACCTGGCATGTATGAATTTTTGCCTGCATGTATGTGTGTTTACCATGTGTGTGCCTGGTCCCTGTGGAGGTCAGAAGAGGGCATCATATCCCCTGGAACAGGAGTTACAGGAAGCTGTAAGCTACTATTTGGGTGCTGGGAATCGAACCCAGGTCTTGAAAGAGCAGCTAGTGCTCTTAACCTCTGAGCCATCTCTCCAGCCCCACCCTATCTCTTTCTCTAATTTTTTTATCTGTTCAAGAATATTGGTAGTTAGTGGATAAAAGAGACAGAGACAGTATCTCGTATAGATTTCAGTTTTGCTCTATTCTAAGTTACATTCTGTTTTTAAACATTCTGATTTTTATGTATGAGTGTTTTGCCTGCATGTGTGTCTGAACCACATGCATGCCTGGTGTCGTGTCCTTCAGAGGAAGTCAGAAGAAGGTGCCAGCTCCCCTAGACCTGGAGTTAACAGACCACTGTGAACCATCACTTGGGCACTAGGAACTGCACCCAGGTCCTCTGGGAGAGGATAAGTACCTGTGGCCAGCCCCACGTTCTCACAGAACATCGTCTTGGCCACTTTCTCTTAGCATCAGACTCTCTACTCTCAGAGGAGCTGCAGCATATTTTGGCTTATATACACATTAAAACACAGAGCTTGACATTTGTTTAGGAGTTTGCATATTATGCTTAATCCAGGACATCAAGAATTATATAAAGATTAGTTTTTTAAATGACCATTAGCTAGACATTTTATCTGTCAAGAGAGAGGATTTATGCAATTCCAAGAATGCATTGCCCTCTGCACACTGTATTGATTGTGGCAGCTCAGAGATAAATGCACTTAAGCTGTGCTCAAATTTTTCACTGTGAAGAAGCGTGTATTATTATACAACCTTTTCTCATCAGCAAGACTGTTTCTTTTTGTTTTTTTAATTAAACGAATAGTTTAAAAATTAATTATAACCCTTGGCTGATCTGATACTGGTTGTGCATAGGGACTCTTTCTCAAGATTTATGGTGCACCTAGAACAGGGAAGGTGTTTTTACCAGAGTACTAAGTTCTTTATCAGCTCTGACATTAGGATGAGTTTGTGTCGAGCTGAAGTGGGACTGGAGTTTTTGCTAGACATGTGCTGTGAGAAGCTGCATCGAGTTCTGCGTTTTTTTGAGCAAGCCTTTTAGGTCATCCCTGTTCCCAGGAAGAAGACTTTCCCAAGACCCTGGGAGCCTAGAAATAGAAACACCCAGACTCAGAACCTTACCCGCTCTGTTAGATAAATAGGAGTACTTATTTGAAAATGCTATTTGGCGTGCGCGCGCATGTATGTAAACATTCCATAGCTTTAATAAAAAGTATGAAGTACACTGGAATATTTTTTAAAACTATAGCAAGAAATTTTGTTTGTTTGTTTGTTTTCCTTCCCAAGACAGGGTTTCTCTGGGTAGCCTTGGGTGTCCTGGACTCGCTTTGCAGACCAGGCTGGCCTCAAATTCACAACGATTCACCTGCCTCTGCTTCCCAAGTGCTGGGATTAAAGGCGTGCCCCAGCCCCCACGGTTACAGTTGGCTCTCAACTGGGAGTCCGGGGTCAAGGGAAAGCCACATGGCAACGAGTTCACTTAGCTCTTCCTGCTTCCTGCTGCTGGCTTGCTGTACATTAAGAGTTCTCTTCTTTAATGAATGAAATGTACATCAGAGGAATATGCCTACCAGTTTCTGACAAGGATCTAATCCTCAGAGCACCCCAATCCCTGGTGCTTTTCTCAGGTCAGGGATGCAGTTCCAAAGGGCATCTGTTACACCTGAACATGAGAGCAGGGCTGAGTTAGCATGCTTCCGACAGACCGTCAGGGTGCTGGCTGGTCAAGCCCTCCTTCTCCTATAGGTGGTGTTTAGTCTCTGGTCTGAAGCAGTGTTAGGTGAGTAACCTGTAGTAACCTGCTGTGTATTAGGCCTCTGCCCAAGGAATTTAGAGTTGAACTGACACCAGCCATACCTTCCTGAAATGGTGCACACAGGCCTGACTAGCACAGTGCTGTTCAGTGCTTGTTCCTCTCAGAGATAGGGCAGGATAGTTGCACACAAAACATTGCCTGGCCAGCTCAGAAGACTTTGTGTATTAGAAGGAAATACAACCTCTATGGAAATAACCTTGGGTATAGATAAAGATGAGAAAATTTGCCTTGAGGATTTGAAATGTCTGTCACCTAGAACAATGCCACATAAAGAAAACAATAGTCTTAAGTGCCAGCAGGCTGTGCATAGAAGACAGGGTAAATGTGGAAGAGCTTTTGGGTAAAACTGATAAAAATGCACTTTGTGGAAACAGAAAATGGTCAGTAATTACTAAGACATATTTATCTTATCAGTGATGGGGATCATACATTAAAGCAATCAGCTGTTTTCTTTGCCATCAGATTGGCAGAAATTAAAAGGAATAATAATTCTTTTTTGGCAACAGTGAATGAGAAATGAGTACACTTCTCCAGAGTGAGCATGTGAGCTGTTCAGAGCTTCCGAGCAGTGCTGTGGCAGCTGTGCAAATAAAATCACATACCTTGGTTTGGTGATGGAGCTTATTCTGGCATAAGTTAATAGTGAAATGCTGGGACGATAAGCTCTACAGTGGTGCAGCCAGCACGTGGAATGTGTGTAGCCCTAAAAAGTGTAGTGCGGCTCTGTCAGAGAACTTATATGGAAACTCTCATACATTTTGGTGTGGGAAAATTATAAAATGGTCACATTTATGCAAAGTAAATTTCCTAAAACTAGATAGTTTACAGATGCCATATATATTATATATGGGAAATATATACATAAAATATATTCGCTTAGATTCTGTTAGATCGTGTTGCACAGAGAGGAACACAGAGTGACAGCAGTACTCGGCAAAGCAGTTTTCTTTTGCAAAAGAGATCAGGAGGAACCAGGTGAGCAAGCACACGGGGCCGGAAGTTCTAATGCAGGTAGAGATCGGTACTTCACTTCATTGGTGGGAGCTCTCCAGTCATGTGATAGAAGTCTCAGGAATGTGTGGAAGGGAAGCCAGGGAGAGCTTTGTGGAATACCAGCCATTGGCAATCTAGCTGTCTCTGAAAGAAATGACTTTCTCATGATCAGATTTCATGGATTCTAAAACAAGCTTTGTAGAAATAGTGAAGACACAGCACCTAATTAATTGGTGGCCTATAGGTGAAGCAGAGTGCAATCAAGAAGTAGTGCGCTCTTGATTTAGTGAAAGGTGAAATGTAAATATCCCATAACAGGCGGAGGGAGAGATGGGAGGAGATTGAAGAGGTGTCAGTGGAGGCTTAGCTTCATCCACATTGTCTATATTTAAATTCTTTTTATAGTGAAAATATATGCAATAATTACATAAGGAAATGTGAAAATATATTTCTGTTAGAAGATAACTCTTGCCTGGAGGCCTGTACCATCTAAGCCATCGTCTGCTTTGGCAGCTAGACTGAGTATTTAGCTACCTCTGAAAACTCGTAAGGCCCAGAAGCCGGTCTCAGCTGAGAGAATTTTGAGCTCCATTAGGAAGTGAAGTAACCGAAGACTTAGGTGATAGAGAACTGAGCACTGAGTTCCAAGACTAGGGAGGAGTAGACTACAGCCAGGGCTAATGGCCACATGGAGCCTCCCTGGGCGTAACTAACTGCTCAGGTGGACCTTCTCTACTGGCGTAGGGACTTATAGAGTGGGGCAGAAAGCAGGTGGAATCAAGGAGCATTAATGACCCAGGGCCATTTTCTGGCTAGAGAGCTAAGCCCTATGGGGACAGAGCCAGCTGATCAATGGTTGTAATTCTGAGGAGCTTATCCAAGTATTGCTTAGAGGCAGGCCAGCCAGGACCTGGGTCTCAGAGGTCTATACAGGAGATGAGTCTAGGATCAAAGGTAACTATTTAAAAAGGCTCATGTCAGACAGCCATGGTGTGGGAGGCAGAGGAAGGACTGAGTCTGCCAGGGAAATGAGGGGAGGGCTCTGACCAAGATGTCATTTGTGCAGAGTCTGTCTTTCTGAGGAGGGTCTCAGAAAGAAAGGAAAACAGACTGGAATCACAGATGCTCATAGGCACAAAGGAGGGGACGAACAGCGAGGACACAGTTCCCGTAGTGGCAGAGTATAAAGGCAAGCCTAGGGTATGCAGTTGGGCCAGATTGTGAGGAGCTGGGAACGTAGGTGCTGACTCACTTGTTCCTGTCTAATCTTTGGGTTATCATATATTTTTGTGCACCATTAAAAAAAATGTCACTCCACACTCACTTTGTAAGAAGAGTACGCACTTAAGAGCAGTGTTAAAAGTTCTTGGTATGGAAGTCGGCTTGTTTTGTGAACCTTCTTTGTTTTTGGTCTCTGCAGCCCCTGCAAACAGCCACCTCTTTCAGAGGCCATCCTTGTATTTATGCCATTTAATAAAAAGCGCAGAAATGAACTCTTTATGAAGATGTGAAATTGAATGAGATGCTTTCCTGAGCAGCTGCTGTTGAAGGATGTAGGTGAGCTCCTAGTGGGGAGCTGTGAGCCGCTCTGCATGCTGTAGTGCAGTCTGGAACTGCTGCTCCTTTCCCTGTGTGCTTGGTCCTGGTTCTTGCAGGTGTTACTGTATCAGTGCTGTCCCAGGCAAGAAGCGTCCAGCTTCCTACATTCTGGTTTGGGCTCTGCAGGTGCCTTGCTTAGCTGCCCTTGGGAATCTGAAACATGGGGAGTCAGAGGCAGGGATGTGGCAGCTCTTGTGCATTTTTTTTCAGTTATTGTAAATTATCAGGTCTTATTCTCCCCCCTCCCAAATAGTAAAGGAGTTATTCATTTATGTCTGTGATACTTTAAAAATAACAATTTCATAAGTGTCACAGCATGTATTTGTCATTTTAGTAAATGGATATTTTAATAGGCAGCAATTTGCAAATTCAAACATAGACAACATGATTTGACATTAAAAAATTAGAGAATTTCCTGCCATCTTTGTCATCAGCCTTGCATGAATGATTTTAGCCCTCTGGGGCTTTCATTCCTGTTGACTGTGACTGATAGTCCCCCACTGTTGGCATATAATGCGAACTGGCAAAAATAGCCTTGTTTATCCTCGCCAGTGGTATTTGGTGTGTATGTGTGTGTATGTTTTGAGTTCTTTGAGGAGGAAGCTAGGGACTGCCTATGGATATTCACTGTTCATCGTGAGTGTTCACTGTGTGTGCTGCGGCAGCATCTGCCTTTGGTTCAAGAAGCAGTGCAACTCAAGAGGGCATTTGCTGCTCTTTCCTCCTCGGTGGTAAGAGGTGGACTTTGCTCTTAGGATTAATTATGCTGTTGAGTTGGAGACTGGGCAGTTTTGGACAGTGTCAATAGCATTACTGAAACAGCCAAGATTTTTTTCCTGATAGCACACACAAGTGTGAATGCAGATAAAGTTGGTTTTCTTGTATGTGCTAGTGTACGCTGACAACTTGAACTGCCATTTCTGCTCATAATGAGAACTCCAAGCACCAATGGACTGTTCAAACCAAACTGCCTGTCAACCAACAGGTTGGATCAGCAGGATTGATACTGTCTCTGTGTAGCGGTGATTGATTGTACACTGACTAGGACATTCGTGGAGTTGGATTTTATTTAGACCCTTCCTATGTGGAGTTTCAGACTTGGTAGAGGTTCCTTCAGTGTCTGCTAACCCAACATCTTAGGCTTTAACAGGATATTGGCCTAGTTATTTTTATTTGTCTGCCCTGTCACTATAAAAGTGTAAGCCAGCCATCACCATGGAGGCCAGGGAGGCAGAGACAGGCAGATCTCTGTCAGTTCGAGGCCAGCCTGGTCTACAAAGGAAGTCCAGGCTATTGCACAAAGGAATCCTGTCTTGGAAAACAAAAACAAAACAAAACAAATTATCTGAGAGGATGTGAAAGTGCATTTTCTTGTCTCAAATTTTGGCCCAGGCTCCTAAAGATGCCGATAATAGGAGCCGAATAGCCAGACTGTCTGAAAAGACACTCTAGAAGCACTTGTTGCAGGACTTCCCAAGTGGCCAGATGTGGATAGCAGCCATTCCTCTGCTCAGCTCCTAGGCCAGCCTGTATAAGAGAAGCCTAGAAATGGAGTCCAGGCACGCAACTCTAGGAGCAGAGTATTATTCCTTGAGGGAGTGACCCTCCCCCTTCAGAGGGGCCTTAAGAGTGTGGATGTGAGCTGAGAGGTTAGATGTTGTCTTACCTAGCTGTAGGGTTAGTTACCGGTTAGGTGATGCCCTCAGATAGGAATGGCATTTCCACAAGGTTTTGAGGACAGTGAGGTGCATCTGGGGATGTGAACACCAAGATTAGTGTCTTCTTCCCATGTGTGGCTGGGACATTGTGTAAAGGGGGCAGTGGTAACGGTTGATAATTCCTCTGGGCCAGGTGCCTGCAGAGGGCAGTTGGCTACCCGCCAGGTATGGGATCCCACCCAGAGGAGGTGGGCGTAGAAACAGAAAGGAGGCAGAGAACTGAATCCGAAGAATACAGTCGCCTGTACCAGACAGCCTGGAGGTTCAGCCAAGGTACTCTCGTTAGGTAGACCTGGCAAGTGGGGTTCAGCCAGACCCTGGAGGGCTGGGCCGCACGGCAACTAGATCAGTGAATCAGTGTCCTTTTCTTCACTACTGGTTTCAGAGAATGAACTCCACACTGAATAATATAAAAATTAATTTCCAAAGAGACTAGATTAGACTTTTTAATACCCAAAACTTTGCTTTTATTTACATAGAACAATGTTTTCTTGTTAAAAGCATGACCAGAAATAGGTAGTTCTGATAAGTTACTGAACCCTGAAATGACGGCAAGGTCAGCTAGTACACAGGAGCTGGCCTTTTAATTTATCGCACTTTCACTTGTTTTTATACCCTGCAGATTTTAAGTTTATAGCTTACTAGCAATTACTGTGTTGGCTGTGAAATTCTGAATTTCCCAATAACCTGAGCACTGTAAATTCACCGACTTAGTAGACAGCTAATAATAAAGATTGTGCCCTCCTGTTGGCATCATCAGGCCCCTCAGGAATTAGCTGGAGACTTGCCTTCTCTACTTGTATTTCTTTTGACATTGCTAGTTTTTTGTTTATTTGTTTGTTTATTGTGCTAGAATTATAAAATAAAATCTACTGTGCTGGAAATGTAGCTTATTGGTAGAGTGTTTATGAGGTATTCTCAGAGCCCTGAGGGTATTAGTCCCTGGTTCTGAGCTAAATTTCATAGTGGCTGTACATCTTAATTCACCAGCACTGCACAGGCATTGTGGTTTCTGTGCATGCGTGTCAGCTCTTACTGCTTCCTGATTATATATGCACACATGTTTGTGGAGACAGGACTTTAGCCCAAACTGGCCTCGAACTCTTAGCCTTCTTGCCTCAACTTCTCTAGTGCTTGGATTCCAGCATGCATTACTGTGCCCAGTTGTATGTAATTTTTACAGATGAATTTATATATGAGTTTGTATTTTGTCTGCAGTTCTTATTTGCATTTTCAAATGGATGATAGTGAACGTTTCCATACATGTTTAACATTTATTTTTATTTTCTGTGTATCAGTGTTTTGCCTGTATGTAACCACACTACTTACATGCAGAGCCTATAGAAACCAGAAAAGGGCATAGGATCCAGTGTAGTTTAGAGGTGGTTGTGAGCTGCCACCTGGTCCTCTGCAAGAATTGCAGCCATCTTTCCAACCCTGTCTATTCGGTTTTGCTTCTGAGTTGGATTACATTGTGCTGTAGTTCTTCCCCTTAGCCTGATAGTAATTTCCTAATCCTACTCGCCCCCCCCCCCCCTTGTTGAGTGTGTGGGTCTGTGTGTGGCTGTGGGGACAGGTTCTGTGTGTGTACATTGGGTGGGATCAAATTCTGTTTTCTTGTTTCTGTTTCCCTACAGCTGGAATTACAGTTAGTGCTACCACATGTAGCTTAATAGGTTACTTTTTTGCTCTAATTATATTTTTGTAGTTGAATATTAATTCAATTATGAATTCCGAGATGCTCACCAGGCCTTAGCTGTGCTCCCAGTAGCTGCAGAAGGCGGAAAGCTTGAAATAATGGAGTTGTTTGACCAAGCTACTTACCAGCTTTAGTGTTCTCCGACGTCATGTCCTCTTAGTCTCCCCCCACCCCCCCCCCCCCCCCCCACCCCACCCCTCTGTTCAAGGCCTCGTGAGCATGTGCATGCTGATCCTTTGGTCCCCTTCCACACAGTTGCGCTTGCAAGATGGAATGTTATCCTTTTCCTCTTGTCTTGTTTTTAAATCCTTCTCTTCCTCTAAACGCAGCTCAGACATGAAGATTTTCCAGTCAGCTAGCCAACTGCTCTTCTCCTGTAGTGTCATGTATGCAGCCCTGGCTAGAACCCCTGTCTGGAAGTAGGGCGAGGCATTTTATAACCCTCCCTCATTACGCCCCAGGACTGCGAGCTCCTGGAGTGCCCAGCTCAGTTTCGCCTTTTCTTTCTTTTCTCATCTCACTATGCTCCCTAAGGTGTAGCCGTCATTGCCTGTGTACACGGCCAGTGACTGGGAGAGAGAAAAGGCTGTGTGCCCTTGAGGAGCAGGGAGCAGGACCTCTGACCAGCTGCTTCTCATCTTGTCTCACCTGGCGAGGTTCTGGCAGCTAACTGTAGATTTTTCCGGACTTACACTAGGCTGTCTTTGTCTTGTAGTACAAAAGCAATAATTAGAGGAAATGATCTTTTTTGAGAGGTTGTTTAATGAATTCCGCGTCTTTAAAGTGTGCTGCTTCCACTCCTATTTCAAGTAAACTGTACTGATGCCCAGATTATTTCACTGTAGATCAGATTGAGCCAGGGTGTCACGGTGATTAACTTCCTTCTGTTACGTTGCTTTTGGCCTTTTCTTTGGTGTGTGTGTGAGGGTCAGCAATCTGAAAGGATTTGTTGACTTCACATTTAGTATGGCTTACTCCTCTTGATTATATCGTTCAACTGTGCATTTGTGTGTGTGGCAGAAGACTGCTCTGTTGGAACTCTGTTTTCTGTTAAACAAACTGCTGTTTTATTAACTACTGGTGTTTAGATCTAATGCTTTAAAATTTTGGAGTGTCTCATTTTTAGGTGTACTTAAAAGCGTTTCTTATAACCCCGAGCCTGAGCTAGCTCCCCCAAATCCTCTGCTGCCCAGGCAAGCAGGGGCGGAACCCCAGGGAAGTGCGACTCTGACTGGGGAAGAACACTGATGCTTCTAGAACAGGGGTCTAGGTCCAGGGACCCTCGCAGCCCCATCCTGGTTATTTGCTTTTATATATAACATTGGTGCCGAACTTGGGTACGAAACTCAGAGGACTATCCCGTCCTCTCACTACCTCCATGCACCACACCTGTTCTTTGTATTCTGCAAACTAATTTTTAAAAATGTGGCCAGATAAAGTATCTATTTTGAGTCATAAGTAAGCAGTGGGTTTCATTCGAGATGGACTTGGTCTAAATGCTTTCGGCTTGTACCATGCCTTAAAAGTCTAGTGGGTAGATTTTAGCTTCTCTTAGACACGCGCATCCTATTAAAATGTAACCAGTGGAACTTAAGTGCTGGGACCTATACATAGGTCTGTGTCTTTTGCTCTAACAATTCAAAGTACAGGGACAGTTGTGTTTCTGAGAACTTGAAACCCCCACAGGAAATTAACAGAAATTTAATTGTACTTATTTTTATTTCATTTTATTTTTGCCATGCTAATTTCTGTGTGGTTTGTTTGGTTTGGTTTAGGTGTTTTGGTTTTTAGAGACAGGGTTTCTTTGTGTAGCCTTGGCATTCCTGTACTGGCTTTATAGAACCAGGCTGGTCTTAAACTCACAGAGATCTGCCTGCCTCTGTCTCCCTGGGTGCTGGGATTAAAGGAGTGTGCCACTGCACCTGGCTTAATTTGGAGAGCTTTAGTCATAGCAAAGATAACAGGCACCAAAACTCTCCAGGCTGTACTTTTCTTTGTCAGCAATGAGTCTTTATGTTTAGTTAAAAAAAAAAACAAAAACAAAAAAACAATAAAGTGCTTATTATAGAAATTTTATATGTGTGTGTTGGAGGGTGGATGCCGGGGAGGCCAGGGCCAGGGGTTTATGTCAGGGGCATTTTTCTGTGGTTGCTCTCCACTTAAAAAACAAAAACAAAAAACAAAAAACCCTCAAGTGCCTGCACAGGTAGGTGTGTGTGTGTGTGTATGTACGTGTACACCTGTGCCCACAACGTGTATGTGGAGAGCAGAGGACAGAATTCAGGAGTGGGTTCTCTCTCTCCAGCATGTGTCTATTGGGGATTACTCTGCCACCAGGTCTGACAACAAGTGCCACTGTCCCCAGAGCTATCGTGCTGGCCTTCCACTTTATTTTTTGAGACAAGGCTTCTCCCTGAACCTGGCTGCCTAGTAAGTTCCTAGAATCTGCTGGTCATCCTCCCTTCCCCTCTCTCAACAAGTGCTGGGGTTGCACACATGACCTTCTGCCCAGCCTTTTATGTCTGTGTTGGGGATTGGAACACAGACACTTTATTGTCTAACCTAACCCCTAAAATTCTTGTCTTTTTAACAGTGTTTGACCTGGCTCTCCTGGGCTGATTTTGTACAAGTTTGAGTTTGACCCTTGGAACATGCATGTTTCTGTGTGTGGGTATGTGTGTGTATGAATGCAGGTACCCACAGAGTTCTGAAGAGGGTGTTACGTCCTCTGGAGCTGGAAATAAATGCATTTGTGCACTGCCTGACATGGGTGCTGGGACACAAACACAGATCATTTGCAAGAGAAATGAGGCTCTTAACTACTGAGCCATCTCTCCAGGCTTCCCCACCTCCATTAATTTTTGGAGATAGGTTCTCACTATGTAGCCCTGGCTAGCCTGGAACCCACTATGTAGAGCAGGCTAGTCCAGAGCTCATAGAGATCTGCTAGCATTAAAGTCAGGCGTCACTACACCTGAGTTCTTGGGTTTTTTGTTTTGTTTTTGTTTTAAACATCACCTCCTCCCTTTTAGTGTGACCTCCGTTAGTCTTCTCTTACAGCCTGCTGTAGTGGAGAAGGTGGGCAGAAGAGCTCCAGCGTGCAGCTGAGAAAGCAGGGCTTTGCTTGCCTTGTCATCGCAGGGTCCATGTCCCCAAAGGGATGCTGTCAAGTATTGTGCTATGGCAGGAAAAAAAGAGAAGGAAAGGAAAGCACAAAGCAGGTCTCTCTTCCTAGTCACCATTTTCAAATATAGTTGTATCTTTAAGTTTGAAAAAAATTGATTTTTCACTCCCCAAATCCTTCATGTAGTTAGTAAA
Organism: Acomys russatus; assembly: GCF_903995435.1. Classification (NCBI taxonomy): domain Eukaryota; kingdom Metazoa; phylum Chordata; class Mammalia; order Rodentia; family Muridae; genus Acomys; species Acomys russatus. Next base: position 72,656,440 of record NC_067139.1, read on the forward strand.
CCCAGAGAAAGAATTGCTCTATGAAAAGTATATCTCAGCCGGGTGTGGTGGTGCACACCTTTAATCCCAGCATTCAGGAGGCAGAGGCAGGCGGATCACTTTTGAGTTTGAGGCCAGCCTGGTCTACAAAGCAAGTCCAGGACAGCCAAGGTTACACAGAGAAACCCTGTCTCGAAAAACAAACAAACAAACAAGCAAACAAACAACAATATATATCTCCTAATTGAGTTTTTTGGGTTTTTTTTCAAGACAGAGTTTCTCTGTGTGTAGCCCTGGCTGTCCTGGAATCACTCTGTAGACCAAGGGGGCCTCAAACTCACAGAGGCCCACTTCCAGAGCTGGGATTAAAAGTGTGTGTCACCACCAACTACCCAGCCCTTAAATGAGTTCTTTAGAAGTCTATTACCCAACCATTGGGTCTTTAGATTTTTGATACAGGGTCTTACATAGTCTAGGCTGCTTTTAACTCTAGCTTGTAGCTGGGGCTGACCCTGAATGTCTGGGCCCCCTGCTGGTACCTCCAAGTGCTGGCTGGATAACAGGCAAGTGCTACAGTGTCCAACAATAGTTTGAGAGTACTTAAATTGAAATGTGAAGGTTTTGAAACTTTTGGTTTAGGGAGTGTAATCATCCTTTTTTTGGGTGTAAAGTTTGACCTATAATCTTAAGTAAGTGATCGCTTCTTTTCTTACAAAGCAGTTCTCACAGCCTGGAGAGGCTCAGGCCTGAGAATACTCGGCTCTTCCCGAGGATCCTAGTTCAACTCCCAGCACCTGTGTCAGGCTGCTTACACCTGCCTATAGCTCCAGCACCTGTGCCAGGCTGCTTACACCTGCCTATAGCTCCAGCGCCTGTGCCAGGCTGCTTACACCTGCCTATAGCTCCAGCGCCTGTGCCAGGCTGCTTACACCTGCCTATAGCTCCAGCGCCTGTGCCCAGGCTGCTTACACCTGCCTTTAGCTCCAGCGCCTGTGCCAGGCTGCTTACACCTGCCTATAGCTCCAGCTTCGGGAACAACAACAACAAGAAGCATATGGGTGTGTATATGTTTGAGATAAAAGCATCCAGGCATGGTGTCCACCGGGGTCCACCTGGAAAGTTCCAGGCCAGCCACAGCTACACAGCAGGAGCCTATTTAATTAAGAATAGAAAAGCAGTATCACAAAGCAAATTCTATAAGTACAAGTACTAGCATTGTTATCGTTGGTCGCATGTGAGAGCTAGAGCTGATCATCCTTACCCTCGTCTATATTGAAGCAATTTAGAATGTAGCGCCCTTAGGTAGCTTGAAGTTCTTTAATATGCAGCAATCAGATTATGACAGTTAGATCATTCAGGCACATGAGCTAGTAAGAAGACTGTGAGGTATGAATCTACCAGCTGGGACACTGCTGGGAAACTAGTGGGATTCTTTTTGTTGTTTAGAGGTGGGGTTTCTCTGCGTAGCCCTAGCTGTCCTCGGAACCCACTCTGTAGACCAGCTTGGCCTCCAGCTCAGATCTGCCTGGTTCTGCCTCCCGAGCGCTGGGATTAAAGGTGTGCAGTGACTGCTGGGACTTTTAAGAGAAAGTGTGAATGGAGTTCTACTTTGAGTCAGAGTAGGTGTTCTTTTAATTGCTTTATTGCTAATATTTAAACATGGCAGTTTACACATTAACTGACAGCAGACATGTCTAAAGGTAGCTAATGTCCCTAACACTGTAAAGGCGGTTTCTTTCTGGTCCGCTCTAGTTGCTCAGAGAGACTTCTCCAGGCTGTGTCTTTGCCTCTTGTGCTTTGCTCCTGCTGCACAGCAGCATCTTTTGCATTCTAGTTAATTCTGCTCTGCCAGGAGAGCAGTTTCAGCCCCAAAGAGCCTGCTCTCCCAACAGGCCTAGAGAAATACCTTGATGAGGCAGTTGCCTGCCCCTGACACCATTAATAGAGGCATGGGACTGTGGCTTGAAGAATACATTCACCCAGGTGACTGGGTGTGAAGGTTGGGCAGCTGTCAACAAGCAGGGGTTCCCCAGACATAAGGGGAGTACATATACCAGAGGAAGGAAGGGACAGGTAATAAACAGATGCAGGAGCCCCAAATCACCAGCACAGACAGTGCTAGAAAATTGTTTCATGCTGTCACCCCTGCAGTGGCGCGGGTATTGGACATCAGGGAATGTGATGAGTACTTCAGGTCTTAGTTGGACACAGTTCTCTGGTATGAGGTCTGTATACAGCAATAGATCTTGACCTGTCTCCCCCAGTCTGATTGCAGGGTGTATGCTGAGTGTCATACGTGCTCCCGCTTCGAATGTCTATATGGACCTCTTGTATTTTATATTTGTGCTTTTTCCGTTTGTTTGTTTGCTTTTGTTTCTTGAGACAGGGTCTTGTAGCTCTGGAACTCACTATGTGTAGACTAGGCTGGCTTTGAACTCACAGGCATCTGCCTGTCTTGCCTCCTGGGTGGCAGAATTAAAGGCACATATATATTCCCTACCCTCCGTCATGCCTAATTTGCTCTTTTCCAAGTTGAAGAATGAGATTTCTCTGGCTGGCTATGAATGCGACAACCCTCCATTTTATAAAGTAATTACTGTTGAGTCAAAATGTTTGCTCAGTGTGTGCTATCAAGTTACCTATCAAAGGCAGCTGAGTGAGTGATTAGAAGGTTCTGATCAAAAGCAACTGACTTATCTTCATGGAGGTTTTCATCCTTCAATTTAAAATGTGTCTGTGTCTAACTGATTATCTCTCACATTTTGTAAAGAAATATTGACGTCCAATAAAGTATTCGGCGACCTCACTCTGGCTGTGTGGGCAGTCTCGCCGCAGGCCTCTGAAGTGTTGATATTCCTGTAACCTTTGAGGCAAGATGTGTGTGTGGTGTATTAATGAGCTGGTTGAAGTGATGTACAGTAATTTCATCCTTGGGTAAAAACAGATGTGAAAGATTCTGTTTTAATATTTAATCAGGCTCTAAGCCTCTGTTGGCTTGTTTAAGTTGACCTGACAGCATTATACCTGGAAACACTTTGAATTAAACTCCGAGGGCTTGACCTTGTTCAAACAGTTGTAATTTAATAAGGCTGCTGTCTTGGTGGAGACAGTGTAGCTAATGGCCAGATCCTTTCTGCCTGCGATTGTTCTGTGTGGGGATGGGGTGGGTAATTCACGGATTCCCACCAGCTTTGCCTAGGCTCTGGGGTTTGAAGAGAGAGTGTGTGTGTGTGTGTGTGTGTGTGTGTGTGTGTGTGAGTGTGAGTGTGTGTGTGTGTGTGTGTGTGTAAGAGATTGTGTAAATCAGAAATTAGAAAAGCTTTTTAAAAACTTGTTTTTAGTTCTTAGAAGCATTTAATGTTTTAAGCTTTAAATGCAGCTTCAGTTGGGTCCATTTTTGTTGAAAAGAGTCCAAAATTACTGGTTTTAAAAGGAGACTAGAGCCTTCCGGACATCAGGACACCAAAGGAAGCACTGGAGGCCGTTGCTTTGGTTACCATGTCCTTCCTTCACCTGCCTGCCCACCACCTCCACTTTGGTCTCTGCTTTTGTCTTCTTTGTGCACAACCAACCCTGTCATCTCCCTCCCTTATCCCTTTATTAGTCGGAATTCTAGTATTTTCCAGATTTGGGCATTGCTGTTAACAAGTTTGCATCTTTGGCGCACCTCCCCCCCTCCATGTCCAAACTCTCTGTACTTTAAAACAGTTTGTGCTCTCTAGAGCATTAGACTGAACAGGAAATTTGAACTTAAAAAAAAAAAAAATTGGTTGGGTCAGGTATCATGAGTTGCCCAAAATTATTTGAGAAAAATGATGTACTGGGTTGTTTTTGTCAACTTGACACAAATGGAGACCTGTCTGGGAAGAGGGAATCTTAGTTGAGAAAAGGCCTCTGCGAGATAAGCCTTAGTCTCTAGGGCACTGTCCTGCTCCCATGTGGGAGGGCCTGGCTTGTGCGGGTGATGCCTCCTCCCCAGGGCTGGCGGTCTCGGGTTGTGTAGGCTGGGCGAGCTGTAACCACTACTCCTCCATGACTTGTGCCTTGGTCCTGCCTCCAGGTTCCTGCTCTGGTTCTGCACCTGCCCTGACTTCCCTCAGTGATGGTACAGGGAAGTATAAGCAGGAACTCACCCTTTCCTTCTCAAGTTATGTGTGGTAGTAATGTTTGATCACAGCAATAGAATCCTAAGACAAAATGGGAAGATGTGAAATTAATAAACACAGTTGAACGTCTTCTGTAAGGCCAGTATTCAGATAGCTAACCAACTCTCTTGGTGTATTTCTTGTAATCTTTGTTTTTCCTGTTTATATACCATCAGAATTATGCTGCTGCTGCTGCTGCTGGTGCACACCCTTCCTTTATCCCAGCACAGCATGCGAGTGAAATGTCCCAAGATAAAATGTAGCTTTTAAGCAGCCTGTCAGAGTTCTGATTATGGTCTCTGCATCAATATCTCTACACTTCAGCCACGTAAATGCTATGTCTAAAATTGACTGATCTAAAATTTGTTTGGTTTATCAGAAAATATGGTAGTTGAGTTAACAAATAGCAAACACTGTCAGGCAGTGTTGGCACATGCTTTAAATTTTTTAAAATTTATTTTTCTTTTTTACACACATACACACACATATATATATATATATTTATATTTTACACATAAATAAAATAAACTACATACAGCAAAAATAACCACAAAACAATCAAGAATTATAAAAACGTTACATTCATGTTTTGGCTATTTGAATTTGATAACCTTGAAGAAAATAGCTTTCCTATCTTGATGAGTCTGAAATTCTGAATGTAAATCAATTTGTATCTTATCTTGTCATTATCAACTTAAAACATCTAGACCTAAAAACATCTTAACCCCTAAACAGCTAAGCTTAAAAAAATATGGGATGCTTCATGAATTTGCGTGTCATCTTTGCACAGGGGCCATGCTAATCTTCTCTGTATTGTTCCACTTTTAGTATATGTGCTGCTGAAGCAAGCATGGCACATGCTTTTAATCCTAGCTCAAAGGAGGCAGAAGCAGGTGAATCTCTTGAGTTTCAGGCTAGCCTGGTCTACAGAGTGAGTTCCAGGACAGCCAGAGCTACACAGTGAAACCCTGGGGGAGAGGAAGGGGGAACCAAAAAACCCAAATATCTTGTATGGTTGAGTATGATTTTATTAATTATTTGCTTTTAAAACTAATACTGTGTGGCATTAATAATTATTATATATTGTCTTTGCTTTGTGTTGCACAGTTTATAAGTCATTCTGAGTGGAATTCAGCATTTCTGTGTTTCAAGCTACTTAACATAATGTCTCATTAGACAATTAGGTAATTTTTAAATGCTGTTTTTTTTTTTTTTAAACCTGTTTTGAGGATATTCAAATTTCCAGGAGTATGAGAAATTCATTGATAAAGTTCAAGTTCAGGAGAAGTGAAAAAGAAAACCTGTAGCACCTAGGATGTGGGGGAGAGCTAAGAAACTACCTGGGTTGCGTTACTCCAACTGCGTGTGTTGTATGAGGGCATCGGGAGCTCTCCCAGGGTAGCAGTCATTGCCTTGCTGGATTTCCCATGGTTCCGTGTGATTGGCAGAATTCTGAGGGAGCCCTAAAGTGCTTCTGTTTGTATAACGCCTCTTCCTTGAGTATGGGTGGCAGCCACTGATTTGTTGTTACCACTTTGTGTGATTATATTACCCTGTTTGGAAAGGGGAGATTAAGGTAAACACACAGGCACCCATAGTCCTACCCCTAGCCCATTTTGTTTCTATGACACAGTCCGGAGCCCAGACTGGCCTTGCACTGGCCCCAGTAGAATTGCATGAACAGAATACAACCCAACACCTTGCTTCTGTGTATGAAGATGGAACAGGAGTAGCTTCTAGAAATGGTATGTGGCCTCCAGTTGACAGCTGGTGAAGAAATGAAGTCCCCAATCATGCAGCTGCTAGGAACTAAAATGACAGCAATGTAAATGAACCTCAAAGTGTGCATTCTTCCCAGGAGCGTCCAGGTAAAGAATAGCCTGGCATTCACCTTGACCGTGGCTGGGATGCCAGGCAGAGAGAGACATCATAACTAAGTCTAAGCTGATGAGTGGGGGGTTTTGTTTTGTTTTTAAATTCATAATTTATGTGTGCAAGTGTCCTGCCTACATGTATGTATCACACACAGTGCACATGCAGTGCTTGCAGGGGGCACAGAGGCATCTGAGTCCCAAGAACTAGAGTAACAGGTGGTTGATAGTAACCATGTGCTGCTGGGAATTGAACCTGGGTCCTCTGGAAGAGCAGCTAGTGTTCTTAACAGCTGAGCCATCCTCTGCAGCCCCAAGTAGGCATTTGTTTGTTTGTTTTTAACCCAAGGTGTCAGTAGAAAACCAATACAACATAAAGACTGGCTAATTCTTAGCTTGTCCGATTTTGGTCTTATTTTCTCTGGAGGTGGAAAGGGCAGAGTTGTAGCTGAGGCATAGGCTCGTGCTAGCCCAGCTAAAGACACTGGCGTTTGGGTCAGAAGTCTCCATTCTAGGCACTGGGTACTCAGTTTAGGTGGCTAGCATATCCAGACAAGGCAGTTGCGTGTGGAAGTCAGGTCTGTTAGTGAGCCCAGGCATCCAAAGAGGGTGAGAAGAGTGCAGCTTTTAAAAGTAACCAGAGCTGGGAGTGGCCTTTAATCGCAGCATTTGGGGAGGCAGAGGCAGGTGGATAGTTTGAGGCCAGCCTGGTCTACACAGTGAGTCCGGGACAGCCAAGTCTACACAGAAAATGTCTTGAAAAACCAAAACCAAAACAAGAAAGAAAGTAGCCAAATTTAGTGGCTTACAACAATGCAAATGTATTTCTGTGGGTCCAAGCACTGGCTCACTAGGTTTCTGTGGAAATCAGAGTAACAGCTATGACTGTGGTTATAATCCAGTGACTTATTATTTATAGAACTGTGCGCTTCTGTTCCCAGGGGACCTCTTCACAACTGAGCATTTGTTTCTTCAAGAACTGCACACCTGCAGCCTTGTCAATCCCTGACCCCCTTTAAAATCTTTTTGAAATTATATTTCATTATTTTGTATGTGCAAATTCATAGGTCAGAGAGCAACTTGTCTAAGTCCTCTCTTTAAAGACAGGGTCTTACTATGTAGCTAAGCCTGACCTAGAACTTGCTATGTTAGACCATGCTGTCCTGGAACTCACAGAGATCTGTCTGCCTTTGCCTCCCTCCGTGTTTAAGGCTTACATCACCACACCTGCCCAGGTCTTCTGTCTTCTCTCTGGATCCCTGAGTTCCCAGATTTGTTGATAGGTACCCTGACCCACTGAGCCACAGCGTTCTGACCCCTGAAGCTTGGCCCTGCTCATGGTGTGTCGGAGGACTGTGTCCGAGGGTCTAGCTTCCTGCCTTCCTCTGGGCACCTATTGCTTACTGCCTGCCGCACTGACTCTTCAGGTAGGCCGGCACTTCCAGTCTCAGAAACCTCAGCCTGGGCAGGGTTGGCATCTCAAAGGGAGCAGAGCTGTGCAGCACTGTGCCCGTTCTATCCCTACTCAATGAGTGCTTATTTCAGCCTTTAACTCTGTGGAGGTAATTTTCTTTTGTTAATCTTTTCTCTTTTCATAGGTAGGGATTTGATAAAAGGAAACGTCTGTGCTCTAGTCCCCAAGCACCTCATAGCCAGGCTTTCTGTTTGGGCTTTTGTAGTCTGAGAGTTGTATATTATTAGAGAAATTCTGTCCTCCCTGGAGTTGGAAGGCTGTGACTTAAAAATCTACTCACTACGTGGAGACACTGGGAGAGGAAATGAGATTTGCACAGTTAAAATATTAACAAATAAGGGCTATATTATTCCTCAGTTATACTCTGCATTTTCTCTACATTATGTTTTCCAGTAAAAAGCATAGCTAGCCTAAAATTAAAGCAATTAAGAAAAATAAATGTTCCGTTGTGGGAATTTTGACAGTACACAAAGACAAAGATGTCGTTGCCCATTAAAACGAACAGCAAGGAATCCGAACTGTTTTCATGAGCTGCATTTTCACAGTTCCTGTCTGCTGAGAGAGATGATCGCCTCGGGCCACAGTGACTGTCTGTGTGACAGAGTTAACCTGCCTGTACTCTAGGGAAACTGTCAAGAAATAGGCCTTAAATTAGTAATGTAAAAGGATGTTCTCAGAGCTATGGCAGTCAGGTGTTGACTAGCTGATGGAGAAGGTAAGAAAGTAGGCTAATGGAAGATGACACCCCAGCTCAGCTGGTGACTCTCAGCTCAGCCGACCCAAGGCTGCTCCTGCCTTCTGCTTATTTTCCTTGAGTGGTCGGAAGTAGCAGGATAAGCATGCGGTACCTGGATTAGACCCCCCATTTGTCTGTTTAATTCAACCTCCCCAAGCCTCAGTTTCCAGTGTAGTGAGTGTTCAAAGTGTTTAATATGATGCTGAGCACTAGTGGTGGCCATGGGCGCCCCGTCTCATATTCCAGCTGTGAGCCCCAGCAGGCGGGAGTCATGATTGTCTAGGATTGCAGGTGCAGGGTAATAAGAAGAAGCAGACTCTTCATTGTTACTATTTTTAAATCCTCTCCAGACACTCCTCACATACTGCCTGCACCCTGGGCCGATCACTTCTCCTCACTCCTTGAAATGCCACAGTCCCACACCTAAGCTCTTTTTATATTATACCCGCTGTTGCCCTTCTCACATTGGAGCTGAGGGTGTTTTCTTTATGGAGAGCTTGCCGTGTTGAAGTCATCTCACTGTTGTGGTAGAGGACTACAGCGAAAGGTTGGTTTTCATAAAACTAATGAAACGTCTCTACTGTGGGTTATAATCCATTAAGAGTGAAGTATAATAAAGCCTAATCTAAGAAATAGAAAAAATGAAACAACAGAATATATATTTATATAGTATATAAAATAATATATACACATATAAATATAGTTTTTGGTCTGGATATGGTATTTCAAACATGTTCCCACTTAGTCTAAGCCAAATAAGTGGTAGTTCTAGTTGATTCTGCCTCTAGTGAGAGTGGTATATGCAGTAGGAAGCAGGATGAGAGGAGGTAAGAAAGACACGTGACCACTCCTGCTCGGGCCCCCCTTATTTTGCCATTCCCAGTCTCCCGAGTTTGGCCTTCCGTCTCGCATTTCAGTTGTGCTTTAGGTCTTCTGTGTGCAGTCCTAGGTGACTCTGAGCTCACACAGCTTGGTGTGCTGTAAATGTTGCCGGCAGAGAGCGCATGCACTGCACAGTTGCTCACAGGGCTCCTGGTTCCTGCCTGCAGATGTTTGTCGGGATTGATCATAAACAAAGTGCTGTGGGTTCTACAGGGCGAGGCCGGGGCTGGGACCATTTCCTTGCCTTGCTGAATTTGTCTTGCCCTGTCCTCTTTTGGAAACGATCCCATTCACATTTACCCCATCTGCTCTGTTTTGACAGACAAAGCCAACCCAGCTTGCCAGAACGTGCTTCATTTAGTGGGCAAGAACTCGTAGAGCATTTTGGAAAGGGTCTTCAGGACCATCCTGTATGGGAATCTCTTTGGTGGCCGTCTCCCCTTCTCTCTGCGCGTCTCTGCTCCCCACTTTGTCTGCCCTGTTTGGCACAGTATATCCTTAGAATCGAGTCTGAGACTTGTTCTTCTGCCACTGCCCAGTGCAGTCCCACGGAGTCACTTGCTTCATGGTGGCTTTTCAATATGGAATGCTGCCTTAGGAACTCATTTCCGCCTTATAAACTTAACCATATTTGACTATTTCTGATGCATAACAATGGCAGTTTCATGCGGCCCTCACATCTTTCCTGATTTGCTTTTCCAGCTTAAATATTCTCGTGGTTTATCGCTTAAATCTAATGTAAGTTCTTAATTTTCTTTCTCATATACATAAATATATATGCATTGTGAATCATCCCTAACTCCAAACCAAAGTTGTCATCTGCGCCCTCCCCGCTCCCTCCAGGGTTTCTCTGTGCCCCTGGCTGTCGTGGAACTCCCGCTGTAGACCAGACTGGCCTTGGACTCAGATCTACCTGCCTATGCCTCCTGAGTGCTGGGATTAAAGGCATGCCCCACAATTGACAGGTTCAAAGGTTTCTTAATCACAGTGAGTATGTCTGTATGTGAAGAATTGGAAAGGAAGCATCGGGGACAGAGAACGGCTGAGAAGCCGTCAAGGAGCTGCACCTTGGCTTTATTAACATGTGACTACCACCAGGTCCGTTTTCTACTAGCTTCAGTGCATTTTCACAGCTCTCATCTTAAAGGAAATAAGAGAGAGCTTATTCCAGAGCTATTTTGAATGACTATAGCCTGGGAACACAATTATAGGCACCCCAGATTCCACGTTCCAGCATGGAGGCAGTTTCATGGAGTTCTACAGTTACACAAAACAAAGAAAGTCATAAACCAAGCAAGTTTATAATAAGCTGTCGGTTACAGCAGGAGGGGGAAACTCAGAGGCTATCTGATGGCATCCTTAGCCTTTGCACTGGAGGAAGCTAGTAGTCTGTTAGTTAATAGATTCTAAAAGGATTTTTCTCTATTAGTTAGAAGATGTTAGTTCAGCCACAGGGGTGGGCAAAGAATGGCTGTTCTGGAGGGCCGACACCAGCCCAAGACAGAGGCTCCCAACCCGCAGGGTCCCAGCCTCTCCACAGCCGTGAAGACCTCCTCAGTCAGTCACTCCTTTCCAGGACTTCTCATCCACCTACACAGCATTGCTCTCTACCCAGCTCCTCATGATAGCACATGGGGAGACTCAGATTTGCGGAGCACCGTGGCAACCAGAGCCACGTGTCTTCCTAGATGGTCTTCCTAGTTGGTGCTCCCCACCCTTCTCCTCTGCCCCAGCTGAGGGGGCCTTTCCCTTCACCTTTGGCTCTGCTGGTACTGGTCTTCCGATAAGAATGGGGTGCCGGGGTGAAGAATGCTTTTTACAGCAAGCCTCAGTTTCCTGCTCTAGGCTTCGTGCCTGCATTAAGTGACACGCTCTGTCTTTGTGTCACGGGGCATTTTGTAGAAGATTGTTGTGTTTCTAGGGCCTTCAGTTTCCAGCTTCTGACCTCCACCCCATTTAGCTCCTAGAGCCCTCGCTGAGGCCGCACGCTAATGGCTACGATGCTGTGCTTGCTGTGTTACCAGTCTACTGATAGGCTGTAGCTTTCCAGTAAGAGATCCCAGCTGTCTTTAAACCAAATTTAATTATTATTTTTTGTAACTATAGTATGAAAAGAGCTAGCCAGTCAGTCTCCCCCCCCCCCCCCCCCCCCCAACCCACCTCACCCCTATCAGTCATCACTGGTGTTTTTGAGACAGGCTCTCCCTGAGCAACCTGATTGGTCTGATCCTGTCATCTGCCTGCTGAGTGCTGTGACACCACATGGGGACTTTGTTATCTCTGCTCCCTCCAACCTGTCCCATCCCTATTTTATCAGAAGAAACGAGCTTAATTTTGGAGGCTTAGTAACAGCATTTTGCTTTTAAAGCTCAAATACCACCTCTGGATACTCAGAAGCAATACGAGCCATTTAAAGTCTTGCTGAAGCAAGCACAGTTTTTTTTTTTTTAAATCTAAATTTACAAAAAATTTTCGTTCTTGGCTTTTTTTTCTTCTCCCTCACCTCACCCACTCCACTAAGCCATCTAGCCAGCCCTTTGCTTCCTTTTTGGAGGGTTTTGTCTCTATTCCCTCATCTGGCATCTCTCCCTTTCTAGCTTTGTCATGTCACGAGCTACAGATCTAGTCTCCCTCAAGTCTGCTTGGGTTTGAAAAGAACTTCATCTAGACCTGTAAACTTGAGAATCTACAAAACTGGAACCACTACTCATGTTTTCTGGAAGATGTGGGGAGCTAACACAGAAGGAAGTGTACTTTCACATTTCCTCCTTGAACGTGACATGTTTGTTTAGTCTAGGCCACCTTTGCCATTTTTGAGATTGCTTTGCGCGTGCGCGTGTGTGTCTGTGTAGCTATTGCTATGCTGGGGATCAACCCCAGGTTTCATGTGTGTAAGGTAACCATGCCACCACTGAGCTGACACCTCCAACACACATTATAGCCCAACACCATAAACAAACACTATAGCCCAAGAAGACGAAGGACTTGTGGTCCTCGGGCGTCAGTCTCCGAGCGCTGAGAGCATAGGCATGCACCACCACGCCCAACTTTTAAACTAATTAGGTCACTTATTTATCATTTTTTGTGGCCTTGGACATCAAACCCAGGACTTTGGTGTTTCCTCTATAAGTGAACCATGAGCACTTAAGAACATTTAAGAACTCACTCAGCAAACAGTATTTTAGCCGTCTTCATTGGCTTTTGGCATTGTTACATGTGCTGATTTTACAGTTCCTTGCTGTTGATTTCTTGTTTGTTTGTTTTTGTTTCTCAAGACCAAGTTTCTCTGTGTAGCCTTTGCGGTTCCAGAACTTACTCTGTAAACCAGGCTGGCCTCAAACTCACAGAGATCCACCTGCCTCTGCCTTCTGAGGGCTGGGACTAAGGGCCTGTGCTGCCACGCCCAGCTCAGTTCCTTGCTGTTTTTATAGCAAGCCTGGTGTTCATTCTCTTAAACCTTTATGGTCTTTCTTCTTACCATGGTTTTGAGTTATTAATTGAGACTATTTTAAGACTTCAACTGTCTCTCTCCATTTCAGCACATCTCTCTTTGGTGCATTTTCTAGAGTGACTGAGCTCTGTTCATGATCTGGTCCAGAGAGGATGCAGCCAGTGTGATTAGGTTTTATAAAGCAGATTCTATGGTTTCATACTGACATTTCTTTAGTTTAGTATTATGTGAGCATCTTGCTTGTTTTTGTCTCCCCTTTCTCTTTAACGTCAGCTCAGAACAGCTGAGGATACAGTCAATAGCGGGGCACTGTACCCGGTCTAAGATGGCACATGGTCCTGTGTGCTGTACACATATTGGACACCTTCCTCCATTTCTTATTCTGTGGGGCTATTTCATTATACGCAAGTTTGACTAATGGCCCGTGCAGATTTAGTCTTGTACTCAATGTCCTTGTGATGGAGCAAGCTGATCATGCTGGCCTGGGAAGCGCTCTGTGACCCAGTTCTCCTGACACTAGCCCCAGGGGAGCCAGCAGCGAGAGCATTTGTTGGTGTCTGAAAGTAGAGTGTTCTTGCAGCTATAGATTAGGTTGTTCAGTCAACTGAGGAAAAAAAAAAAGGACTCTAACTTTAAGTGGCAGTTATGATAATTTTGGAGATAAATAAGTGTTAAATGAAGTATTGAATTTGGGGATTGAAAGGTGGGAGAGGTTTAGTGTAACACGCTATTAGTATAGCTAATGTGTAGTTAGGTAACTTCGTACATGGCTTTCCTTAGAAATATTCAAAGTTAAGCATTTTCCTGATAAACTTTGGAATGAGTTTATAATCCATCTCATGTTAATTGCTTCTGAAATTTTTAAGGATTGAGTTAGACTTGGATCTTTAGGTAGAAGCACCTTAGTCCAGCTCTCCAGAGAGAGTGCACATGTATCAGGGTGTGAAATGCTGTGACTTGGAACCCTGTAAAGAAAGGTCAGGTAGCTTTGGAGGCTGAGAGCCAATGATCAAGCAGTGGGGTCTAGACGCCGCTGAGAGCCTCTAATAATGGTGGGGTTGCCAGAGGGAAACTGGGGAATGGCAGGATAGCATGAATCTGCTCCAGAGTCAGCACCCCAGAATGGCCTACCTCCTAACCCGAGGATGGCCTCCCTCCTAAAGCCCATGACTTAGTAACATCTCCAAGCTGGGGGGCAGTCTTCCAACACAGGAGTCTCTGAGGGACATTCTTAAAAACCACATCAAAATCACCTTAGGTTTCTAGAACTAGGAAGCGAGCTGACCTACAGGAAAGAGTACTTAGCACTAGATAGGTCTGCGGAGTGCCCATATACACATCCCATTTGCAGCCAGGGCTCTGCACTTGTCAGTGCTCAAGCCTAAAACCAGAGTTATTTGTCTATACAATGTGATAGTGTTTTATTGCTGTTTTAAAGTATAGTTAGTTAATCTAGAAATTAAAAGTCTTGTGACAGAAACAGATGCTGTTCTCATGGAATGAGAAATACAGTTTAGCCTTATTTATTATTTAAATTAATTCTTTTTAAATTGGAGGATTATGTGGGTAGCTTTCAATATAAATTTTCAATACGAGATGCTTAGAGCTGATTTAGGTTTACTTAGCTCAGTATTTATCACATTAGATTGATATTTATTGTAGAGGTCAAAAGCAATTTTATTTTTTCTTGGAAAAATTTCAGAGTCTTATGGATTGGAGACTCAGCCAAAATTGGTGACTTTCTAAAGCATCCTTTTTTTTTTTTTTTTTTTTTTTTTTTTTTACTGAGCATGTTCACTTCCCTTTTATTTATTTTAACAGATTAAAAAGCCTGTGTAGTTACAATATGATTCCAGTGTGCACACTGTACAGATGTGTTGTTTGTTTGTTTTTGTTTTTGGCAAACTCTGTTTTGTTTTCAAAAATGACTTTATGTTTTCTTTAATGCCCCCACCCCACCCCACCCCCTTACAAATCTTTTAAACTCAGATTTTCATTAACAGTGCTTTTACTTTGGCAAATGTGTATGTTTATTTATTGAGTAACCCTAATGACAAAAGTATCGATGTATGTAGTTCAGAGAGGCAGTGGTTCACTAGCCCTTGTCAGTACCTGGATATCCCCCAGACTGAGGAGTGTGTTTGCTTCCTCCTTCACCACACTGAGCGTCCTTTACTGCCCTGGCATGTGTCCTATCCCAGGTTCCCGGAGGTGTTGTATTGTGAAAAGTCCTCCCCCACACCACGCCTCTCTCCTTTTGTCCGGCTGGCACCGTCACCCTTCCATCTCTGCGTGCGTGTAACTCAGACCCGCTTCAGAGTCCCCATTGGCTTCTCCGTTGTATTGTTTGATTGTAATCCCTAGCAAGGCAAGAAATACCTGTGTAGTGAAGGCTTCTGTCCTTCCTTGATAAGTACTGCTTAGTAAGTACTTGTCTGGTTTGTCTTAAATTGAAACATGTTCAAAAGAT
The DNA here is from genome assembly GCF_903995435.1 of Acomys russatus. NCBI lineage: Eukaryota > Metazoa > Chordata > Mammalia > Rodentia > Muridae > Acomys > Acomys russatus. The sequence continues at coordinate 72,671,448 of NC_067139.1, forward strand.
TACCTGTACTGGTGGATCTACTTGGATCACGGGGTCTAATATTGCTGCCCACTGCTACTGTTCTAGTGTTCCTGAAAGTGGTGTAAAATTCACCTCGCTTGTGACATAATTAAAACCTGTCTTTTTTCACGAATGTTAGCATTGATGTGATCCTGAGATGCTGTGGTGCCTTAATGATAACATCATACAGAGAGCCTTGGTGTTTTCAAGTATACCCATCGTCCCAAATGTTTGGAGTGAGGTCTTGTGATGATTCACATTTGCTTTTATCAGGGGTGTGTGTGTGTGTGTGTAATTTGGCTATAAGCATGTGTGTGTTTCATGCGCATGCCTAGCACCAGCAGAGGCCAACAGAGGGCATTGGGTGTCCTGTCCTGGACTTACAGACAGTTGTGATCTGCTTTGTCAGTGCCAGGAATGGAACACAGGTTCTGTGTAAGAGCACCAAGTGCCCTTAACTGCTGAACCATCTTTCCTGTCACCAGTATTCACATTTGAAGCTGACCCCTCACATTTGTTTTCCTTGGTCTGTGGTATTATGTAGTACTTTGTATAGAGAGTGTGGTTCACTGAGTTACCAGAGTATGCTTACAGTGGTAGCTGGAGGTCAGCTGCCTTTATTGACTGTGCTGGTAGGTTTATTACATTTGTTTTATATTTCTCAGTTATTTACTTTGCTTTTTCCTAATTATACTTGACACATGTGTATATGAATTCATTCCTGGTAAGATTCAAAGTACAGATGTGGTAATGCTTCATCTGCGCTCTTCCATGGCTGACTTGCTTTATAACATGAGAACTTAGTGATGGTTCTGCAACCTGGCACAGTAATTTAAACCTTCAAATAGATATTTTAGAAGAAAGCATTTTGAAATAATTTAAAATTATTAGAAAGTTGCAAAAATAGCATTGTATTTGTTTTATTTTAGTTTTTGTTCTTCTTGGGCTGACCCTGAGCTTGGTATGGCTAAGGATAGTTTCGAACCTTTTAGAACTTGCCTCTGATGTTAGCTCTCATATACACTCTAGTACAAATTCCAAAACATTACTGGGAAAGCTTTTGGTCCGATACTATTAACTAAATTACAACTCTTGGGTTTTTGTTTTTATTTAGCAATTTTTGTTTGTGTCTGAGCACACACAGTGATGCACATGTGGTGGCCGGAGTGCAGCTTGCGGGCATTTGTTCTCTTCTCCCATGTTGATCCAGAGAGTGATTTCAACAGAGACCTAGCAGGAACCCTTTGACTGCTGAGCCGTGACCCAAGGCCCTCCTATTTGTCTTCTCGTCTGTAGCTTCAAGGCCCAATTCAGGATCTTACCATTGCCTTTAGCTGTTTTCTTTTCAGTCTCTTCCTATTTGGTATAGTTCCTCATTGTCTATTTTTTCCTGATCTTATCAAACAGTTCTGGATCCTCACCATGAACAGTCATTCATAAAGATAGTTTTTAAGGGTAGGGAGACCAAAGAAGACATAAGACCATCCTTTGGCCATTACTTAGTGAAGTAGACCAGTGCGTAGACAAGGTGTGTGAACACCCTGGTGCCTTGTGTGGAAGGCACTTGTACTATCTGAATAGAGGAAAAGGTAATTAACTGGGTAACTGTGTTGAGATAGCTTTGTCAGATGAAATAACATTGATTTGATCTGGGCCTTAACAAGTCAGGGAATGATTTCTTTGGAGAGCTGGGAAGAAAGAGAAGTGCTTTTTGGTTAAGCTTTATTTTTATGTGCATTAAGATTTTGCTTGAATACATCAGTACATGAGGGTGTTGGATCTCCTTGAATTGGAGTCACATGCAGTTGTGAGCTGCCAGGTGAGTGCTGGGAATCGAACCTGTGTCCCCTGAAGAGCAGCCAGTGCTCCTAATCGCTGAGCCATCTCTCCAGCCCAGAAGAGAAGGACATTATGGGTAGAAGCAACACTGTGCCATGACCATGAAGATCATTGTGTTTGCAAACTAGCAGTGCTTCCTGGCGGCAGAGCAGTGTGTGTAGGGATCCCCGAGATAGCAAGACACAAGCTACCCCCCCTCCCTGCCCCTACCACCCCCCCCTCTCCCTTCCCCTACCCCCCTCTCTCTCCTCACTGCTCTAACAATAAGAATGCCTTCATACCTGTGGAGCATATTATGGGAAACTTTTTATATTCCAGTTAGCTATACTTATGAGCATTTAATTTGTAATCACTGCTTCTAGTTTTAGAATGTACAACAACATTTAGATCTTTATAGTCCTCTTGGAGAAACAAAGAAATCACATAACTCTGTTCAGCCATTGCATTAGCGTCTAGTATTTTGAAAACTGTTGGTCATATGAATTCATTTCATGTTCTCTCCTAAGGCTCCACATTAGAAAGGCATACTATTTAAGTGCAGGAGATCAAATGGCATAAAAGCACAAGAGTCTGCTATTGCTCTTATATTTTCTGGTGGTTCTGGGTAAAATATTTTGGATCTACCATTGTAGTGGCCTGCTAGCATTTGTAAGCTACCTAACATAGGCAGCTTATAGTATCAATCAAAGTGGTTGGAGGATAGTGTAGGAGAAGGGTTTCATTGTATGCAGAGTTGCTGATGAAAATAATTTTTGCCAGACATGGTAGCAGGTGGATCTCTGTGAATTCGAGACCAGCCTGGTCTACAAAGAGAGACCCAGGGAAGCCAGGGTTGTTATACAAGGGAACCTTGTCTCAATCCCTCATCTCCCTGCCCCTCAAATCGTAATAATAATGTTTGTTTTGTCCGCATTCTAGTAACTTTACTGAGGATGGAACACAGAACTCAGGGCCTATTGTAAGCCAAGCAAATGGTCTGTTGCTTAGCCCGGTCTCTAGCTACTTTTTGTGGGTGAGTTGGGGAGATGGATTTGAGACAGGGTTTCTCTGTAGCTCTAGTTGTCCTGGAACGCTCTCTTTAGACTAGGCTGCCTCTGCCTCCGCCTCCGCCTCCCGAGTGCTGGGGTTGAAGGTGTGTGCAGCCACTGTCTCCTGGAGCCCACGTTCTCAGTCTCACTTGCCACCAGTGCCGTCCCTTAGCTTGGGAAGCTTTGCGGCTGGAGCGTCCTGCCTCCTCCTCACCTTCATTCTTCAAGGCTGTTTTGCTAGAGCTGAGCTCTGGGGGGTTATTGCCTTTGAGCACATTAAAGACACTACTCCATCGTCCTCAGACGTAAGTTGCCAGTCCACAGCAACTGCCAGTTTTCTGAATACTTAAAAAAAAAGTTCCTTCCTTCCTACCTTCCTTCCTTCCTTCCTTTTTGAAATTTTTTCTACAATATGCTTTAATGTGGGCTTCTTTTTACTTTATCTTGCTAGGGCCCTAAGTGGAAATTGATTTATTTCCTCAGCCATCATTTTTTTCTTTTATTATTCTTTGCTTAACTGTCTTTTTTTGGGTATCCAGAAATAAAATATGGAAGATGGTAACACTATGGAAGATAGTGTAATCGTGGAGTAACAAAAGTGTCACTATGGCTCTCTGTGTGCTCCTTTAAAATTGTTTTTGCCTTCAGTCAACATGCTAAGCACCTGATGTGTTAGAAGTAGGCGTGTCTCCTACATTCTCACCTCTCAAAAGTAACCCTGCTCTGTTTGAGTGGACACTCCAGGAACCTGCCCGCCTGGCTCCTCTGAACTCTCTTCGTTTTGGCTCTCGGGTGCTTCCGGCACTTCTAGCACTTTGACCGTTGCGCTGTCAGGCTGACCAGATTTGTTTCGCTTGTAAACAAAATGCATAAGCCCGGGTTGATTTCCGTGGCAGCTCTGTTGCTTAGAGTGAGGTGCTAATGAGATATGGTCATAGATCTGACCTCAGGTTAAACTCTCCTCTGGCCCCTGGCCAGCTGTCCTGCATGTGTGTGCTGTGGCTGCTTGTGGGGACTGAGCAGGAGGACGGAGAGAAGAGACAGCAAAGGCTGCTCCTACTAATAGGTCAGTACCCTCTTGGAAGCTGAGCACGTTGTTAGTGTCTGTGAGTGTGTCAACTGAGCTTTCCTTACGGTGACTAGTGAGTGTATGGGTTGTCTGAAACATTTAGAATACAGTTCACATCTTAAAGCATGTTTCAGTGTAAGCTGGCTTTGTTTGTTTGTTTTTTCCGAGACAAGATTTCTCTGTATAGCCCTCCCTGGCTGTCCTGGACTCACTTTGTAGACCAGGCTGGCCTCGAACTCACAGCGATCCGCCTGCCTCTGCCTCCCAAGTGCTGGGATTAAAGGTGTGCACCACCATGCCTGGCTTATAAAATGACTTTTTTTTAGTTTGTAACAGAGCATTGTTTCAGATCAGAGATTTATAAAATATATAATTCTTTAAAATAGAGAAATGTGAGCATTAGAAGTCCATAGTTTGTATGTTTATTTGTGTGGGTGAATGTATGCCCCCTTACGTGTAGATGCTCACGGAGGCTAGCATCAGATTCCTTGGAGCTAAACTGACAGTTAAGAGCATCCCCACATGGGTGCTGGGAAACAAGCTCCTGTCCTCTGGAAGAGAAGCGCCTGGTCTGAACCTTTCACCGACCATCTCCCAGCTCCTACAGGTTAAAATTGGTCAAGTGTACTTGTCGGGTGGCACCTGCTATTATGAAGAACCCTGCCAAGTTTAGGAAATGCCGTCTAGCCCCCTTTTCCAACCAGTCCCAGCCAATCTCCTTTTAGAAGGAGGGAGGGGAAAGATTTATATTCTAGAGAAGCACACAGGCATTTTATTTATGAAAACATTTGTAATAATTTATAAATGACTCAACAAATTTGATCAAATGTGTTCTCCCGTTTAAAATTTCAGTTTTGATAGCCTGAATCTGACCAGCAGTTGAGACTTCTCTTCGCGATATCTTTCAAGCTAGTGGATACTCAAATTCTTCTGCTACTTGGGGTTTTTTTTTTGGGGGGGGGGTATCAAGGGGCGGCGTGTGTCTTACTCTTTAGCCCAGACTTTCTAGATAGAACTCATAGCAGTCCTCCTGCCTCAGCCTCTCAAGTGCTGAGATTACAGGTGTGAGCCACCATGTCTGATAGGATTTGCATTCTTAATTTACTTGGCTAAAACAGAGGGGAAGGGAGGTGTGTGTAAGTTCTTAAAGACATTTCGTATCCCCTTGGGAATTTTCTTTGACTGATAGTGAACCTCAGGACATTGTACATGCAGCATTGGGGGTGGACAGTCAGTAAACCCTTTATCCCCATAGTCGGACTTGCATTTTGATGTATGTTAGGCTAGAACTCTCACTGTCTTAAACTTGTGCTTTTAAGCGTAATATTTTTAAAAAATACTTTAAAAACATGTACTGTATTTCATATGTATGGCTGTTTTGCCTGTGTGCATGTCAGTGCACTACATGTGTACAGTGTCCATGGAGGCTGGAATAGGGTGTTAGAGCCCCTGGCTCTAGAGCTATTGATGGTTAGTAGTGAGCTGCCCTGTAGGTTCTAGGAGTCCAGCCCAGGTCCTCAGGAAGAGCTGCTGAGTCCCCTCAGGCTAGGCACATTTGCTCTTTCTTTCTTTCTTTCTTTCTTTTTCTTTTCTTTTTTTTTTTGGTGGGGGATGGGGGTCAGGGGTCGAAACAGGGTCTCTGTGTCCTAGGCAGTGTTCCTGACATTGGTAGGTTGATCATACATACAGCAAGACATACAAATCTTTGCCCTCATGAAATTCATTTACATTCAAATGAGACAAGACAAGTAATTATATCATATATCAGCTGGCAATGACTGCTGTGGAAATAAAGCTGTAGAAGAGAGGTAATGGAGTGATAGCGGTGGGAGCGACATTAGTAGTTTGATTAAATGCTATTTAATCCAACTTTAAAAAAAATTATTCACCTTTAGTTTATGTGCATTGGTGTTTTGCCTGCATGTATGTCTATGTGAGAGTGTCAGGTCTTAGAGTTACAAACAGTTGTGAGCTGCCATATGTGTGCTGGGATTTGAACCCTGGTCCTCTGGAAGAGCAGTCAGCACCCTTAACTGCTAAGCCATCTCTTCAGCCCTAATCCAACTTCTAAAGGAAGTGAGCGTGCCATTCTGGATTCAGGAACTAGCAAGTGATCCTTTCGAAATGTAGAAGCCTGGGCAACTGGCTTGGAGTGGAAGGGAGCAGGGAGGAAGAGATGATGGCTGAGACACAGGCACACACATACTGGTCCAAGGAGCCATCATAAAGCCCTGCTGACACTGGTGGGGAATCTTGTAGGCAGAGGGAAAACATGATATGGCTGATTCTGTGCCTCCCAGGGTTGTTCTGGGAATTGAGTGTAGGGCCTCAGTCATCTTTTGGTTTTTCAAGACAAAGTTTTGTTTTTGTGGTCTCTGTCCTGGACTCCCTTTGTAGACCAGGCTAGCCTCGAACTCACAGATCTGTGATGCCTCTATGCTGGGATTAAAGACATAGGCCACCATGCCTAGCTGGACTTAAAAGGTTTTATTTATTTTAAAGATTTATTTATTATGCATAGAATGTTCTGCCTATATGCTGGAAGAGTACACCAGATCTCATTATAGACGGTTGTGAGCCACCTTCTGGTTGCTGGGAATTGAATTCAGGACCTCTTGGAAGAACAGACAGTGCTCTTAATCTCTGAGCCATCTCTCCAGCCCTAGAAGTTTTAATAAGATGTTTCAGCTGCCGTGTTTAGAATAAGCTATTAGGAGGTAGCTAGAAGGCAGAGAGAGAAGTATTACTGTAAATCAAGCAGGTAACACAGCGACATAGTTGCAGAGTGGTGAGTAGAGGCCAGATTCTGTATCTATTTGTAATTGCAGGTGAGCAGTATTTGGATAGACTTGGTGCAAGTCTATGGGCTTGAGTAACTAGAAGGGTACAAGATGGACACAAAATAGAATGTGAGTCAAGAGGAGCAAGCACACAGTAGGGGCCACATTGCTCCTTAAAACTTATGATAAACTCCACTAAGTGGCTACATGCGCTCTTATACTTGCCTTTACTTTTAATTTGTTACTGTAGATAGATTTCCTGGAATACGTCTGTTAAAACTATAAATAAAATGGTTATAATATAGTTATTTTGGTTCAGTTTTTTTTGGTTGTTGTTGTTGTTTTGTTTTTAACCTCTTTCGTGAGCCATTTGCTTCCAGATAACACTATAGGCTGCTAGTTTGATGCCTAATTGGGTTAGAACAAGGAATTCTTATAAACATGTATGGGAATGTTGTATCCAAATGAGAGCATTATTTGGCAAAGATTCAAAGAATGAAATGACTAAAAGACCATGATATGACAAACTATGTGAGTATTAAAGAGTTTGACGTGTGAGGAGGGGGGCATCATCCCCCCCCCCCCCCCCCCCCCCCCCCCGCAAAGAATTATCTTGGTTGAATGTTTGTCTAATGTTCACTATTAGGTTGGTTTTGTTTGTTTGCTGCTGCTGTTGTTTTGTGTGTGTAGTCCTGGCTATTCTGGATTCTCTTTGTAGACCAGGCTGGCCTCGAACTCCCAGAGCTCCACCTGCCTCTGCCGCTGAGTGCCATCATGCCCAGCTTCACTGTTAGGTTCTTTGTGTTTGTTTTTGTTTTTTTACTGTTAGGTTTTTAAAATATAAACTTTGTTACCAGTGCATGTTGCTGTTTTGTCATGCTAAGGATGGTGTACAGGGCCTATGTATGCTAGGTACATGTGTGTCCACTGTGCTACCCTTCTTTTGCAGGCCGGCCTCACCCTCATAATGGCTTGGATTCCAGATCTCAAGACATTATTCATTTGAAAAACATAATTTTATTTCTTTTCATGGTGAAGCTCTTGAAAAAGTATTTTTTATTCTTTGAGAATTTATTATCCCTATTTTTATGCTTATTTATGGAGGGTAGAATGTGAGAGTATTTGCACGTGACAGCATGCATGTAGAGGTAGTATGCACTCATGAGAGTCAGTTCTCTCTCCTATAGTGTGGCTTGTGGAGATTAAACTCAGCTCATCAGGCTCGGTGGCAAGTGCCTTTACCCCCTGAACCAGCTTTCTAATCCTATATATTGTGGTTTTTTGACAGAGTTTTAGGTAGCACAGACTGGCCTCGGTTGTGCTGTATGTACAAAGATGCCCTTCAAGTTCTGTATCTATCTCTCCTGCCTTCTGAGTGACGCAGTGTGCTCCGCTGGGGATACCTCGCACGCACTAGGCAAGCGCTCTGCGAAATGAGAGAGATAGATTGCCAGCTCCTAAGACATCATTTCTTAAGCATGAAGCTTTTAAGACTTGAAAGTTTTGTGACTTGCTTCCTAATATGTTGACCAGGCATTCTTCTGTTCAAAGAAAAAGGAAAGCTTGATTTTTGTGCCCTCCAGCCAAGAAAAGCCCTTTTATCCCTCCATAGGCCAGTTATAGACCGCTTACTGCTCTGTGAACTCAGATGGTGGAATCAGCCAGTTTTCTCTCTATTGAATTTTTTTCTTTTTTCAACTTCATTCTAATTGCCCTTTAGGGAGTAAAGTATTTCTTAACATCTGAAAGCTCAAAGGTCTAGTATTGGAGTTTATGGGATGGTTGAGGAGGTCTTTTAGACTCCATGGCCAAACTTAAAGGAAGACCAAAGTGAAGATTGTAGGAGTGGTCCACACATCCCTCTCCCTCTGCTGCGCCTTCCCCGGCTCCACCCAGCTTGATTAAAGAAGCTCCATCTTAGCCAGGAGGGGTGGTTACTCTTGTAATGCCAGCACTGGGGAGGCAGAGGCTGGTGGATCTCTATGAGTTCAAGGCAAGCCTGGTCTACCAAGGGAGTCTAGGACAGCCAGGACTACACAAATAAACACTGTTACCAAGAGAGAGAGAGAGAGAGAGAGAGAGAGAGAGAGAGAGAGAGAGAGAGAGAGAAGGAAGCAGCAGCAGCTCAATGGGGAAAAAAATGAATGAATGAATCGCAGGCTCTAAGTGTTGCATGCAGAGTGTGCAGGCGCCAGAATAGTAGGCAGGACAGGTGCAGTCTGTGTGGCTGGACTTGCAGCCACTGCTAGTAGAAGGTAAGGGAGCCAGGAAGCAAATGTAAGCTAATAGTCACAATCACATTTTTGATAGGTGGAGGGCATGCTGAGTGCATCCTATATAGACACAAGTAAGGACCGACACTATGTGTATTAATGTGCATGCTAGACTATCCAGCCAATAATGGGCTCTGACATCAGGTAAACAGTAAAATCCAGCTCCTGCATCTACAATGCCGCAGCAGAAAATACAAACTGCTTATTTTAAGAATCCTATTCTGAGCCAGTTCGTGGTGGTACACAACTTTAATCCCAGCAGTTGGGAGGCAGAGGCAGGCAGATCTCTGTGAGTTTGAGTCCAGCCTGGTCTACAAAGTGAGTCCAGGACAGCCAAGGCTACAACAGAGAAACCCTGTCTCGAAAAATAAAACAAAACAAATCCTATTCTGCCAATAATAGGGAGCAGACCTCCAGTCTTACCTTACATGAGCCAGGAAGTGATTCTTTCTCCACCTCCTCCCAAGTGCTGGATGTGTCCACATGTCTGGTGGACTGACTGACTTTTAAAGATTTATTTATTATTTTTATTTCATGTGTATCACTGTTTTGCCTGCGTGTGTGTAAGTGCACCATATGCATGTGCAGACCAGAAGAGGGATCAGATTCCCTGGAACTGGAGTTAGATATTGTTATTAGCCTCCATGTCGGTATTGGAACCGAGCAAGGTCCTCTCTAAGAGCAGCACGTGTTCTTAGCTGCTGAGCTGTCTGTCCAGCCCATGGCTGAGTTTTAATGACTTAGCCTTTCTTAGTTCTTAGTTCGGTTTCACTGCTCATGTTCTGGTTGTTTCTACTTTAAGACCAGGCCAGAGTGCCATCTTATTGTTGTGGTATCATTGAGAGCGTGGAACGTGCTATTTGCATAGAGCGTGTGGCATGGGACCAGGTTTCTTTACTCTCCCACTCCCAGGAGTCAAACTGCTGTCATCAGACATGGTAGATCAGTGTCATCCTGCTGCCAGGGAACATTTTAGGTGATAATCAAAGGCGATAGTATAATTTAAGAGTTTTGATTGGTTGTTCTTGAGATGTGTGTTCTCCTTGTAGTTCAGGCTGTCCTAGAACCTAACATAAAACCCAGATTGGCCTTGAACCATGGTGCTCCTGCTTAGCTCCCCAAGTGCTGGGAGTACAGACGTGGCACACTACACCAGGCTCTGGTTTGGTTTGGTTTGGTTTGGTTTGGTTTGGTTTGGTTTGGTTTGGTTTGGGAACAGTTTCTCTATGTATCCCCGGCTGTTCTGAAACTCACTGTGTAGGTCAGGCTGGTCTGGAACCCACAGATATCTTACTGCTCTGCCTCCCAACTGCGAGGATTGAAAGTATGTGCTCCGTACCCAGTCTTGTACCTTAAAATTCTTAGCTCATTTACATCATTTGCTGTGTGACTAACTTTTTCAGAAAAGAGATTTAGATTTTACATGACTGTTAAAATGTTGGGGGTTTTATAACCCTTTCCTGAAAAATTAAGATATCAAGCCAGTAAGTATTTATGACATGTACATTCTTCAGCCTTTAGACAATAGTAAAATATCCCCGGATTAATGTTCATGTGGATGACTTTGATAAGTACAAGATGGTGAGTCGAGCTTGTAGCCAAGAACTTTTGTTTTCCCTCACTGCGCGTTTCTCACTGTTGTAATGAGGTAGAACTTGGAGCTGACACGCGGTCCGTTCCTTGTCTGGGCTTGATCAGTGGCTCATTAATCACGTAAAGGTTTCACAGCTTTCTGGGCTCCAGCGTGGGGATGCTGCAAACACTCAGCGGTCGTGGCTTGGGCCTCAGCACTTCCATGTCTTGTGTGCCGTCCTGCCTCGACTTACCCGAGATTATTTTCCTCTTATTAAATAAGAAAGTAGCTATTTATCTTGAATGAAATCACGTTCTTCTACCAATGCTGGGGCTTTAGTTTTCTAACTGTTTTATGTGTCTGCCAAGAAAATATTTATACATACCAGCTGCCTGTGTCCTGGCTAATGTCAGGCACTCTGTTTGGAAAACATGCCATTCCTACACTGGATTGCATATGCTTTCCTATACAGTGAAGTCCCCTGATAAATATTATATAATGTAAATTACTTAAAAATACTTGAGGGGCAGTATTATCATTGTCCCACGTTGACCGAGTGCTGCCAGGGTAGGTATCATCAGGTATAGGGTACCATCTAACACAGCCCTGATCGGTTCCAGTCTAATATTCTGTCATGTGGTCAAAACAAAACCGAGGAACTCTCGGTGCAGCCAGTTGTTTGCAATTGTCGTCAGTAACCTGCCATGGGTGCTGGGCATGGTGGCACACACCTTTAATTTCTGTGAGGCCCAGCGAACATCCCAGAAGAGGCCAGGAAGCAGTGGTGTGAAGTGCTGTCTCTGGACACATCTTGGCTGTTCACCTGCAGCAACTCACTCACTGCCTGTGCAATGTGGGACCATCACCATCAGGGACACTAAATTGTCCTTAACTATCACTACTGTTTCTTAATAATTTTAAGGTACTTTGAAAATAATGCCAATTTAGCCTTGTGTGGTAGTACATGCCCTTAATCCCAGCAGAGGCAGGCAGATCTCTGAGTTCTAAGGCCATCTTAGTCTATAAAGTGATTTCAAGGATATTACAGAGAAACCCTGCCTCAAAAAACCAAAATAAAACAACCCCCTCCAAAAAAAAAAAACCCACCACCAAAAACAAATTAAAAGACCCCAGCAATAACAACAAAAAACTGCAAAGGAAGGAAGGAAGGAAGGAAGAAAAGAAAAAGCTATACCATACAAAATGCCTACTTAAGTTCATTGTGTAGATTAGAGTTACGGGCAAAATGTTTTAGCAAATTTTTATTTAATTTACCTCAGTTTTCATTTGTATATAACTTAGTTGAAATGGGATAAAGTAACCCTGTATTTAAATTTTACATACTTTGGAAAAGTTTTTCTATCTGTATGCTGGTACAGGTTTTGTGTACATGGTGGGGACAGTCGGGTTTTGGCTTGGGGGTAGTTTTTTGTTTGTTTGTTCGTTTGTTTTTTCCCTGATTAATTTTTTCAGAGAGGTTTTGGCCTTTTCTTTTTAAAGATTTTTGACACAGAGTTTTTCTGTGTAGCCTTGGCTGTCCTGGACTAGCTTTGTAGACTAGGCTGGCCTCAAACTCACAGAGATCTGCCTGCCTCTGCCTTCCAAGTGCTGGGATCAAAGGTGTGCGCCACCTCACCCGTCTCAAAAGAGAGGTTGTATGCTAGGTGTAGCTCAGGCTAACAGTGGCCCTTCTGTGGGATGGAGAACCGCTAACCATCTTGCTGGCCGCCTTACTTTTTGAGACAAGACCTCAGCTATCCAGGCTAGTCTCACTCTCGCTGTGCAGCCAAGGATGACCTCAAACTTCTGATCCTTTGTCCTCTACCTCCAACACAGATGACACAGTTTTGTGGGGTTTGTGGCTCTGTGAGGATAGACTTTGTGCATGGTAGGCAAACACTCCAGCGGTGGACCATTCCCTTGTAACTTGCCAATTTTCCCGCAGACTGTTGTGTTAAAAAATGCAAGAAATATGATTGTAAGATTATATTGTCTTAGAGTCTTTAGTAGTCTGTGTGGTTTCTCTGTGTGTTTCGAAAACTCTGCAAAAAGCACAGGGCCTGTGTTCTTACCCTTTGACTCTTCTGTGCCATAGCAGATAGAAAGGCCACACTTTTCTTCCTGTGATATTTTAATCAGTTACCAAAAGCTATGTGTGTCTTAAGCATGTATATATATTGTGTGTGTGTGTGTGTGTGTGTGTGTGTGTGTGTGTGTGTGTGTGTATTGGTTGATTTTAGGTATGTGGAGTTTTCACATGTGTGTGTGTGTGTGTGTGTGCGCATGCACGTGTGCTTGTGCCTACAAGCACACACACTTACACTCATTCAGGTCCCATCCAGTGATTGTGACTCACATTTTACAGATATGGAAACAAAAAGTTAAAAGTAGTCAAATCCTTGAATCCAAGGGGCAAGTCTGTGCCTTTTCCTTCCTTTATATGCTGTGAGCCGATATTCTTTTACAATCTTTCCATAAGTTCTGATACATAGGAGAAATAGGAACTTTCCGATGACCAAGAGAGGCTGTTTTTAACAGCATAGTCTTTCCATAGACTGGATGGGGAGCCTTGGACAGGCCTTATTGGGAAGTGAGAGAGACTGAGGGAGAGCAGGAACATCGATATGGCCCTGTCTGCAGCCCAGTGAGAAAACTATCGCCTTATACTGCGAACCTTTCTGTTTCATACATGTGCCACCTGCACAAGGGCAATGCACTTATTCAGCCATTGTATCTCATTGCTGGGTGACATCAGGGGGCTGTCCTTTAGGATGGCTGTCCCTCTGTACTCCACTGCATCTGTGCTACTGCCACTTGGCTGCTGGCCTCACAGCTTGAATCGGTGGGTTGCTCACACCAGGGAGAACAAGCAGGCTCTCCCCAAAGTATCTGAAATCACAATTATGGGGCCATAACTAGAAATCCAACCTTACACAGTTTGCAGCGCTTTCATGGACAGAATTCTGCCTGCCCACCATTTCCCCCTGAGGAAGTGGTCAGTGTGCTGTTGACTAGAGATCAGAAAGCCATGTTATCCTTGCACTCCAAGTTTGCTGTGGCTTGTGCTAACCCCCATCCTCTTAATTCCTTGGTTTATAGCATTACAGGGTAAGGCTAGACCAGCCATATAGGAAAGACTCCAGCACCAACTTACACTCCTCTCTAGGAAGAGATAACATAGAAATAAATAACTCATGTGTAGAGACTTCCAGTTTTTGGCCCTAGTGTGTGGATTGGACTTTCTTGTTGTTACAGATAATAACATTGTTTTACTGGTTTTATGGTGTTCAAAGGGATGTAGGTCACTGTTGATTTTTGCCTGATGCTTTTGAGTTTGAGCAGATGTTGATTAATTCATGAACCCCAACTGCAAGGTAGATGTTCAGTATCGATTAGACACATGCCCTGGTTGTATGTAGTTAAAAAGGACTCAGTTGTGAAATACTCCTAAAGCTAAATCAATAAACTGCTAAAGTTGGCTTTCCCTATAAATGTTGGTATTTTATTCCTTTTTCCAAATGAGAAGACCTGTTAGGAATTTCTATGATCTGACCTGTTAAGAAAACTAGCTATGTCTTGAGGACAGTTCGTGTGTTAGCCATTCCAGGTGAGTGTAAATTATTCATACGTACATCCTAACGGAAGAGAACTGTGGCTTAATGGAGGTGATGACAAGATTCCTTTGGGGAAATTATCGTCTTTATCCTGATGACATGGGTAGAGAACTTTGCTTAAAGCCTATCTTAATGCTAATAAAAATTTCAGGACTTGGATCCCCATAGTGTGAAACGTCTACAGTCTCTGTGATGATGATGATGATGACGATGACCAGTATTGCTAAGGAGTTATCTGCAGCGTCAGCATGACTCACAGGAAAGCTTCCTGTCATGGCACCTGTCCTGAACACCATTGAATTTGCAGTACGTTTCTAAGTGACTGTCCCTTCAACAGTGCAGACCTGCCCTGGACAATATATCAGTCTCTGGGAGTCCTCCAGCCTCGTAGCTTCCGGGTCCAGGCCTCCCTGTTCTTTCCCTGTTGCTTGTCTCTCTCAAAACTCTACAACTGCCCTCAGAACTTTCCTTTTTTTCCTCTTTCTTTTTTGTTTTTGTTTTTGTTTTGTTTTGTTTTTCTGGTTTTTGAGACAAGGTTTCTCTGTGTAGCCTTGGCTGTCCTGGACGCACTTTGTAGACCAGGCTAGCCTCGAACTCACAGCGATCCACCTGCCTCTGCCTCCTGAGTGCTGGGATTAAAGGCGTGTGCCACCACGCCCGACTTTCTTAACCCCCTTCCTCAGCTCTTCAAGCGGCTTCTGTTCCTGTCCTCACCCTGTCTCCCTGTCCGCCTGTGTAGGAGGCTGTCCCTAGGCTGCTCTGCACCCTCTCCTTTCCGGCACCTTCGCAGACTCCTCTATCTGGCTCGGTTCTGAGCCTCCCTAACACACCCTGTACTACATCAAGCACAACTGATGGCCTTCTCCAAATCTCCCCACAGTCAAAAGACTCCACACCCTTAGTGTCTCCCTGATAGGGCACTTTCCAGGTCCAGAGTGATCCTTGTTGATCAAATGCAACATATACCCTAAACCTCTTCCAGCTCCTGTCCTTTGTTTACTACTTGCCAAGCCTGTGGACCTACTGCTTAACCCTCCTGTGCCCACAATCTTTTCAGAAAGACTAAGGCTATAACAACATCTACCACATTGTGTTTTTCAAATGTTTTAAGCTTCTAAAGCAGTATCTGCCACATTGATACAACATGCTACGTGCCACATGCAATAAACATTAGGCACTACTGGGGGAAAGGAGAACAAAGTATGCCCTCCCACATTGTACTTAATATATGTGCGCATATGCATATGTATGTACACACATATGTACGTACGTATCCCTCCATGATTATAATTTTTTGAAAAGACGGAGAGTGATACTATGCCTTTTTTTTTTTTTTTTAAAGAAAAGGAAAAATGCATATATTTAAATGAGAAACACATCAAGGCTAGGTTTCCCCAAAAGTAGCCAAGCCCTGTGCCACTTGTTTCTACCCACTACTCCAGTCAGGTACTAGGGGTCTTGTCTTTTGAAACGCATAGAATGCCATATGTATGCATGAGCACTTGCATACTTTCAGGGGTGGTGGTAATAGATTTTCCTTGGGGAAATTACAAAAGCAGCCATTCACAGAGCCAGTGTCAAGTAACTGGAAGAGAAATGTATTTTATTTTTAAAAGAAGGGGATACCCTAAAAATGACTGTGGAATGGGACTACAAACAAGTATGCTAAGAGTTTCTACATACCTCTCTTATAGCTTTAGCTGTCCTTTCAAATGGTATATTGCATTTGTATTGTTGCTTATAAGTGTCCTGTGTTTTGGCTAAATTGTGAGTGAGGCCAGCCTGAGCTATATGAGACCCTGTCTCAAAATCCCCAAAAGTATTCCAAAAGATACTTTATACACAGGAATATGATTTAGTACACCAGTGCTGAGGAAGAGGGAAGGAGGAGACTCCTGAGAGCCCAGGTGTCCTGTGTATTTTATATGACTCTGTTTTCCTGATTCCTGCTGTCATCAGTCATGTCTCCAAGGCTGCCACTCTTGTGGGCATAAAAATTCTCTGAATTTACCTGATTTTCACTTCGTTCATGTGGTCTAACAGCTTATGTCACTCTAGGCTGTTTCAGTAGTGTTGGTTTTTTAAAAATGAACTTATTAGTGATGTCATACAGGAGGGTGGCATGAAAGAGGTGGCCAGAGTTTTGCTGTTTCATGTTTGTAACTTTCATCTCTCATCAAGTGTAGATTTATTCCTAGTGATACAAATTGCTGTTTTCTTTGGCAGGCACTAGAAGCAAGTCTATGAGAAATTATGTAATGTCTGAAAAGTTATATTCATGAGTAATTGGCCTAACCTAGAATGGTATTTGTGTGTGGAAAAAGGCAATCACACTTTATATTTGGCCGTGGGTTAAAGTACCCCTGCTCAGATCGGGTTACTCTACAGGGCTTTTTGACTGAGAAATGTATGTTTAGCTTGATCTCTGAAAAGCATAAAGCATTGCTTCCAAGCCAAGTGTACTGGAGTTCATATTGTAACCAAGGTCAGCCTTAGTGTAGCTTCCAAAGCAGTCAGTTCCGCTCTGTCACACCTTAGTTAACAAATAAAGCCAAGAGATTTGAAACATCTTGACCATCATCCAATAGCTGCAGTGAGCACAGCCAGTCTAGCTCATGTGAAGGGAGATTGTCCCAGTTGTCATAGTAGTTTAAAGTTCTTCCTGACCTTGGCCTTAATTGAACAGTTACACTGCTGCATTTGTGTAAGCTGGACATTGCAGGAGCTTGCAAACAAGGCCTTTAAACGATGCCTCCTCTGTGTCAGCCTGTGAAACGATGACATCCATTCCTAACAGTGCAGTTGGTTCTTCATATCTGTGGGTTCCTCGCCTCCAGTCTAACCCCCTACAGATAGAAAAATCGGGTGGTGGAGGGACGTTGCATTGAGTTGAGTATGTTCAGAACCCTTGTCCCTGTCGGTATTCCCAGTCACATGGCCCTTCTGCGGTGAGGTAGGACGTCAGTTAGAGACGCCTGACACCGTGCACTACTGTGAACACTGGATATATGTGTAGAGCTCGTCACCCTGCATCAGGGATTTGAGCGTCACAGATTCTTGTGTTTGAAGGTGATCCTGGAGCCAGTTGCACACAGCTGGCAGCAGGAATGTGAACATGGACTCCACACCTCAAGATGGTGCAACTCAGGGGCTCGAGAGCCAGCTGGTGTGGCAAAATTAGTTTCAGTCTCCTCCTGGAGAGTGGGGGCTACAGCAGCCACCTCTGGAACTTCAGTATGTATTAAGTGGTCACCTGACGTGGTTCTCATAGTTGTGTTCCTTTTAAACTTTTTATTGTTTGACAGTTTTATCCATTGATGTGATTATAGTGATTTTCACCCCCCTTCCCTTCTGCCAGAAGCCTTCTCACTCCTGCTTTCCTGTCCTGGGCTGGCCCACTGAGTTTAATTAGTGTCTTGACTGACCCTAGGCAGGAGGTAATGACACTCCTTCCTCCAGATGTTATGGCCACATGACCCCCTCCTGTCTGTGATGTGTTATTGACGGAGCCAGCTTTGTGCAGCCACAGCTCCATTAAGTTCACGGGGGCAATGACTATGTCCTGTCCAGAAGCCACACTTTGCTGCCTGCCTGTCCATACTCTGGTCCTTACATTCTTTGCACTCCCTCTTTCTTGATGGCCCATGCCTCCAAGTTGAATACTGGTTATTTGGGGCATGTAGATTTAATTTGAGAGAAGTCGAGAACGTCTCTTTCTGGCCTAGACCGTAATGGTTCCTCCCTCCCTCCTTCCCTTTCCATGCCAGGGTTTCAGGTATCCTAGGCTGGCCTCAGAGTTCCTATGTGGCAGAGCATGGTCTTGAACCTTGTTGATTCTTCTGCCTCTACCTGCCAAATGCCGGGATTACACAGATGTGCATCTATGCCTGGCTTCAGTTAGTGTGTGTTGTACGTGTGCATGCACAAGTGCGAAGTCTGTGTGCATGCATATGTGTGAAGACTAGAAGTCAATTTTGTGTGTCTTTCTTCATCACTGTCTACCATATTTTGGGGGACAGTGTTTTTCACTAAATCTGGGTCCTCTAAGCTCAGCTCTACTGCCTGAAGTGGAAGGCAAGAGTTCGCTGTCCACATCTCCAGTGCTGGGATTGCAGGTGTGTGCCTCCACAGCCTGCTTCTCATGTGGATGCTGAGGGTCAATTAGCACTTTAAGCACTTTACTAACTGAGCTGTCTGCCCAGCCTATATTATTATTTTATGTGCATTGGTGTTTTACTTGCATTTATATCTGTGCGAGGGTGTCGGGCAGGTATGAGCTGCCGTGTGGATGTTGAGAATTGAGCCCAGGTCCTCTGGAAGGGTAGCCAAGTGCTCTTAACTACTAAGCCATCTCTCCACCCACCTCCTACACTATTTTTAAACTGTCTATATTCTTAGTATTCCGGTGTGTGGACCACAGACCAACTGTACCAATGTTACCTGGGAACTGCAGGTTTTCAGGCCCAGCACCGACTATAATCAGGTTCATATAGTCAAATCTATATACAGGCTCATGTACAAATCATAGTTGTATCCCCGACTACCTCCAAAGTCATCTTATTACCTAGAGATGATGATCGTCTGTTAGCCAGAGTTTTGAAACAGACAGTCGGCATGCAATTAAAAGGAAAGAGGTAATGGAGAGGCAAGACCGGACTTTCGGGTTACTATTGCTGGTCGACCACCATGACCAAAACCAACGTGGAGAGGAAAGGGTTTACTTTAAAAAAGAACAATGGCCAGGTTGCTCTTCACAGTTTTGTTTTAACTGTCACCTAAGAAGAAATGCCAGCCATCTTTGGGGAGAGTAAGTAGCTGCTATGAGACTGACACACGGCCTTTGCACAAAGGCAGACTCAATAACCTTTAACAATAAATGCAGCTCTCTAATGGTTTAATTACTGATGTTTCATAAAAATTGAAAGGAACTCTATACAGAGTAACTCACACTGCCAGGCTCCATTGTACAAAGTGTGCCAAATGGATGTATGACAGTAGAAGTGAAAAGCACT
Source organism: Acomys russatus (assembly GCF_903995435.1). Taxonomy (NCBI): domain Eukaryota; kingdom Metazoa; phylum Chordata; class Mammalia; order Rodentia; family Muridae; genus Acomys; species Acomys russatus. The sequence goes on from NC_067139.1 coordinate 72,690,636, forward strand.
GGGTGCTGTGAAGAAGAGCAGCAGAGATGGGTTATGAGCCTTCACTGCTGCAAAGCTAGCTGTACATGTTATTATATGTAAAATGTACTGCTGTGTGTGTGCAATAGTATGGATGGCCTGAGTGCCAATGATGCCTACATTTAAATGTGATTATGTGGCCTGTAGGTGTAGGGATCCTCCTGTAGTTCAGGGGAGTGTGGTGAGCACTGATCTAAATATCAGAACGTTTACGTATTTATTCTTCCTGTTGTATTATATACGCTCTAGGAAATGGAGCTTGGAAAACCCCTAACCTGGCAGGCAAGCTTATCCTGTGTGGTTTGTCTCTTCCTAGCCGTGCTGTAGCTTTATAGGTGAGGGAGAAGGGCGGGCATGGCTCCCCATCCCTGGCAGTGATGCTGTGGTCCCAGAGCAGTGCCTGGCCCAGGGCATTAGTGGGTGTGGACCATTTCACCACAACAGAGATCTAGCGAGACTGAAGCTACTGCACGCACGAGCAAGATCCGAGTTGTTGACACTGGGATAGTAATTATCCAAGCAACTCTTTCATCTGCCTGCTTAGGAATGCTGTAATCGAAAGGGCAGAGGAAATGAGGAGGACAACAGCAGAATAGGCCAGGGCTTGGAAATACTGTCTGTCGGATGGTTTGTGTGAAATTCACCTGAGAATTAAGTGTGTAACAGAACTACTGTTAGTGCTCCTGTGAGGACAAAGCCTTAGAGCACCAGTTACACTCTGCCAAGTGTACTTTGGGTGCTAAGTAATAGCCACACACCCAGTGCATGGTGTCTCACTGCCTCTCAGATCTCTGAATGTGAGGAACTGTTGAGGATCGTGTTAGAAGAATGGCTAATGTGTGGCTTTTCTAGATCGTTACTTGTCTACCTGCCTCACCTGCATCCTATTTCCAGCTTTGGGTTTTATTTATGGGGTACAAGTATACTGCCTGTGTCTCTAGCAGTTGGCTCATGTTTCTCTTCCGTATAGAGCATGTGTCACATGATGCCTATGCAAGGTTGAGGACGTATCTCCATTAAAGTGGATGCCTCAGGCCAATGTTGAGCAAATGCAGAAGCCACCCTTTCCTCTGGCAGATAGGCAACTCCACAAGTAGTAGCCATCACGTGCCTTTCTGGCGAGCATGTGGTGGACTGTCCTCCAATCTGTCCGTTGCTACTGTGCTCTAGCCTTACTTAGGAATAGTTTTCAAAAGTTAGTTCTAATGTTTACTTCTTTGTCTTTTTCCCTTGCCATTTTTCTTAGTGAGTGGTGTGTGTGTGTGTGTGTGTGTGTGTGTGTGTGTGTGTGTGTGTAGACACACTGGAGGATAACCTCGGGTGTCATCCTCAGAAATACTGTCCACTTTGTTTGAAACAGTCTTTCATTGGTTTGGCACTCACCAGTTGGGCCAAACTGGCTGACTAGCACACCCAAGGGTTGTCTCCATTCCCTCAGCCCTTGGATTACAAGCTAAGGCCACTGGAAGCCACTTCATTGTTAAGAGGGAGCTGGGAAACAAATGTGTTCTTGTACAGTGCTTTACTGACACACACACACACACACACACACACACACACACACACACACACACACACACACACACACACACACACACCCACCCACCCACCCACCCATCCCTGGTGCCATCTTTAAAACAGAATTTCTCACTACAACCCCATCTTCCTGGTTGCTTTTGTATGTTTTGAGATTGATTCTCACCCTGTAGCCCAGATTAGACTCAGACTCTTGGAGCACTCTCCTAATGCTTGGATGGCAAGCAAGAGTCACTGCCTCCCACCTCCCGTCGGTTTTCTTACTCTTTTTTTTTTTTTGCCCCTTCCGAGACAGGGTTTCTCTGTGTAGTCTTAGCTGTCCTGGACAGTATCAGGCTGGCCTTGAACTCACATCAATTCGCCTGCCTCTGCCTCCCAAGTGCTGGGATAGTTTCAAAGTCTGGACTTGCTTTTGCCAACTCTCTTTAACCGCTAAGGCTGGAAATCACTAGGGAGGTGCTTGCTTAAAAAATTTTTTTTAAAGCAAAAACTAAAGATTTGTGATACTTGAATGTAAGTTGATTTGAGCATTCTATTTTTATAAATCTCAAGTTTATGGTGCTAATATAATATAAATGTAGGGTTTACAGTTCTAATATTGTGACATGCTTGCCAACAAGAACAGTTTGTAAATCTCAACAGTCTTCCTGTAACCGTATGTCGAATTTCCAGCTGTGTTGAATCAGACTTTGATCCCACTAAGGAAGATAAATGCAGTATCTGCAGTTTCTAATGGCAGGGGTGGACGAGAGCTCTTCAGATGCAATCTGAAAAGCCAAGGCCCTGTCCAGATAAGAAGTTGAAGGGCCTGGGGAAACTAATTATTTCGTTGTCATTTTTTCAAAATGTGTCGGCTTCATCTTGCTGTGAAAGGGTTTTGTTAAGCTCAGTGTGCAGGATTAGATTTGTTTTCTTCCAGTAGAATCACTCTCCTTAATCAACATGCTTATGAATAGTACACCTGCCTAATTAGAACAAGTTCCAGACTCCAGGATGCAGTGTGAGGATTTCAATTAGCTCCCCACAATTGATAAGCGGGATGATGTTCTTAGAATGTCCCCTGACTTCTCACTGCTCCGTGGCTGAGCTTTTATTGTTTCTTACTTCTGAAGCCTCCCTTGACCGTGGGCATTCCCCTGTAGTACGTAGTCATTGATATGGTTTTGCTTTTAAATGAAAGAAAAAGGGGTAATATTTTATGCACGTATGCAGAAGTACTTCACATACTTGTTACACTTACTCTTCTTTTTCACTGTTACTTTTAAATACTGAGGCTGCTCATCACTGTGGCAAGGGGCTGAGATAGAACCATCATATTCAAGACCTCCACACATTACCAACCATAAATCCTGAGCTCAGAGTGATGAAGAAACGCAGCCCACAGAGCTGGTGGCGATGACACACTGCTCCCTCACAGAGCCAATTACCCACCGAGAAGCATAGTGAGCAGCAGAGGTGAGGCAGTGGAAGTCCATAACGCGGGGGCGCAATTAAGATAAAGCTCTTGCCGTGTAGCATCTTGTAGAAGTGTGTCTCCAATTACCTTCTGGGAAAAATGACTTAGCATCCACTCAGCTCCAAATTCATGAATTGCAAGGAAAGATTTACACTTTAACGAAGGGTATATGAACACAGAGAAAATGTCAATAAGCATGCCGTGAACAGGTCTGTTCTGCCCAGGAGGGTTTGAAGCCGACCCAGCTGCTTTCATGGGTGCTGAGCTCCAATCCTACTTGCTGAGTGTAGGCTGCACTGACCACAGTTGCTGACCCATAGCAGTGTTGATAAGCACAGAAGAAAGAAGATGTTTTTGGTTATCACAAGAAGTCTCAACTTTTAGAGTTTGTGTGTCCCCAAGGACCACATTCAGCAGATTGCCGCCAAAGAAAAGTCCTAAGTGTGCTTGATCTGTGTCCTAATCAGGACTGGGCTCAATCCCATTATAGCAGACGTCAGTTGAGTAAGTGGCTAAGTGGCAAGAAATGATGTTTAGTTCTTTATTAGATAAATGCCACATTGAGTACTGAAGTGGCAGAAAAAGATGTTGTTAGTAAGTTACTCCAAACAAGAGGAATGTTGTCAATGCACTGTCGCTTACAAAGCTCTGGACAATAAGCTGGACATGGTGGCACACTCAGAGAGGCAGAGGCAGGCGGATCACTGTGCGTTCAAGGTCAGCCTGTCTACAAAGCGAGTCCAGGACAGTCAAGGTTACACAGAAAAACAAAACAAAGAAATTCTGTACAATAACACATTATCAGTCACAAAGCACCAATGTATATAAAGTACTTTCTTTTAAAATACATTGAGCCCATCATGGTCAAGTACATTTTTAATTTCAGTACTTGGAGGGCAGAGGCAAGCATATCCCTGTGAGTTCCAGGCCAGCCTGGTCTACCCAGTGATACCCTGTCTCGATAGATAGATAGATAGATAGATAGATAGATAGATAGATAGATAGATAGATGGATGGATAGATGGATGGATACCCTGTCTAGATAGATAGATAGACGGATGGACGGACGGACAGATGGACAGACAGACAGACAGACAGACAGACGGATATGATCCTAGCACTCAGAGGCAGGAGGATCAGGAGTTCATGGCCAGTCTCCGCTACATAGGGAGATATAAGATGTGGCCTCAAAGCCACAAAAAGATGAAAGGTTTACCCTCAGGATTTCTACTGTCACTGTGCTGCTTCCATCTCATTCGGCTTCTTTATCTTCTGTTACTTGTCCTCATTCTTGAGAAGGAAAGGGGGTGCGGTCAGACCTGGCTTCATGTGCGTGCGCGTGTGTGTGCATGTGTGCGTGCACGTGTGTGCTATATTTATCTTATGTATAATTTCATGCATGTATATAATGTATCTTGATCATATTCAACCCACTCCTGGATCTCCCACCCCCTCCTACACCCAAATTGATATTACATAAAAGCTGGAGTGAGTATTTTTGGATGATCCCTAAAAGTTAATGTTTATGATTGCAGGAGGGTAACTTTTCTTCATGTGGTTTTACAACCGCTAGTCTTGTCAGATTATGCCCAGGGAAGTATGTGGCAAGCATAGCTATTATTTATTACATGTATGAAGATAAAATGTATATATTCAAGAAATGATGAGCCCACCTCACCACTGATGGCTGCCTTACTTGAAGTGTTTATAGTCATAAAAGATATATATGAAAATAAACAACAGTGGTCAGTATTTTTCGACCTGTTGCATTAAAGAAACAGTTCCCAATTTGCTCATTCATTGATTCACCAAATATACTCTGTCACTGGGTTTTCATCTACAAGTAGTCATTCCTCTCATGAAGAAGCTTAAGATTTATTAATAGAAGCAAAAATAAATTAATCTGATGATCTATCACTGTGTAGACAGTAGTGCTCAGATGTAAAGCAAAGCAAGGCACAGAAGGTTCTAGACCAGGCTGGTCAATAGTTGTAGACACAATGGGCAGGGCAGCCCATCTAATAATATAACTAAATCAAACTCCAAATGATACATAGGACAGACCCTGTCAGCAAGCGCTTGGGGTCATCTGGCCAGAATCCTCTTGTTACAGACTGGAAATCCAGGCCTAGCCTCTCAGCTAGGGTTGAAGACCAGGGACACACTTGGGCACAGCTTTGTGGTAAGCAGCAAAACAGGACCAAACTCAGATTTCAGCACAGCTAGACCAAAGGGCACAGGTTAGAGTAACTCCGAAGAGTCTTGGGTGAACAGGGTGCAGCTTGGAAAACAGGTGAAGAATCACCTTTACAACCTAGCAAGAAACTTGCTTCGTTTAAGTGCTTCGTTTAAGATTTTAACTTTGTTTATATTTGTTTTCTTCTGCTGGCATCTTTTTTTTTTTTTTTTTACTTTTACTTTGTGTTTTTCTTTAATAAGTTAAAAGCTCCTTGTCTTTTGGTTGAGATGCTTTCTATCTTGTTGCATAAGGTCACTGGCTAAGTGATTTCTTTTTAAAGAGATCCTGTAAAATTAATACTCAGTTTATTTGTGTTAATATGGATAAAGGACTTGAAGCTGTTAAGTCTTTATAACCAGAGCAAATTGGGCAATAATGAAGACAATATTGGCGTCAGACTTAGACAGTACTTGGCATAGTCAGTCACTTTTGAACTTTCCGCCATCCTTGAGCTGGACAACATGGCCACATGTAATACTTTGACAGTGAGGATGCTCAGAGGCTCACGGAACACGTTGAAATCTTGTCTGAGTATATACATGCATACATGCAGGGTATGGGGCTGTTGTATTTTAAGACTCACATTACCAAGATTGCTTTCTAGTAGCTTAAAGGACATCGCAGAAGGCCCAGATCCATAGGGGTTATAGAAAGACAGCCCCTGACATATGTGTACCTAGGCTATAGAAGTAACTGGTAACACCCCCCTACACACACACACACACACACACACACACACACACTTGTCAGGAAGAGGATGTGAGCTGGGTACCTCTGGCTCTACTCAAGCGTACAGATTTGCAGTGCCTTAGACTAACAAGAGTATCAAACATGTAGTTTCCATCAGGACAAGACCAAAAGGAATGGATGAAAATCAAGCTTCTCACATGCAGGGCCCTGTATTTAAAGAGTGTTTCCTCAGAAAGAGCTATTTTATTGTTAGGTCAGAGGTCTCACAGACTCCAAAATGCCTTGAGTATGATAGTCTCTCTCTCACACACACACAATTCCAGCAGAGAAAGGCCATAGTGGTGCTCCTAGAGCTGCGAGGATACTGGGTCTGGCCAGAACCCTTGAGCCCTAGATGGCCCAGTGTGAGTGTGGTGATTCTGTTCACTATTATGCTACCATCCTGGCATGGACTGTCTAGCCTCTTCTCAGTACAGGCAGCGCTTGTCCTTCAGAAGTCAGTCCATGCAGAGAGTTGGTGTGACCCCATCTGTATGAGCCACCCTGAGTGTGCAGCTGATAGAGGGAGTGCCGCAGGGTCTGGAGTTGGTGAATAACTGTGCAGAATGCTGGTTTGGGGAGGTAGAATGTATTGCACACATGGCTGATGATGATGTTTCCACAAAATTATGACTCTTACCAGTCAGGGCAACTTGAGAATGTGCTAAACTGGTAAATTTTATGTTATGCGCATGGTTGTGTATATCTTTGTGTGAGCACGTACCACAGGCTGCGTGTGGCAGTCAGAGGACAGCCTTGGATGTTAGTCATTAACTTCCATTGTGTGTGCGTCTGTCTGTCTGTCTGTCTGCCTCTGCTGTGTCTATGTGTAGATGTCAGACAACAACCAGTAGGAGTCAGTTAACCATGTACCATTTCTGGGACTGGACTCAGGTTGGCAAGTTTTTGCCCACTGGGCTGTTTCATGACCCTAGCAGGCGTCCCTTCTCATTTGTAAGCTGTGTATGTCAGGCCAGGTGGCCTGCGAGCTTCTGGGGATTTTCCTGTTCCCACCTCCCATCTTATAAAGGACCAGCATTGTCTTGGTCTTATGTTGATTCTAGGGATTTAAACTGGTATCTTCACAGTTGCACAGCAAGCAGTTTACCCACTGAGCTGTCTCCCTGTCCCTTATGTTACATGTACTGTACCATAACTTAAAAAAGAATGTTAATGACAGAGTAGCAGTTGTGGGTCGTTTTGCTAGACAGCACTGCTATGACGGTTTACTGTTTTGCATCTCTTGGCCCGTGTTTTGTACACTGGAGCCACTTTACCCTTCCTCCCACCTGCATCAAAATACCCAGCTGGCCACCTCCCAAAGTTTAACAATAAACACCCAGTTCCTTCATAAGTTGTTTGTTTGTTCGTGTTTGTTTTTTGAGACAGGGTCTCACTGTATTCCTGGCTGTCCTGAAACTTGATATGTAGACCAGGCTGGCCCCGAACTCACAGAGATTTGACTGTATCTGCTTCCCCGGTGCTAAGATTAAATCATGATCAAGAGAAAGGCTCCTAAGGTCAGACATAGTAGCACATACCTGTAACAATAGCACTCAGGAGGCTGAGGCAGGAGGATAGTAAGTTTGGTGTAAGTTTAAGGAGAGTTTAGCATATATGGAGCTGGCACATTACAGCTGCCTGGTTTTCCTTTTAGTCTTCTAAGCTCCACATCATGCTCACCTGCTCCATCTGGCTCCCTTTTAATTTAACTTTGAAGAAAACCCATCATTTGTCCACTGTGATTTTGACACCATCTCTTTTTCTGTAGAGTATATGTTTGCCTGCCCTGTATTTCCTCTGAATCAGTGATTAAGTAGCCGTAGTACTCTGTCCTGTGTACGCTTATAACCCATGTGTATAATAATTTGTTCTGGACCTCTTTTGCCCCGCCCCTCATACTTTTGCTTGAAAGGTTGCGAATAGCAGAAAATGGAGGGAACAATGTGGAATGCCTGTGTGCCTTTCCTGTTGGTGGCTGACGGTGGGCTTTCTGCTGTGTGACCATCGTAACGTGTTGGTGTTTCAGGTCATTTGAGAGTTACAGACATACCGTAGCACTTAGAAGTATTTGCTCACATCTCTAAAACTGCTCTTATTGGCCATGGCCCAACAGGATCATAATATGTTCACTTAAGAAATTGTTATCTGCTCTGTTACGCTTGGGAGCAGGAGCCTATCACAGTTGTCCTCAAGAGGCTCCACCCAATAGTATTCGAAACAGATGCTGAGACTCACAGTCAAACATTGGGGGAAGCATAGGGAGTCTGGTGGAAGAGTGGGGCCGGGGGAGTGGGATAAAAGGACCTACAGATGACAAGAACTCTATAAGAAGAACCAACTCACCAGGGCCCGGAGGAACCTGTGGAGTCTGAAGCACCAAACAAGGACCATGCATGGACTGGACCTAGGTCCTCTACATAGATGTAGCCAATGGGCAGCTCAGGCTTCATGTAGGTCCTCTAGCAAGGGGAGTAGGGGCTGCCTCTGACATAGACTCTGTTGCCTGCTTTTTGATCACTTCCCCCTGCGGGACTGCTTTGCCAGGCCACAGGGGAGGAGGACAAACTCAGTCCTGATGCAACTTTATGACCTAAGTTGGGGTGGGGAGGGAGGGAGAGAGGGTGGGAGGATGGGAATGGGAGAAGAAGGAGGGAGCATATAAATGGAATAAATAAATTAATAAAAATTAACTAAAATAAACTGGTATCTGATGCATGCCTGCAATCCCAGCACTCAGGGAGGCAGAGGCAGGCAGATCTGTGAGTTCAAGGCCAGCCTGGTCTACAAAGTAAGTCCAGGACAGCCAAGGCTACACTCTAGAGAAACCCTGTCTTGGAAAAGAAAGAAATAAATTGATATCTGGCTTAGGTGGTAACTGACATTACCCCAATTTATCCCAATAAATTATCCCAATAAAATCCTTTGTTGTGACTCAAGAACTTAGGGTGCTGGATAAGTGGCTCACAGTTAGGAGCACTTGCAGAGGTCTCAGGTTTGGTATCCAGCAGTAATGTGGTGGCTCACAGCCTTCTGTAAATATAATTTTGGGGGATCCAGCACCCTCTTCCAGCCTCTGAAAGAACTAGGCACACACATGTTGCACATATATTCGCATAGGTAAACACTCATACACGTAAATGAATAAATCTTTTTAAAATCAATAATTCAGCCAAGGGTCATAGATTATAGCTAATTTCCACCCCACATGACTAGCATTCTTTGAAAACTCCAAAAAAGTTGTTTTGGAAAGAATCCTTCAGTGGGGCTGGAGAGATAGCTCAAAGGTTAAGAGCGCTGTCTGTTCTTCCAAAGGTCCTGAGTTCAATTCCCAGCAACCACATAGTGGCTCACAACCATCTATGATGAGATCTGGTGCCCTCTTCTGGCCTACAGGCACACATATGGGCAGAACACTGTATTTAAAAAAAACAAAAAACAAAAACCTTCAGTTTCACTTTGCATGGTTATTTCTCTTACTGGCAGATTCGCCAGGAATGGCATGGCAGAGCTATGCACTTTATGGAAACATGGTCTTAGTCCCATATTGAGTACAGAGTCATCTGCCAGATGTTTTTTGTGTGTGTACCTTTTCCCATTGTAATTAGTAGCGATGGATAGTTGCATCATTTTAAGTACTTATAAAACAAATGTTATTGGTGGTGGAAGAACTTGAGTGGGATAGATGATGAACACATCACGAAATGTGTTGCTCCTGATGGAAAGATAGTGTTTAGGCATCTGTTTTTCTGAGGAGTGGAAGCAGATAGTGAAGCTGGGAAACGGGCCCTAGGGATACAGATCTGTGCTTTAGTCCTGATCTGTGCTTGAACCTGTGCGAGTGTAGAGAAGTTACCTAACCTCCCAGACCTCAGGCTCCTCCCCAAGGTAGGCTAATGCACAGTCCTTGCCTGATGAGGTGAGTGAATGGGGTGTTAGGAGGAGGACCCCCCCACTGCCTGCTGCCTCAGCACCATTGCTTGGCAAAGGCAGAGGGGAGGCAGGAGAGGTGCGCACAGCTCAATCTGCTCATTTCTTTTTATTCCACGTCTCTCCCTCAGGGTTATTCTTAAAATTACCATAACCAGGTATCATAGAAAAATGCGACCAGCAAGTTAGATGTTTTATGAGATTTCTTTTGCTTTTTTCTTTCAATTATTTATTTCATTTATTATTGTATTGTTTGTATATGCTCTCACACATACTAGAGATCAAAAGATAGTAATTTTTGAGTCAGTTTCCCCTTCTGTCTATTTATGTGGGTCACCAGTCTTGTATAGCAAACACTTTACCCACTAAGATGGCTGTGTTGCTGCCTCCACCCCCCAGATGTTAAAAAAAAAAAAAAAAAAAAAAAATTAAGAAATTTCAGATGAGGTTGTTTTGGCTTTGGTTTTGATTTTCTTTTGAGGGAGTGCTGAGTTTGTTTTACTGTGTAGCACAGCCTGCCTTGAAACTCAAGCTAACTTTGAAATCATTTCCGTCTTTCTGCCTCCAATTCCTAAGTGCTAGGATTATGGGTGTATGCTGCCATGATCACCTTGGGCTTCTGTTTTCAAACTTTCAAAATACCACTTGTCTATAGTAGATGTGTATGGAATCAAATTGCTATTTAACCAGACCTCTTTCTGACTGCAATCCATTTTACTTTATTTTAAGGGATTATTTTAAAAAAATAAAAAAAAAACAGTTTATATGTAGTCTGAGAAGTGTGAATCAGAATAATTCTGTGACCCATTTACATGCATTACTGTAAAAGTTTCATACAAGTGACAATTTTTTAAAGTTAATTAGACTCGGCTACACTGAGGTTAGCAAAAAGTGCTTTGAATTATCAATAATTCAGCAGGGCAGACATTTCTGTGTAATGCAGTGGTTTTATAGAGTATTGTGAGATAGTTATCCTTAAAATAAATGGCCGTAAGCATGCATCAGCATGGTGGGGCTCCCTTGAATGTGGCGTGAAGTGATGGCATCTCTGCTTCTATTATTGGCCAGAGTGCGGGACATCAGTCTTTCTGGCCATGAACTACTAGCAACCTTTGTCCTTTGTGTTACCTTTAGTTAAAACGAGAAATGAGCATGCCTGCTGCTGATGGCCACAGCTCTCTTTCAGCTCAAAATTCATCTGCAAAAGAGAAATGGAGCTGCAGATTTGGATTTATTTCACTATATGAATGATATGTGACATTTTGTAAATTATTTATCACTGCAAGGGTGGCGACAGTGGCTAGAACATTGTTCTATCAAATGAAAGCAAGAATCCCATTAGTATAAAGACTGTGCTTTAGCCGGAATCTATCAGGGGAATGTTGTCACTTTAAAACCAGATTGTTCTTTTAATTGCTATTTAAAGGAACAAAAGTGTTCCCAAGGTACTGCAGCCGAGCAGTTGCAAGTAATAACTATGGATCCATAATTATGCAGCGCTGATTATCTGGCGTTTCAAAAACAGTGGCTGGAGTCAGTGACCAATTTGTTGTAGCGTGCCCACCCTCTCTTTTTTTGGGGGGAGGGGATTTTCTAGTACATAATGTTTCACACTGCCTTTTTAACAAAACTGCAAAAATACATTTGTAAAGCTACCTTAGAAAGAAAGTAAAGTACGCGCATATTAATAGAACAAATTAAGCTGAAAATAAGGGCAGGATAATGAACACTCATGTTGTGAGCGGAAAGTCACAGTCGTATTGTATATTAAACAACTTTGTGAATGATTGGTCATAGGATGAATCCTCCACTTTCATGGCACGTTGTTAAAGGGAACCAAGACATTTGTCGAGACATTACAACCATTCAAAATATTATCTCAAGGAAGTGGTTGATTTTTCTTTTTTAACTGGCAGTTGCTTCTTTATTTATTCAACCAGCAAACATATTTTGAGTGCCTACTGTGAACCAGGCTATGGATTAGGCATTTGGGATTGAATAGTTGCCCAAATGAAGTTTATTCTGTGCTACAGTAGACTTAGAGAATTAGATCTAACACAATCTTGTTTGTGATTTACATATAAAAACATTTGTGATTATGTTGAGTTTTCTTGCCCAGAAATTTTGATTCATGAGATTTCCTATAAAGGCTTCATAATAACATTCAGAGAACTAGCAGACAACATGTGTGAAGGCTCAGAATGCACAATAAAATTTTAGATTTTGTACAGTTTTGGCTCTTTGAGATAATGTAGATCTGTAGGCACAGTCAACTGCGTTCATACAGATGGAAATGCCCACCCTGCTGGAGTAGTAAACAAGGCGGAGACACAGAATGCATGTAGATTTACACATTGTTAAAAGCAAATGCCATAGAGAGTTAAAGGGTGCCAGGGGGAGACAGATGTTTTGTTGTTTCTTTTATAAAGTGTGAGTGTCAGAGATTGAGGGTTTATCTCCTTTGTGTGCCCTGCTTTCCCTGTGAAGCCCTTGGTGCCAGAGAGGCCTCCTTAATAGTCTTTTGATCTTCCAACAGAATCTTAGTTCCTGCTTGTTCTCTGTTCCTGTGCTGTCTGAAACATATATTTCATGCCCAGCATTTAATAGGTAATAATTACAACACTTGGTAAGGTTTAGTTAAATAATCTCATTTAATTAACTAGATGATCTCCACAGTCTTTAATGCTGAGGACATGAATCGGTTTGTTGTAGGCATTCAGATTAAGGGAACACTTGAGATCGCAGAGGAACCCTCAGTGTCCATTCTGAATGAAGGCTCCATGATATATAAAGGTCTGAGGTTTCGCTGAATTCATAAAAGTTACTTCTGACTTTAATGACTATATTCACATGTATTCAGGTACTGTTTTGCTACCACATAATTCATGATGATTTTTATTAGAAAATATTGATTTGAATGCTTAATTTATTGGGTTTCCTTAATATGTAAGAAGCTTTGATTTTAATAATTTGCTTTAATTTTGAAAGGAAGGCTGACTAATTTTTTTTTTTTTTTCCTATAGCCCCGTGCCGATCCCATTCCAATATGTAGTTTCTGTTTGGGGACTAAAGAGTCAAATCGTGAAAAGAAACCAGAAGAACTCCTGTCATGTGCAGACTGTGGCAGCAGTGGTGAGTTCTGGCTTGTGTGCTTTCTACATAGCCTTCCACTGTCAGAGCGCTACACTGTACTCTTATCTCTTCCAAAACCACACAGGATTTGTTGTTTAAAAAAATCATTTGGTGATAGAATAGGCTTGAAATGTAAGAACAGTATACAGATCAAGGGTGAAACACGAATGTATCAGTAGTGACATATGTTACATGTTGATATGATACTGGCCAGTAATATTTGTAACCAGGTCCCAGTTTCATTCCTGTGTGGGTAATTCAGTATGGAGGCTTCAATTCAGTAAGTAAAATCACAACAGAGGATTTGTCTCTGTGTATGTTTCTTGAGCCCAAGTAGCCCAAGCTGGCCTCAGGAGTTACAGGGTAAGTGTGTGTCCCATCCTGAGCTTTTTGAAATGTTCATTATGTTTGCCTGAGCCAGACTCCTGAATCCTCACCTTTCCAAGCCAACTGTCACCACGCCTGGCTCAGAGCAGAGTGTAAGCTAAATACAGAATCACTTCTGTTTTCCATAGTCTCAGAGCGACTCATGTGAAGTCTGCGGTGCTTTAGGTTGTGACACCTACTGGTGAAATGTAGTACTTCAGCCCAGAGCTGTGTTAGCCGAATAGAGACTTGGGGAACATGTAAACATAAGATTCTAGAGGGACTTGGCTTGCCTGAAAGAAGGCAGATGGGGGCACCTGTCTGGAAGGGGTTGTAGGAGCTGCAGGGTAGGAACCCTGGGCAGCTGCTGGACCAGTGACAGTGCCCCAGATGCTTCTGGAAGTGTGCCTCTTCTCTGTTCTTACATAAAATCTTAATATTTTACAGGCACACACCTGTAATCCCAGCACTCAGGGAGGCAGAGGCAAGCAGATCTCTGAGTTCCGAGGCCAGCCTCGTCTATGAAAAAAGTCCATGACAGCCAAGGCTACACAGAGAAACCCTGTCTCAAACCAAAACCAAACAAAAAACCTGGGGGCGGGGGGCAAATTAAGCCTCCAGTTTTATTCAGAAAGACAAAAGCAAATTGTTTTAAACGTCTTTTTGATTCAACATGTAAAAGTCACCCTGGTTACATACATGAACACACGCTTTCCAGCACATAAAATGGTAATGCTGGGTCCCCCGTGCATACTTGTTGTTTTCCTGGGGATCAAACTGAAGGCCTTATGCATGCTAAGTAAAAACTACTGTTGAGTTATACCCCCAGCCCAAGGTTTTAAAAGTTAATTTTATCTGTGATGGTCTTTTGCCTTATTCCCAGGTACTGAAACAATTTTCCTTCAAAATGTTATTTTTAAATTCATGGTTAACGCTGGAGTTTTGTTTCTATGGTAAAGCACATGCCTAAGACCCTAGGTTCAATCCCCAGCCCCAGAAGCAAACAGAAGGAAGACGACCAGCCTACAGAACCTAGAGCGCACCTGACTGCAGCGCCAGCCGCAGCCCTCACTTCCAGTTAGTCACCTAGGCATTCCCAAGGCCGTGTTCTCGTGGATGGGCTTACCCTAGCCGGCCAGGGCCCAAGCAGCTCAGCACAGAGCCTACACGGACCATGCTGAAAGTACCACAAATGGTACCCAGTGTTACGGTTTCCCACACTTCCTGTTGTTGTCCTTGATTGCTGTAATTTGAGGTTTTATTACCACTTAGGACAGCTGCTTGATGGCTAGATAGAGGAAATATTTCATACCATTACACGGAGGTTTAACTCAATAGGCCGTTTGGAGAAAGCCTTCAAAATAAGACATTTCAAACCCTACCTGAAAAATGTGTTTTGACAGTCTTCTTTGATGGGCCTTACAGATTCATTAGCATTCTCCAGCATGGCCATGGCATCATGGATAGTGACAGAAGGGCACGGACACATTATCTGGGTGTTCACCTGAATACATCTCGATCCTACGGTCCCCCTGCTCTGCTCGGAGGACAGTGCCTCACTTGTCAGTCTGACTCTACTTACCTTGTAGATCTCCCTACAAGGCTTATTTCAAACGAATTATTCCCTTTTTTTTGTCAGTCTGATCAATTCTGTGGTATTCACTTATCTGGTGTTTATCTGTGGCTTTTAAGCTGTACTTTAAAAATGCCCTCTGCCATTTCATTTTAGTATCTATTTATCTGGGCACCTAGACAGATTCTTGAGATACTGAAATGTGGGAAAAAAATTCTCTTCATATATTCCTTGCCACTGATGACCACTGCTAAGAATCCTGGATTTTATTATAACCTCAAGGCCTTCCTCAAGGGTATCAAGGTGTACTTCTGCCAGGTTCATCTCAGACTTTCTGATTACAATCAAGCTCCCCTAATTTTCCCAGATTGAAGACCTACAGAGGAGATCTGACCCCTCTGCATGAAGGAGGCCATCGAAAGGCTTGTCTATGAAGCTTCTTACTTTTCCATTGCTACTTTCCAGGCTTGAGCCAGGGCTGTGCAGGTGCTTTGTTTCCTTCTCTGCCCTCCCTCACCAGTACCCTTTCTTTTCTAGCAAGTGGGGAATAGGTTGGGGTTTTCTGTTCCTGGTTCATGTCTACCTCTGTTATTGGCAGAAATCCAAACCCTAGAGCATAGTGTCTCTCTGTAGAGCACAGAGGATTCCTGAAGGTGCCTCTCTGGACTCTGTGGAGCACTGCTGCTAATCATCTGTGAGTGTAGCTGCTTGCATTCGACTACTTTAGTGGTTGAGAGAAGATCCCCATTGTGAAATACTGTGTAGACATGTACTTCCTCTGGTCAATTAGGGGAACGAATGTTCTTTTTTTTCCTCTTAAAAATGAAGCATCAAAATAAAATGCAGTTAATTTAAAGAGCTATTGGAGTACTTTTGGCTTTAAATTACCTTTTTGTTTTTTTGTTTTGTTTTGTTTTGTTTTGCTTTGTTTTGTTTTGTTTTGTTTTTTCCAGACAGGGTTTCTCTGTGTAGTCTTGGCTGTCCTGGACTCACTTTGTAGACCAGACTGGCCTTGAACTTACAGCAGTCTGCATGCCTCTGCCTCTCGAGTGCTGGGATTAAAGGTATGGGCCACCACGCCCGGCTCAACTACTTTTTAATACCTTGGTATTTATGAGGACACCAGAAAATGATGGACCACATGCTTCTATAGTGCCCAGCCATGCTGGCACGGTCCAGTCCTGCAGCTCTAGTGGGACTAATGGTTGGTCCTCCAGTTGACCTTGTAGGGACTGCTGCCTTCTCATATGCAGAAGGACCCATCAGTTCCAGGGTGGAATTGGGACTGTTTGTAAGGATCAAAGGGATTCTGAACATAAGATATTTTTGTTAAAAAAGAAAAATGTCGATGAGCAATACAAAACCAGAAAAAGGAAGTCCAGATGCAGGCATAAGGAAGATGGCTATTCAATGTGTTCCCCATATGTGCTCGTCAGTGCTTAGTCACCTCTGAAGCACCATTTCCATGACAACGATTGCGCTGCGCTAAGCTTCCATAGACATGGATGCAACCAGTCCCCGCTGGTTCCACCATGAAGTGAGGGCATTGGACTCTTCTCCTCTTTGAAGATGACTATTACAAATCAGAACTTTTTTTTTTTTCCTTGCTAGAAGTCCTTTTTAAAAAACCGCTCAAGTTCATATGTAGTAAAAGTGTGAGGTAAGGTACATAAAGATGCCCCAAACGTGGGATCCCCAGCTCTGGGCCCCATCATTTCTCTTTTCCTGCTGGCTGTACCTTTTTTTTCTACAACGTGAAGAATAGTAAGTCTGTCCCTGCGTCCACAGGGCTGGCACAAGGGCAGTAGAATAGTCATGTGAAGACGTTCGTGACCTGATAATCAGGGGGTTATCATGAATTTGGGAACTGTGAGACAGTCCTCAGGTCTCAGGAAACGCCAAGACTGGGAAGTGATTTTACTTGACTTTCATGGATCAACCTACTTTGAAATTAACAGTGTTATATTCTCCTTGCCTCATTAAGGCCAAATTATCTTTAATTAGCTGCACATAAGTATTAGATATTATACCAAATGAAATTTTGTGTCTGCTGCTCAGATTGCTGGGTGGTTAAATCTTACTTACAGATGAGTTGTGTGCATGTATGTTTTCAAATTAGCAAATCTAAGATAAGTGTACAGTTCAAAATTACAGCATCATACTAAGTGGAAGCTCGTTGAAACAGGAGGCAGAAGAGCGGCTGCTGTGGCAGCTGGGAGAGAGAGCGCCTCTCTGCAGAGCTCACAAGAGCTCTGGGTAGAATATCAGCGCACCTTCAGGAGCCTGGTACCCATCCTGAGTTCATCTTTACCCCAACGTCAATCCTGAAAAACACAGTGCTGGGGTGCTGGTAAGGCGCAGCCTTTGGCTCACCAGGCTTTTTTTTAAAGCACTGTTTTCTTAGGGTTGTTATGTATAAATGCCTCAGGAGCAGTTTGTTCGTCATCCAGTTTCACACTGACTAGACACAGATTGGATCATTGGGTTGGAAAGCAGAGTCCTTGACTAGAAGGGATTCCAAGGTGATTACACCGGAAAAAGAAAAGGGTTAGAGCCTCACCTCAGAGGAGCAGTGAGAGAGAGAGGAAATAGAGAACCTGCCTCAAAAGAGGAGCAGGAAGGGGAGCCCACCACCCAGAAGCACTGCCCCACTGAGAGAGGCAAGAAGCAGACATCTTGATTGTTGGCTTGCTTGCTTGCTTCCTTCCTTCCTTTCCTTCTTTCTTCCTTTTCTTCTTTGCTGTCATCAAATAACCTGAATAAGAAACTTAAGAGTCAAGGTTTACTTTGGGTCATAGTTGAGGAGGTTTCACCCATGGTCAGCTGGCTCCATTGCTTTGGGCCTGAAGTGAGGCTGAACACCACAGCACCAGGACAAATGCATGGTGTGGCTCCTGGGAAATTCCCAGAAGTCACTGAGAGAAAAGAGAAGGGCCTCCATTTGTTTGTTTTGTTTTCAAGACAGGGTTTCTCTGTGTAGCCCTGGCTATCCTGGAACTCTCTGTAGACCAGGCTGGCCTTGAACTCTGAGTGCTTCTGCCTTCTGAGTGCTAAAATTGAATGCGTGTGCCTCCACCACCTGGCTGAGAATGGCCGCCTTAACCAAAGTGGGTGTACGTGGGATCAGAGGACAGGCTGAGGAAGGTGGGTGCACTGAGGTAGAGAAGAGCTCTATGGACTTGGGAGGAGGAGCCAAGCAGTATTAGTACAGGATACAGAGGATTCCGTGATATGGGATAATTAACAGAGGTCTACTTTGGAAGGGTTTTGCAGCCTATATGAGAAAATTTCCATTTTTCTTGACTTTCATAGCCACAGGAAAATTCATTGATCAAACTTAAAATTTACAAAGATAACTTAGGCTGCCATAGAATAACTGGTGAAAAGTTAGGTCAAGATGAGCTTTAGGTTATTATAACCAGCAAATGTGTATGTCTGGTGGGAAAGTGTGGATCTGGCATACAGGATTTGGGTTGGGACATAGAATTTGAAAACACACATGCACGCAACTCATCTGTAAGATTTAATCCTTGAAAGGTGAGAACAGGGCAATGAATGCCTTCTCTTTCTGTATGCCACTCACTCCAAGAGCAGGAAGGCGTTTCTTTGCTAAGGTTTGCTGGTGGGGTTTATGGCACTAATTTGTAGTGCCAAGGATTGAACTCCGGGCTTTGTGTGTGGTCGGTAAGCAATGTCCCGCTGATCTTTGGTGATCTTAAGGAAGGTTTTGCCCAGGCTGGTCTTGAACTTTCCGCTCCCTTGCCTCTGCGTCCGGAGTGCATTACTGCTTGTCCTTCCTTCCGGCACATCACGTGGCCTGTAGAGGTCATGTCGCTCTCCTTCTGCTCTTTCTAATGATAGTTAAATGTCATTTGGAGAAAGGGCACGTTCACATCTGATAGATAAATAGCCAGTCTGAGGGTCCTGATATCTGATTATTTATTGGCCGTCCCCTTTTTCTCTCTTCTCTCCTCCTCTCCCACCTGCAGTTGAATGCATCCTTGTGCATGCTGGGCAGGGACTCTACTATGTGCTACACCCCAGCCCTTTCTTATCTCTCTATTGACACTGTTACAGACTGCCACAGTTCAGTGGTTTGAAACAGTATATTATTTTATAGCTGTAGGATAAAAGCCCATTGTAGGACTCATCAGATTACATCAAGGTGTCAAGCTGGCTTGGGATGCTCTCTGGAAACTAGGGACACACGATCCTTGTCGCTGTCCATTGGTTGTGATAGGACTGTCAGGTGAATCCTTTCCCAGAGGGAACTCCAGCAACTGGCTCTGACTCTCCTTCCTCTGTGTTCAGAACCTGCTGTGACAGGTAGAGATCATTGCATGCTCCCACAGCTCTTCTTTTCCCCTCACAAAGTCTATCCCTCAGTCAGGCCTGTGCCTGTAGAGTTGCTCCTCTGCGTGGTATGAGAACTGACATCTTTTAGGACCGTCACTGTATTCACTGTACATGGTTTTTCTTCTCAAGTACTTCCTCCTGGTTTGTAGCTTTTTTGGTACTTACCTAGTTTTAAACCATTTTCCTTTGGTTTTTCTAGGTAAAACTATTATAAACTATGAATACTTTCCACGCTTGTATAACAATGGATAAGTGAATGAAGACTTAGCGTGGCTCTCAAAATCTAATACATTACACATCACAGTAATCAAACCATTTCCAGAAAGACTAGTCTCTTGAATTCTCTCAGCTTGCGAATGAGGATTTTAGAGAAATGACTGCATTTGTGGAATGGCTCAGTAGGAAGGAGGGATTATATTATCAATACTATTGATTTCTGGTATTTCTATAGGTTTACAACAATACATCAAGACTCAGTTACAGTCTTTTGTTTATTCTTAAAATTAATGTGAGGGAAGAAAATGGAAACGTCTCTTCATTGCCCAGCATCTTCTACAGAAGTGTAGAAATGTAGAGCTGGAAGGATCTAAATAAACGGAAAATTGCTTCCTAAAAGAAAGATGGGCTGAAATTTTTGAAATTTGGTAGGGCAGCTTAAATAGTAGTGGTTTGAGATACTATTGCTTAGAGTGGAAAAAAGCAATAAGAGGAAGGATGTTCCTTGCTTTTGATTGAAAATGGCCAGAATATATTACTTTTGAAAATGCAAAATTATTAAAAGGTCTCTTGTAGGATATCTGTAAGAATAAATAGTACACTGCAACATGGTGTGAATCACCTCAGTTACTAAAGGCTAAGCCGCAGAGCACAAAAGAAGATGCTAATGTAGAGAAAAATTCAGTGCATGCAATTGAGGTCATATGTCTGGTGATGCATGACTTACAGGAAGTAATGAAAGGGGGGAAGGAGTAAATGGTATATTTTTAAGCTGATAGGATACACTTTAAGGGTGGAATTTAAATTGCTGTTCTTTAAAAGTTGAGTTTTGGGTCCTGTCAGCATGGCGAGGGGTGAGTGAGGTGATCAAAGTAGCCTCTCCCTTCCAAGCACACTGTCCTGGGTAACAGGTGAGCTGTGTTTGTTTGCTGTTCCTGAGCAGAGAGGGGTGATTGATGTCATTTTTATATATTAAACCTTCACCCATTCATTTGAATGAGACGTCGTAGAGGAGACCAGTGTCAGAGGTTAAATGCCTCTGCCTGGGTGCCTCTCCCAGCCTGAGGTTGCAACCATTTGGCAGCATTTGATTTTCTCAACATCTTAAATACAGATGTTTTGATTTTTTGATTTTTTTTTTTAAGAGTAGGGAATTGTGTACTTTTATTAATGGTATTGATGATTGATATTGAATGTTTTTACTTCAAAAAGCCAAATCGCATGGTGAGTGGAATTTTATGAAGCACCTGTTAAGCTTTAGGGAGGAGAACATTTTTTGGCAGGAACCCAAAATACATATTTAAACAATGAAGCTGCCAAAGTCAGGAAATTATAAAACAGTTTGGAAATTACAGAATCTGCTTTTTTTATTATCCCTCAGGTTTCCTTTTGCAGCTTGGTTATAAGTTCTCTCACATGGGATTTTCTAATGTTCTTACTATTTAAAGACCAGATTTAAAGAAAGAAATAATAATCAAGTTTGGAGATCTCCTTGGGGTTGTGTGGGAAAG
The DNA here is from genome assembly GCF_903995435.1 of Acomys russatus. Lineage (NCBI taxonomy): Eukaryota > Metazoa > Chordata > Mammalia > Rodentia > Muridae > Acomys > Acomys russatus. The sequence goes on from NC_067139.1 coordinate 72,711,698, forward strand.
GGCCGTTAGTTTTTTAAATGGAACTGCTTTCCAGAGCCCTCGGCTCACACACTCTCTCTCATGCATGGAGCCCTGCTGTTACAGCTCTGGGGCTTTCCTCACACTGGACATGTAGAGTGTTGCTGGGTAAAACGGTGCCCAGAGTTGTATGGAAAAGCACAATGCTCAAGAAAGTTGAGGCGGTCTGCTGAGTCTTACCTCACTCTGTCTCAGGCCGTCTTCTCTCAAACCCCAGGTTTGTTTCCCCACTTTCAGAATTGAAACTCAGTAACCCAGGAGCTGGGTGCCAGTTGGACATTCTTGGTGTGCTCCAGTAGTGAGTTAATTCACTAAGCCACTTGGAGTTTTAGCACACCAAGGAGCCATGGTTCTTTGTTAAGACAGGAGCTCACTTTATATTGCCAGACTCCTGAATTATGTTATTGCAGGTGTGTACCGCCACTATGCTAAGCTTTTCTTTACCTATCTTTTTAAATTTTTATATGACTTCATCACACAGAGAGCAGTTGTTTGAACTTGGGTACCAATATAGAGTGCAGTATACTCAAGAGCTGTGAACACATGGTGCTTGGTGAAGATGACAGGGCGAACACACACACACACACACACACACACACACACACACACACACACACACACACACACATTGTCCTCAATGTCCTGTAAGACAGACAGTTGGAAGTAGGCTAAACTTCAGGTTGATTGTAGAGAATGCATCACACGGGCATTCTGTACATGCAGGGAAAGAAGGCAGAGACAAAAGAGAGGAAGAAGTCGGGCAGACAGCTGAAGTCTCTGACCTACTTTTTTTCAAAAAGTTCCCAAGGCTCACTGGTCAGCACCAGTGACCATCCATGGAACAAAGGGGATGGGAGTTTTATAAAACTAAGGCCCTTCTGACATAGAGCAACTGCTTTGTATTGCAGGACACCCATCCTGCTTGAAATTTTGCCCTGAATTAACTGCAAATGTGAAGGCCTTGAGGTGGCAGTGCATCGAGTGCAAGACGTGCAGCGCGTGTCGGGTCCAGGGCAAAAATGCAGTGAGTATGCTTCTCACACCCAGCAGCAGGGGGTGTGATCCTGGGACTCGCTTGCTCCGACAGGGTGTTTAAACACTGGTGCTGGCACACCACACCTGGGAAATTGTTGCTTCTTTATTACATCTTACTGTTAACCTGCTAACTTGAGGGTGTTGGTGTTCTACAATTGGTCTCAGTCTCAATTAGTCTCTAATATGTTATATTACAGGATAATATGCTTTTTTGTGATTCCTGTGATAGAGGATTCCATATGGAGTGCTGTGACCCACCACTTTCCAGAATGCCAAAAGGTGAACTTTTAAACCATATTAAAAATGTAGGGCTGGGAGTGTAACTGAGTGGTAGAGCTCTTGCCTAGCGTGTGTGAGGTCCTGATTCAGTTCCCAGCACTGCAAAACAAACAAACAGAATAGGTTTTTACTTACCAGTTAACCTTATTTTGATGTCTGGGAGTTCCCCCTCCTCAACCCTGTGTACTTGTAGGTTGCGAATACAAGAGTATTATAAAATCATTTGGTTTGGGGTGATAGTAATTCAGACCTAGGAAGGAAAAAGACTCTCTTGCCCTCCAACAACTCATGTATTAAGTTTGGATTCTGAGTCAAGAGTTTATAACACTGTATGTATTATCCAATAAGGAAATGAATTCTGTATTTTTAAAATTCATGATGACATTGATGACTTCAGAGTACTTCAACAAGAGGCCATCACTAGATTTTGACTATTGGTTGATGTCTAAATGCATGAACATCTGAATTCTCTGTATCTGGTGTAAAATGGAGTTTTCTTCTGTTTATTTCTGTAAGTCAGCCATGTTCCTGCCCTCCTCATGTTTGCAATATGTGACGCATTTAAAAATGAGCTTGCCTTTTTATCATAGTATTGTATATATTGGCATTGTGGAAGGTACAGAAAATACAAACATAAGAGAAGCATAAAGGGAAAAACAGCCGCCAGTTCTTTCCCTGCCTCTACACGCCCTTTACAGAGGAGCACCCTGCGCACGTGTGTGGAACTTGGCCTTTCCCCTCCTTGGTAATAGATGGTCAGCACTCTCATGTCATCGCTTGCTCTCTTAGACATGACTTTTAAAGAGTCATGTTGAGTACCATAACACAGAGCAGGGGCTCCAGCCTGCCTGTGGGCCATAAGCAGGCTTTTTTGGTACAGCGTTTTAACCTTTGACCGTGTGTCTCCGCGGGGCATGCATGCTTTGATCTGCACCCTCTCACCAGTCCCTGTTGTCACGTTCTAATTTGCTTTAGTCATACGCAGTTGAGGTGCTTCCTGAAGGTATTTGATTTTGCAGCCTCATGGATAAATGAACCATAATTGATTTAATTAACCAATTCTCTGCGGTAGATACTTCAGATGTTTAAGTGTCCCCTAACTCCTGAAGATAAACTCCTAGAGAGGGATTCTCTAACTGGAGGCACTTACTTGAGGCTGTCAGTGTTTACACTGACCAACAATGTGTGAGGACTTACACTCAGGACACTCTTAGCCTAGACATACATTCTATTCCACCTTTTAACATCCTTTTTAAAAATTTGATCTTGTGGCTCATAATATCTTAGATGTGATAAAACTATAGTGTTAATATTTTAAATCAGTTTGATAGTAAGGAAAAAAATCATGTTAGTTTTTTCCCTTTTCATTAAGGAGACCCTGAACTTCTTATATTTGATTATTGGCTATACGGTCATTTATGAAGTACCTATTTTATCCTTTAATCATTTTTTTTCTGTCGAGGTTCAAGTACTTACAGCTTCAGTTTTCATAAATACTAACCAGATTTAGACTCCTGATGTTTGTGACATTTTATTTTTTCACGTAGTATTCTTTGCCTAAGTTTATATGGTTCTATCTACCACCTCCCATGGAAATTACATTTTACTAGAGAGCTGTTTGTGCATTGGATTTAAAAAAAAAAACAAACTTGTTAACATTAGTACACAAACTTTTTATGACTGCTTGTGGTGGCTCACACCTGTGATCCCAGCACTTGGGAGACTGAGGCAGGGAGGGTCTGGATGGAGTTCAGGGCCAGCCTGGGCTACTTGAGATCTTGTCTAATGAAGAGGGAAAGAGAGAGGAGCGAAGCATTGTTGTGAAGAACAGGAAGCAGTTCTTCTCCTTCCAGGGAGCTTACTGAATTATTTCCTCACTTCCCCTCTGATTTGAACTGGGACTTTTTGATATACTAAACTTGTCTAAAATATTCACATCTTTTGCTTTTTTTTTTTTAATTGACCAATTTCCATGTACCAGACATGTAATGTCAATTATTGTAATGCCAGAATACATAAAATTGTTAAGCTTTAATTTTAACATATTTAAACTCATAATAATTTTTAGTGTTGGACATTTCCAAAAGTGATTGATAAAACAAACAAAACTGTTTTCCCTATAGAAGTTCAATAGTCTGATTGAGTAGAAAAATTTTCTCCCAAGTGATAAGAAAGAAATAAAAGACAGTTTCTGATGTGGGTTGGAGAGATGGGTCGGTGGTTAGGAATGCTTTCTGCTTTCCCAGAGGACCAGGCAGCTCACAACTGCCTGTACTGAGTTCTAGGGGATCCAGTGCCTTCTCTAGCCTCCTTAGGCATCCACATATTCTCTCTCCCTCCCTCCCTCCCTCCCCCTCCCTCCCTCCCTCCCTCCCTCCCCCCCTCCCTCCCTCCCTCCCTCCTCTCTCTCTCTCTCTCTCTCTCTCTCTCTCTCTCTCTCTCTCTCTCTAGAGTATGGGGTGGTGAGAGGCTTAGTGCCAAGTAGGGAACAGCGTTAGGGAGGAGCTGTAAGCTAAGGTCAGCCTCCGCTCTCACTGCCCTGGCCAGGCTCTTGGACCTTCAACATTGTCTTTCTGACAACAGGGAGTGACCCACTTTTCTAGAGAACGTTCTGCATGCAGGCGTCCTTGGTCAGGTTACAACTACAGGTTTATATTTAATTTCTTCAACTTAAGTGAAACATTAAAATTTTTTTTCATATATATATTAATTCAGGGATGTGGATTTGCCAAGTCTGCAGACCAAAGAAAAAGGGAAGAAAACTACTTCATGAGAAAGCTGCACAAATAAAACGACGATATGCAAAACCCATTGGACGACCGAAAAATAAATTAAAGCAACGATTGTTGTAGGTTGAGATCTTATTAAAAGAAATCTTTTATGTTGTGCTTTTTTAAATGTAGGTAATTGTAATCCCCTTGGATTTTGTTAGTTTTTTTTAGCATAATTTTTCTAAACTTGATGAGAAATATTTTTCTTTCACATAAACTGTGGCTTTTTCCCCCCAAAATAACATTTATAATTACAGTTGGTATTTTGGGGTCTTCTTGGCAGTAGCTGTGATATGCGCGACGTGGCTCAGGCAGCAAGATGAAGGTGCTGTGAGAACTGCAAACTCCTCAGCCTTTCTTATTGGCTGAGCGCTGGAACAGCTTAATTTTACAAATATTTTCTCAGTTTTTAAAACCAAAGAGTAATTTCTTCGTGTCCATAGGTTCTCTTTTATTATTCCAGATGAAATTAAAAAAATAGATAACCAGCCCTTTTGATGTTCATGTGTTATTGCCGCTCTTTAGATCTCTTTTCCAAAGCAGTAGCTTCTGAGAAACCTGTAAGTGACTGTCCCCTAAGAGGTCAGACAGGTCCATTCAGCAGGTACAGATGTGTGCAGGAATACAGATAAAATATTTTGTAGTGAGCCATAGGTCTACTATGATAGCCCCATTTCCACTTCCTTTTGTTGTGTAATTGTCATTAAAACATAGCTGAAAAAAGGATGAAATGAAAGGAATGTGTTTTTAACCTGTATAGAGTAAAGACTTATCTGTCAGTATTAAGAAACATACAGGGCTGAGCGTGGCGGTGTGCACCTTTAATCCCAACACTCGAGAGGCAAAGGCAGGTGGATCTCTGTGAGTTTGAGACCAGCCTGGTCTACATGGTGAGTTCCAGGACAGCCAGGTCTGTCTTGGGGACTTAAGGACAGGGCCCTGTGCTTTTATAGATAAGTATCTACTCCACCCACCTTGAACAGACACTGTCAATCTTATTTGCAATCTTTTTTTCCCTTATTTAGCCTGAAGTGGTTCACTATGTTATGTGCTCTTAGAAGTCCCTTTGCACATCAGCTTCCAGAGAAGAAACAGAAAGTGCAGGATCCTTTTTAGAGTTTTCTATGAAATTTAATGAAAGCCCTTTAACTGGAAGGGTACACATTTTTAAATGGATTTTTGGTTGTTAATTTCTAGAAACAAATATAAAACACTTACAAATAAGAGTTTTCATTTTAGTTTCATTTGAAGTATAAATTCTGTTTTTTCATTTGTCTTCTGTAGGCATTGTTCTTGAAATGGGACGGGTTCCTCGAGGTCCATTTATAAAATCCAAATTAGGATATAAACTTTTTCAACAAAAGACACAGCTGAAAATTGTACCTGGCACCAATCCTGACTTTTTGTTTGTCCAAAATTGTCCTTTGAGCTCAGGGATTTTTAAGACAGTCCAGGGAGAGATTCTTTTACATGCTTTATAAGCACATTATCCTCTGACCGGTCTGTTCCAGATCCAGTCCAGATGCAGGCTTGTAATGCAGACATTTTAGCTAGGATGAGTAGTTTGTCTGTAACCCTTACTGTGGGTTTATTTGTATTTTTATTATTTGGGGACACCAGAGATCTCCAGTGTTCACCTGATTTGGCTGAAATAGTGTACCAGGCAAGGTTCCTGGCAGTTCCTGGCCACCTCAGGTGAACCTTATAGAAATTGGTTCATTAAATCTTTGTATACAAGATAGACACTAAAGTGTTCTATCTGTCGTGATTTAAGGTATTTTGGCAATTTGTTATCATACCATTTTCAGGCTTCCATTTCTCCATTAGCTTTCAGCTAAATTGATAATGTAGAGCCTCAGCATTGTCATGATCATGTGCAGATGTTTTTATTGTATAAATTTCTCCTGCAACATGGGTAGCTTCCCAAGCCTTGACCTGAGGTGCAGGCAGTCAGCTGACATTCATGTGTTTGTGGAGTGACTGACCGCCACAGCATGGCCAGAACCCAACAGCACACGAAGTGAAATGCCAGTCAGTAGAGGCAGAGATTCTTTCACCACCTGTCTGGTAATGACCATGGTAACTGTGCTGCTTCTCCACCAGACTTCCATGTCATGTCCGACCTGCTGCAGCTTCTCTTTAATCATTTCTTCAGCTTTTTTTTTTTTGTGCAATTGTCCTTTTTCAGCAATATTTTATGCTGTAATTGTCTTCTCTCCTAGGGGAGTATTATTGGCTGCTTATCATCCTTAAGCATAAACTAGGAGAGGGTAACTTTATTTTTATTTTTTAGTAGAAATTTATAGACACACCCAAATTTTACTTCTATAAGTTTTCTAAACAGAGTGAAAAATTGCTAACTAGCAATAAAAATATTCTTCTACTCTGGATTACACATATAACCTACTTCCTCTAATACTTCTTTAAGAAGGTTTCAGGAAGTCATACCTCCTTATAATTATGGAGACTTTGGGTATGTTTTAGTATCTGCAAACCTTGTACTGCACTTGGGTCCCCATGGATTCTCCTAGTACCTGCTGGATGGGCCTGGGAGAATCCTGACACACAAAGTAGGTTCTATTATCTTTTTTTATGCAAGACACACATAGGTGATGGTACATACACAAACCCACTCTTACAGCTGAAATTAATTTTCTTAAGTTCAAGTACATTGACTATGCATCTAGTTTCTATAGATTTGTTATTAGATACCTTTATAATTCTATTATCCAATGCTGATACTATTCTCTAAATTTTTGCCTAGGTCTGTAACCAGTGATGAAGGATCCATGAATGCATTCACAGGAAGGGGGTCACCTGGTAGGGGTCAAAAGACTAAAGTCTGTACCACACCTTCATCTGGTCATGCTGCGTCTGGGAAGGACTCAAGCAGCAGACTGGCTGTTACAGACCCCACCCGGCCTGGTGCCACCACCACCTCTTCCACCTACATTCCTGCCTCTACACTTAAAGTTAACAAGAAAACCAAAGGGCTCATTGACGGCCTTACTAAGTTTTTTACACCATCACCTGATGGTCGCAGATCACGAGGTGAAATAATAGACTTTTCAAAGCACTATCGTCCAAGGAAAAAGGTCTCTCAGAAACAGTCATGCACTTCTCATGTGTTGGCTACAGGTACCACACAAAAGCTAAAACCTCCACCTTCTGCACTTCCGCCCCCATCCCCCATCTCTGGTCAGAGCCCCAGTTCACAAAAGTCCAGCACTTCCACCTCTTCTACCTCTACCCAGAGCTCTTCCGGCCAGTCCAGTGAGCCCTCCTTTAGCAGTCTTACTAACAACAGCCAGCTGAAGGCCCTCTTTGATGGACTTTCTCATATCTATACCACTCAGGGACAGTCCCGAAAAAAGGGACACCCAAGTTATGCACCACCCAAACGCATGCGTCGTAAAACTGAATTCTCTTCCACGGCAAAAGCTAAAGCCCGTTTCTTTGGAAAAAGAGATGTTAGGAGCAGGTTTCTCTCTCGTTCCTCCTCTAGCTGGGGGATGACTAGAGGACATATTTTTAAAGCCATTGCTCACTTCAAGCGAACAACTTTTCTTAAAAAGCACAGGATGCTAGGCAGATTAAAATATAAAGTGACCCCTCAGATGGGGACCCCGTCACCAGGGAAGGGGAGCTTGGCAGACGGAAGGATTAACCCTGATCAGGATGATGGTAAGCAAAAGGTGAAAGCTCCAGCCGAACCTGAGCCCCGCCCCCACCCCCACCCCAAGAGAACCAAGAAATCAACTCCTGTCCGTGACATCGGCTCTAGCTGTTTCTCTGTCCTCTTCACTTTCACACACATGCAGAGACACTTCCGCCTTTTCTAATGCTGACTAAACCTCCAAAGATGGTCTTCCAACTAATCCTCTCCGGCCTCCTATTATTTATTTCCACTCTTAGTGGCACTGGGTATTCCCCTTCCCCTCAGATGCCTTCATAGCATTGCTTCTGGCTTCGTAGTCCGCATGAATAGCCACTGCCATGCTTCTGCCATGTTCTCTCCCATGCCGCCTCTGTAGCCAGTGTCGCCTTTATGTGTGCTGGCTGTGCTTCCAGCCAGTGTTCCAGCTCTGCCTTTCCCTCTGCGCCATTGCTCTCTCATGAGGAAGTTCCTCCTGCTTCCTGTCTCAGCAGAGCCCGAGCTGTGATTCTGTGAAGTGTGCATTGGATTTGAGTGTGTTTGCTTGTGTACCCATCCACCTCAGGAAGGAAACTGATTTCAGAAGTTCATTGAACAAATTGACCCAAGACATTTGTTACCCTTTATCTATCTAACTAAAAGCCAAAATATGTTGTTTGGAAAAATTGGTAGATTTTATGACCTCAAAATTAATGATGGGAATTGCTGTATAACTAGATATAATGTCTAATTTTGATTGAAAAACTGTTTTGCTTTGCATTGTTCTTACTTTCCCTCGTATTTGTTATAAAAAAGATGACACTGATATATAAAAATATATATGTTAAATTGAAAATTTTGTTGTAGTAGGGAAAGAATTACTGCTGATCTGTGAGCAGTGCTGAGCTGTACAAGATTATACCGCTCGGTGGAAAAAGAGATCCCTGATTGCCCACTGTGCTAACTAATTAGGCGCCATTTTGGTAATGTGCACTGGTCAGTGCTTCAAATCAGTGAAAACACTTTCTGCTGGTTTTAAATGACAGATACTGAAATTAAAATAAGCATCAAACAAGAAAATACAGATGTAAATATGATCGGAAACAAGGATGTCGTGACTGAAGAGGATCTGGACGTTTTTAAGCAGGCCCAGGAGCTGTCTTGGGAGGTAAGGCCCAGATCTCAACACAGCACTAAGAATGCGGTGCAGCTTTTGACCTTGGTTGTGACACTGCCGGGTTATCCCCTCAGTGTCCTTTGTGTCCTTAGTGCTTATGCCCATTTATTTTAACTAAAGCAATAACTGTAGAAGTTATCTTTTCTTTTCAGAATAGGAAAAGACTCAGCTGGTCTCACAAAATAGCAGCACTAGTTGTACGGCCATAATAGCAGTTGGCTGGGCATGGTGGCGCACACGTTTAGTCCCAGCGTCCGGGAATCACAGGCCGGCAGAGCCCTGTGAGTTTGAGGCCAGCCTGGTGTACAGAGCAAGTTCCAGGACAGCCAAACCTGTATAGAGAAATACTAATACTAATACTAATACTAATACTACTACTACTAATACTAATGGGGACCTTTGTAGAGAGCTCAGTGGTTAAGAGCACAGGCTGCTCTTCCAGAGGACTCAAGTTCAATCCCCCAACACCCACATGTCTGTAACTCCAGTTCCTGGGGATCTGACACTCTCAGACAGACAGACATACAGGCAAAATACTAATACACATAAAATAAAAATAAACATTGAAAACATGTAAAATAATGACAATAATAGTAGCCGGCGAAATGGCTTAGTGGGTAAGCCTGCCAGTCGCTCCAGAACGTTGCCCTCTGACCTGCCCAGGAGCAAAGCATGTAGGTGCATGCACGTACACACACACAAACAGAAAATTAAGAAGAAGGTGTAGCTTTAAAAAGAAAGTTTCAAAGTTCTGTTCACATTTGGAAAATAACAATTTCAAATTGTAACCAAAAAGCACATCTCTTTTCAGATTACCGATACTCCTGACACAGGTGGCCAGCCATATGAAGATGTGTCAATTTTTAACTTTTTGGCATTAATGAGCTCGGTGTTGTCTTTTATAATCAATTGAAGTCATCTTTATTTTTACTTACTGTATAGTAATTTCTTTAAATGGTTCCACTTACCCTGTCCGCTCGACTTCAGTTGCTGTCAGTAGACATGAAGAAGTAAGGCCTTAGCCTTCTCCGAGGCATACTTACAAGTAATTACAGTGTGTTGCTGTTAGTAGCATTGTGTCCCAGCGTTCCTGTCTGTCCGCTGTGGCCTTCGAGCTTTGTTTTTAGTAGCATCCAGTCATACTAGAGGCTTGTGATGCTTTTGATCTGAAGAGCTAGTGCGGTTTTCATTCCTTACTCTGCCCCGACAGAACGCTGTGCTTATTTTCCTTTAGCTGCGGCAAGTGCCAGGTTTCCTTCCTTATTTGTTCCTTTATGTGTAGGGTGGGGATATTCCTATGTTAAGGGAACTGACAATAGTCACCAACTGAAAGATAGTGCAACTCTAAAGTCTCCTCTTTACAACACAGCAACGCTCAGTTTTAGAATTACAGTAATCTCTTTGGCGAGGGCACACATACCAGTCCCTGTTGCAGACGTGGAGGTCAGAGGACAGTTTACAGGAGTTCTTTCTCCCTTCATGTGAGTTTCAGAAATCAAATTCAGGTTATCAGTCTTGGTGGCAAATATCTTACCTAAGCCAACTCTCCAGCCCCAAAGCTAGAGGGTTTTGTTTAAGAAATACTTCTTTTTGTATGTCAGACAGTGTGCTAGGCACTAAGGCTACCACAGTGACTACTGCAGGCTCGTGTGGCTTGCTTCACAGGAGGAGGAGGAAATAACAGAACTACCTACGTCACAGGGCACAGGTGGTAACTCACAGGCGCTTAAAGATAACTTCCTATGGGAGCAGGCACCGGAGTGTGTGTAGTAGTAGCTGTCCCATCGCTAATCTCAGTTTGAATGCACTACAGTGTGCTGTTATACTCAGTTGTATAGACTTTGGGATGTACCTGCATCACATTTATTACCCATTTTTGGCATATTTGTTAGGATATTATTTTGTATGCCTATGAATTATGTACAAAGATGCTTAATATTTTGTTTTAAAAATTCATAATTAAGATCAATGATATGTTTGGGTAGCCTCAAATGAAAAGAAAAAACACTGTAAATGAAATACTCGTTCTTCTTGGTACTTGTATTTGATCATGATTTATTGTTGTTATTTATCAGAAAATAGAGTGTGAAAGTGGAGTGGAAGACTGTGGTCGGTACCCTTCAGTAATAGAGTTTGGAAAGTATGAAATCCAAACCTGGTACTCCTCGCCTTACCCACAGGAATATGCAAGGTATGGACCTAGCCGGGCAGGCTGTGTGTGAAAGGAAGGGTGACGCTTGCTTAAAGCAGGAATGAACTCTTTTGAGAGTAAACTTGGGATCTGAGGTGTAGCTCAGTTGGGAGAGTGCTCACCTCACATACATGAGGCCTGGGTACCATCACTTAGTACCACGTAAAATAGGTCATGGTGTGCACCCATCACTCAAGCATGTAGGAGGTGGAGGCAGGAAGATAACACGTTGAAGGGTCATCTTAACCTTGTGAAAACTTGTCTCCAGAAAATAATGAATAAATAAACAAACAATTTGGTAGTCAGAAATGTTTGCCATGTGTTTACTTTTGTGGTGTGTTTTTATACTATTAGTGCATATTCCTTCACCCTTAGGAACCACAGGTATTATAAATTTCTCTTTGAGCCAGGAGGCGATGGCGCACGCCTTTAATCCCAGCACTCGGGAGGCAGAGTCAGAGGCAGGTGGCTCTCCGAGGCCAGCCTGGTCTACAAAGTGAGTCCAGGACAGCCAAGGCTACACCGAGAAAACTTGTCTCAAAAACCAAAAAAAGAAAACAAATGTGATTTTTTTTAACTGTCAGCCTGAGTTGACTATTTCATGCCATTAAATGGTGAGGAGAGGGAGGGAGAGTGAGAGTGTTCAGCTTCCGCATTCAGAAGCAGAAATAGAAGCCACCTTTTAGGATCTCTGCCTCATAGATAGCGATATCATTTTAAAAATATAATAAATTCACTTATAAATAAAAGATCTTTATGGATGCAGCACTGTATTATTAACACTATTGGAAATAAGACATTCTGAATTTTGAAAATATGCTTGGTCACTCTGAAGGATAGCATTCTGAATTGTTGATGTTTAGGGTGATAACTCTGGGTCTGAATACCCTGCTTTCCATGGGACCATGTAAATAGATGGTTGATCACAAAGTAAAATCAGAATGCATTATAAATTTTATTTAAAATATTTTAAGGTTTTTATGTTCTTTTATTACTGGGATCCTCTCCACCCCCCACCCCCTCCGCTTGAGAGACAGTGTCTCACTATGTAAGTGCAGCCAGCCTGGAACTAGATGTGTAGACCAGGCTGGTCTCAAGCGCAAAGAGATCCCCTTCACCTCTGATGCCCTGCTGTTGGGGTTAAGGGTGTACACCACCACACCTGGCCTCTCTGTCCTCTTTTGAAATGCTTTCAAAAGAGTTTATAGGTGTTTTATGTCTTAGAGAAAACTGAACAATGTTTAGCTTTTCTCCCTCGAACAGTGTAATCACTCTGACAGATTCTTTGATTTTTAAACTTTGACAGATTACCAAAGCTTTACCTGTGTGAATTCTGTCTTAAATATATGAAGAGTAAAAATATTTTGCTAAGACACTCAAAGAAGTGTGGGTGGTTTCATCCTCCAGCAAATGAAATTTACCGACGGAAAGAGCTTTCAGTATTCGAGGTAAGCACATGAAGACAAAAGCATCATCTTGTCGAACCCTGATGCTCCTGACTGTGACTGCCGGGATGGGTTGTGTGGAAATAGCACAGTGTATATTCAGTCTTGGCATTGGCGTTCACACTGTTCTTTACAATAGCTCCGTGGTTTGGAATACTTACCTAACCAGATTAAGCAACCATTTAGAGTGATGAGGAATTCTTGCTTCATCACATTGACTTTTTGTCTTTTCCTAAACCCTGCTACATCAAAATATTCACCAGTGAATTTATGATCTCCTTGGCTCTTTGTAAATTCCACATTCTTTGGCAGGAGAAATTAGCTTTGTTTAGCCGCTCCAGCCAGTGTCTGGCAGATCCTCACTCTACTGGGGAATTGAGCAGCTGTACGTATCTGCTTAGTACACAAACACCTGTGCTTCCGTCCAGTTCTTGCCAGGGTGGATAAATCCTTCTGGTGAGATCGTAGCTGATGTGGGGGCTCTCCCCAGTCTCTGTGGTAGGCCACCCCTAGAGAACTGTGCTGTTCACAGGAATCCCATGGTATGGTCACATTCTGTCATTGTAGGTTTCTTGAAGACACTTTGTGTTTTCAGAAAGTCTTTGCTTTGTTTTCACTGTTTACCAAGGACTCTCTTGTCTGTCTCGGGTCCTGGTTTAGCTGAGTCAGTTGTACACGGAGGACAGCAAGCCTTCTTTTTGTGGTCTCGTCTGTCCGCAGTATCTCAGTTCCTGCCTTGATTCTCCTCGCTCTAGTCGCACACTTCTGTTGCCTTGCTATGCTGTCTTCTTTGTTGCCATCTTGGTGTGCTTTGCATTTCAGGCTCTCACATCAAGCCTTCCTTCTACAGCAGACATGCTGTCCTCTCTGAAAACAGGGTACTTTAGAGTCTCTTTTTCAGAATGTTCATGCCCACATGTGTCATTCTGCACCACAGTCGCTTTCTTTCTTCTCTGGCCTGAGGTATCTCCATCATGGGGCCTAAGGGGAAGGTGGCAAGTGTCTCACATGAGTTAAGAGCTTCTCAGACAGGTTTAGAGTCACAATTCGGTTTTGTTTTTCCTCCCAAGACTGGTCAGGAAACTCTGGCTATTGTGTATGTTTTTTGGTTTTTTTTTTTGTTTTTTTGTTTTGTTTTGTTTTGTTTTTTTAAGCCCTTTCCTGCTCTTTCTAGCAAATTTGAAGGGCAAATGGAATTGTTTGTGAAGCTTCCTTATTACTTCTTCAAGCCAAGCGTAGGCTTCTCAGCTGAGTACTACTGACATTTACACTGAATAATACATTGCATAGGGGTGGCAGTGTGCGTTCTAAGGTGTTTAGAACATCCTGCCGTCTACCTCTCAGTTGCTGGAGGTGCTGCCACTCCATCCATTCGTGACAACCAAAAATGCCTTCAGTCTTCGCCACACATCCCTGAGCAGAGCGGGGGGGGGGGGGGGGGGGTGCGGTCTGGATATCCCTGCTGTGAGGGAAAGCCAAGCACAAGTTATCTATCCTACTTGGTGTGTTGATGTTGGGGTGCCGATCTGGCAGCCCCTCTGAGGCGCAGTACAGAGCTGGTTCATGCAGCCTTTGATTCGTGTCAGCTGTGCTATTTGCTCCTTTCCTGGTGTCTTGGATGCCTTTCTTCTAACCAAAAGAAAATTGAAATGACTGTTCAATTTTTTTTCCCAGACGGCAAAACACATTGTTTGCCTTAAGTAATTATTAAATAAATCATCGTGAGTAAGCCCTTGTGGTGGAAGCTCTAATACATCAGGAAGTCTTCTTGGGGCAAGATAATCAGTCTTGTTAGGCATGTGTTTGGACAGCACAAAGATGAAAGTGGTCCAGAAGTGGGTTAGTAGTTTATTCATACGCTTAGGATGTGGGATAAGCCCTAAAGCCCTATTCGGCATCTTGAGTAAATATATCAGTTACATAAAGGAAACTTTAGATGTTTTCTGTGACTTAAAACAAGTAAATAATAATCACAGGTTATGGGTTTTGTGAGTCTTTTTTCTGCACCTGTACTTATATTAGACACATCTGGTCAGAGTTCGTTTCAGCATTTTCATTTCTGGTGCACAGATGCACATCTCCATCTTTTTCATATAAAACACAACACCATTTCCAAAAGGACCACACTCTCAAATACATCAAAACTCCCTTTAATTAAAGAGAGAATTGTATCCTCAGTGCCCGCTGCCTGTATTTGATTATGTTGCTATGTGTGGGACTGAGATTCCATCCAAGGGAAATAGTTATATGAAATCTAAAAATAATTTGTGCAGTATAAGAACCTGCATGGTCCACAGGAGACTTGAGAGTAGTCAAGTTCATTGTTAAAGACCTCGGGTTCACAGATACCTATCTCCCCACGAAAGAGTGCCCGGTCTGCTTGGCCCTCTGGCTCAGTGAGTCACTACATTTGATCAAAGAAATTGACGTCTGTGCCTAGCTCCTGTCAGAAGCCGTCAGTATCACAGCTTGAGTCTTTTATTTTGAAGAGAACTAGACTGTAATCATGGTACTTACTATAGGTTGAAATTCATCTCACTCCCTCTGTAAGTATTCCCAATACAGAAATTTTATCTTCTCCAGTTATATTTAAAATGATAGATACTTGGGATAAAACCAAAATGGTGGCCTCTGCTGTTAATCCCTACTTTTGAATCAGAATAACGCAGTTCATTTATTTTATTTTTATTTGAAATCATTTTGAAAATAACATAAGTTTGACATACATGATAACAATTTTTACTTTGTTTCTTTAATTCAGATTTATTTGGCACCAATTTAAAATTAAGAATACATGCCTGATAAATCTTAACTCATAATAAATTGCAAGTGAAATGACTTTTTGCTAACATTGCTGTTTCTTGAATGAGCTGAAGGAGACGGTAGCTGTCTTGAATTTACCTGAGCAAGAGGGAAGGGTGGCTTTCTGATTCTGCAAGTAACAGCTGTTTCCTGGTTAACGCTGTCTTTGTTTAATGGAGTATTTTAATCTTAGAGTCTAGGATTTAGAAATAAAATTATATCTTTTTAAAAATTAAATACAAAAGAAACAAGTTTGTATTCTAGTGATATTTTTATGTTAAATAATGTTGTCTGTTTCTCTTTTGCTAGGTTGATGGGAATATGAGCAAAATTTATTGCCAAAACCTTTGCTTGTTAGCCAAGCTCTTCCTGGACCACAAAACACTGTATTATGATGTCGAGCCATTCCTTTTTTATGTCCTTACAAAAAATGATGAAAAAGGCTGTCATCTGGTTGGATACTTCTCTAAGGTAAAACACAAGCCAGCATGACCTTCATTTTCTTTCTCAAATGTTTTTAGTGGAGCCCAGTTCTTTGAACAGGGCTTTTTTATGACGTTAATTTGAGTAAGTGGCTCATGTTTATGAAAACCTCAGCTTTTTGTTTAGAGCTCATTTGAAAAGACAAAAGCAAAACAAAACAAAATGGTGCTAGGAAGTGTGTAAGGACTCAGCACCATGTGCTTTACTGACTGTGGCCATGTGACAGACATTCAATTACCACATTGTAGACTGCCTAGCACCTTTGATTTCCAAATGTTAAGCTAATTTCTCCTTTTAAGTGTTGTCAACACGAAAACAACACTGGCAATTGATGGCCAAGCTGACAGATGACTGGTTTTCCACTGTTGCCTCTCACAATTGGTAATGTACTTTTAAGGTTCTAAAGCAGTCTTGCCTCTAGCAGTCAACATGGGGAAGACCTTGCGTACTGAGGAGCCGTGGTTCAGAGCTCTGCCTTCAAATTCTTCTGCTCAGAAACTGCTATTGATAACTCATGCAAATGAAAAGAGAACTGTTTTTGAAAGTGTTGGCCAGGTGTTCAACTTTCCTTAGGTGTACAGCTAAGAAAATGGCTCCATAGACAGAAATGGTAATTATCCAGACGCCCAGCAGAAGGATGACTTTTATTGGATCCGCTTTTCTTTAATGGTCATGAAACACTCCATAAAAGTGTTTTTTTTCACAGAGGCTAAAAAAACTAGACTATCTGCCCAGCGTGGTACCATGTGCCTCAGGCAGGGGGTCTGTGGCCAGCCTGCACTGCAGGTGAGAGTGTTGTCATTCGCTAGCCCCCAGTGTCCCCACCCAAGCACACACACCGTCTGCAAGCTTCAGAGATCCTCTGTCTCATCCCTAGGATCATAAGTGTGCAGGAACTTTGCCTGACTTCCATCTCCACCCCTGCGTTTGTTTGATTCATTGATTCAGTGTTGTTTTATTTTTTGAGACAGCATCTCACTATGTAGCCCCGGCTGTGCTGGAACTCAGAAGTCCACCTGCCTCTGCCTCCTGAGTGTGGGATACAGGCTGCGCCACCACACCCGGCTTTCTTCCTCCTCCTCCTTTTTAACATGGTTCTAAAGCTCGTTCTTGTGGAGGCTCACCCTGCACGGCAGCGCGTTACTTACTGGGCTGTCTCCCCAGCCAGGAGCATCTATTTAGAAAGGGGAGAAGGTTGCTGTTGGATTATATTTCAGTGAACTCTTCGGGGTGGGAATAGTCCTGGACAGAGAAAGGATGGCATCAAGGATATAAATCCTCTTTGCCCAGAGTACATCTCTTTTTAGATAGAGTGACCCGTTTATCTTACTTTGTACGGTAAAATTAATTACTTGAGCCCTTACCACTGGCACACACATTCAGTGATGAGCAGTTTATCTTCTAGAGAAAACACGTTCACATTGCTACTTCCTCCTCTTATTTCAGGAGGCCACAGACAGCTACAAATACACAGAAATTGGGGCTCATCTTCTTTCACAGCACAAAGTCCTTAGTTCTGCCCTTTAGACTTTTTTCTCCTAGTCGTTTCCTGTGGTCTTTGAAACCGGTTCATTAAAGATCTGGGTGTTCTGAAGTAATTCTGATGTGCTTCTATTTGTGGTCAGCCTCATTTGTGGTTTATATTTGGCCACAGCACTCTCAGCCTTAGGAGCCGTTTCCAGATCTTCTCTGTGTTGACTTTGGTGGTATCTGTGTACTGTGAATACAATATTGCTGCCCCGATGCTGCACTCCACGAAAATGGCAAAGTCTTTTCATTCTTTGAGCTGTCTCTCTACCCAGACTCCCTCCTGGTTTTAGACTGTCGATAGCATTTTGGTCTCGCTATTGTTCAGAGGCTTTGGGGTTTCTTGTTGTCCTTTTTGTTGTTTGATTTTCCTGGTTTGAGATGCAGATTAATTATTTCTCTAGCTTTTTCCTTTGCCTTCTTATTCACAGGAGAAATGCATTTCTGCACATCTACTCACACGTCTACTATTTCAGTCTCACTGGGGCGTTTGCTGGGAGGCAGAAGACAGCCTGCCATGGCCGAGTGGTAGATTATCATTTAGCAGGGCTGCCCGCCAAATCCTAGCTTACTCCACTGGGTGATTCCGCATGGTGCTTTCTCCGTCGCCCATGTTGTGTGGGCAAGGGAGCAGCCGTCCCCTCCCATGGGTATTGTTTCACTCTGTTCACAGTTCCTAGTTTGTCGTTCGTACTTTATGGTCCTGACTTTGTAGAATAACGATACAGCTGAGAAGCATATCCGGAGTGGATGGCCTGTTGTTAGCTGATGGTTTGATTAGCACACAAGGATTACTGTGGTTGGTCTTGACCCAGCCACTGTTTCACCTCAGTGGACAGTTTTACAAGGACAGTGGCAGGTGCAGGGAATTGCCCACTGCAGCAAAGCGCTGACATATTTGATGTTTTCTCTTTCCCTCAGGAAAAGCTTTGCCAGCAGAAGTATAATGTCTCCTGCATAATGATCATGCCCCAGCACCAAAGGCAAGGATTTGGACGACTTCTCATTGATTTCAGTAAGTGAAGTGCTTGACTTACTCTCATAATAGCTGACGGCTGTTACAGGAAATGGTGCCACATAAAGCTTGATTTAATCTGCTGTGTTGCTATTTGTTTGTTTGTTTGTTTTTTAATCAATAGCCCCTGGGTCTTCTGTTTCTATTTACATGAGTTAGAAGTCCTGAAGTGACAGTATTCCTGCCCACCCAGTTGTTGTACTCTAGGAAACCGAGGCTAGATCTCGCCACAGTTCTCTGCAGGCTCAGAGAGCCATTGCCTTCTGGGTAATGAACTGGTAGACTGGAATTCCATTCCATAGTGCGTGTGCTCACCGGCATCAAATAGATGATTGTTTGTGACTACAGCACAAGGGATCGGTGGCTACAAGGAGTTTTAGCTTTCTAAAATTTTGCCAAATCATCTTTGTGGAACAAAGGAGACCAGCGATATCTCCATTTAGAGAAAAAGAGCCTCTCCACCTGAAGCAAGGCTGCGCTCTGCTGCTCTGCTGCTCTGCTGCTCTCCCTTCTGCTGCCACAGAAGTAATTACAGTGTTTGTATCAAGAAGTTTCTCAAGAAATGCTTGCTTTGTCTGTCCTCTGTATCTTCTGAGCCTCTTTGCTGGCGATAATGCAGTGCTTGTGCTCATTGCTTAGTTGGTTACTTTTTCTTCTTGCTGATGCTATATTGGAAAATTAAATGTAAGGCGGGGGCTGCAGTGGAGTGGAACCCCGTTATCTAGTGAGAGAGCCTGCGAGGACAGGAGTCTAGCTGTGTGATGACCTGTCACCTAGACCCCTGTGAATGTTGATTCTTAGACTGCACTTGCTCTCCTTGTTAGCTGGGTAAAGGAAATTTGCATATATATACAGGAAATATGTACATGTAAATATGTAAATATACTGTGAGGAATATTCCATAAGGAGGTATAGTGACTCTAAGTCTGTATCATAAGATTCTGAAATGTTGACATCTGCAGATCAAATAACTAAAACTTTAGACTGATTTGTATAATTTACTTTTTAAAAAGAAGTATTTTGGGTTGATTGTTTTTATACTTTCAGATAACATTTCCAATTACTAACTTATTTTTCTAGTTGTACTGTTCTCCTGGTCTAGCTATACAGGAGACTAGTTATGGCTCACCATTTTTACTCTACAGATTCCTAATTAGATTTGATACTTGTGTATATAACATGCTCTGATTGCCCTCTCTCCCACCCTCTCTTAATTCCCTCCTCCCCTGTTCATCCCCCTTGCCCAAGACTTACTCTCTCTCCCATATTCATGTCTCTACCTGTGTCCGTCTGGATTTGACCAGGGCCGTCTGTGTGGCGTTAGTGCCTCATGGTGTACAAGTTGGACACACAACTGAAGACACGAGTTCCCTGCTACAATTATTAGTAAAGGCAGAATTATCTGTCTCGTTCTAGAGTCACCATCAGTGAGATGCTCATCTACAATTATGCTTTCTGGTATGCATCACAGTCATGCAGGCCTAAAGCTTGTGACAGTATTCTTGTGCCTCTAGAATAAAAGGACTTTCTAACATACAGTTCCAGGCTACCTTTAAAGCTTTTTGATAATGGTTTCCTTTTTTTCCGGGTCTTAAGAATGCCGCCATTGCTCCATTCTTTTTCTATGCGGACCCTTTCCTGACATGACAACTTCCTCTTTCCTGGTCTGCCTGTTCAAAATCATGCTCATTTGGTAACAAGTCCAGAACCTCTTCTTTTTGATGCTGCCTTCTTAAGTCCTATCTCTTACCCTCTCAGCGTATTCCAACTTGGACCATATCTGCCCTTTGGTGGTTGTCGTCGGTACCATGCTTCCAAGTTACTGTGACCTCCTTGGATAGTTCCCATAACAGTCTGTATTAGATGTGGCTCTGTTGACATGAATCGAATCCCCAAAGTGTTATGAAGATATCTACAGTGATGCCTAACTTACAAAAGAACAACCCAGGTTAGAGACATCCCCTTTAAGTGCTTGAACTTTTCTTTCCTTTGAGACAGGGCTTCCCTTTATAGTTCTGGAATTCACTATGCAGACCAGGCTGGTCTTCACCTCCCAGAGATCTGTCTGCCTCTGCCTCCCACGTGCTAAGATTAGAGGCTGATCACCACCCTGTAATTTCAGACATACATTCAGAGCATGAGAAAAAATTTTGGGCCATTGTGATGAATGCCACCCCCCTGGATATGACCAGGCTTAGAGGTCCTGACGGTCTTGTTGTAGAGCCACTGGCCGTGTCTCCACTGGCGTGCTTAAGTGCCATGATGCAAGATTTCAATATAGTTGAAAGGGAGGCTGGGCCGTGGCTCAGCGGTAGAGCTTTTGCCTAACAAGCACATGGGTCTGGCACTGAAAGGGGTGGGGTACTGAGTAGTTCAAAGGGAATCGTTATTGTCCGCTCACAGTTTTTTAATACTCACAAGAAAATGGGAACGGGTGGAAACCCAATAAAAATTCACTTTAAAACCAGAATTTGTTGGCTGATCATTTTAAAGAAGACAGAGTATGCTGTTGAAAAATTAATAGCATCTCCTTGGGAGTCACTTAAAATAATGGTAGATAAATATCTTTCTAAAACCATTTAGATCCAGTCTTTTACAGAGGGTGGGAGGGAGGGCATGGAGCACATGACCTCTCATCAGTTCTGCCTCATAATTCAGTGCGCTGGGTAGGAAAGATAAGCAGGGGTTGGAAGGTTCTAAAATATACTCTGTTTTGTTAAAGGGGCGTTTGGATGGCTTGGGTTCTGGTGTGTGAGGCTAGCATCTTTTGATCAAGGTTGCATTTTCAGTAGTGAACGATGAAGTAGGGAAGTCCTTGTCAATAGTGATTGCTAATTTAATAAACTGAACCATCATCTAGGCTGAAAGGAAGCTATGGCTGCCAGCCTGCACCTGGACTGTAGCTACGGTCAGGTACAGTATGTTGTCTGGTACAGTAAGAGAAGCGATGGGATTGTCCACAGGAACAAGTGCTGCCCTCAGAAAAAGTTGTCTCTTGATTCTGGGACAGCTTAAGTGGGGTGTGTCAGAGTGAGGTTTCCCAGGAGGCTGTTTGCACAACTTGGCCAGTGACTAAAAGGTACCAGTGCCCAGCCTGCTCATAAAATAACTCACAGGTTTTGTGACTGCCCAGAATGGAACATGGTGCAGGACTTGATACCACATCCTTTTCTCCTGATTCTGAGATTTCCTCTCCCTTCATCAAAAACCTTTAAAGCCCTCCTACACACATGCAGACATGTCAAGACTTCAAAGAAACCCGCATCCCTCCAACCTTGAGCTGTGCTCTGCCTCCCACAGACAAGGAAATGAGCTGTTCTTCCCACGGGGTACAGTGAGGTGCTGGCGAGCTGGAGTGTTCCTTGCTGAGCCCGGCCTGCTCCTAATGTTGGAGCTGTGCGGCAATGCCGTATCTATCTCCCTGGTTCCCTCTTTATTTTGAAAGAAATTTCAGGTTTGAGAGAAAAGTTATAATAATGTGCCTAGAATGTCCATATATTCTTTACCTGAATCCCCTGGGCATTAGTGTTTATTGTGTCCGCTTTTTTTATTCTCACTCTGTGCTCCCAGCTTTGTCTCCTGAGTTGTGGTGAGGGTGAGCTACTTGTGTGCTCATCTATCTTTAAAGATGCTCTTCCCCATGCCCCGCAAACAATCAAGATCAAGAAATCCCCGTTGGCCTGGCACTCTGTATCAGTGCGCATGCTTGCCTCTGATTTCATCCTGCCAGTTTCTCCTGCTGCCTTTTTGAGGAGGGGATATGCCTCAATGTGGGTTCCCACACACATAAGGTTCTGATCTCAACACAGTTGGTCACTGGGTGTCTTGAATTTCTGCGATCTACAGTGGTCTCTGGGTTTGTTTTGATTTTAGGTCTTTGGTCGTTGTTGGGTGTACAGGCATGTTCTGTACAGCACCTGCTCTGGGGCTTCCTGATGTTCCATCATTATTAGATTTGGGCCATAAGCTTTGGGGGGAAGTACCAGAGAAGCTAAGGTGTGTTTCCTTCTCATGCATAAAACACACTTCCAAGTTACAAGGTGGCACCGGGCACACCACCGTCTAATTATTGGCTGGTAAGAAGATACATTGAGATTGTGTAAATACCTGTTTATCCCACTTTTACCTCCTATTTTCATTTATAAGCTTTTTTTTTTTTTTTTTTAAATGTGGCATTTGAAAGCAGGACCTCACATAACCTGGCCTGACCTTTAACTTCTGACCCCCTTCTCCACCTCTTGAGATTGGGGGTGGCAGGTGTGTACCATTATACCCAACTCCATTTATGATTCTTGGGGTTTTTTTAAAGTATTTATTTATTATGTATATAGTGTTCTGCCTGCATGTATACCTGCACACCAGAAGAAGGCACCAGATCTCATTGTAGATGGTTGTGAGCCACTTTGTGGTTGCTGGGAATTGAACTCAGGATCTTTGGCAGAGCAGTCAGTGCTCTTAACCTCTGAGCCATTTCTCCAGCCACACCCCCTCCCCCCCATTTATGATTCTTTTAAAAAAATCTTCACAGGGGCTGGAGAGTTAGGGCCTGGCCATTAAGAACACTGGCTGCTCTTGACAGAAGATCTGAGTTCAGTTCCCAGGGCCCTCATCGCGCCTCACAGCTGTTTGTGAGTTCAGTTCCTTGGGGACCTGGTGCCCTCTTCTGGCTTCTTTGAGCACCAGGAAGTTACAGGGCTTCCATGGTACACACAGAGCAGTACATCCACATTAAAAATAATAAATAAATAAATAAATAAGCAAATAAGCAAATAAATAAATAAATGTATGTTTTAAAAGCTGAAGGGGACTAGAGCTTGGCAGAGGAAGACACTCAACGCCAGCCTCTGGCCCATGTGCACATATACATAAAGAAATGGTTATGCTTATTTCTTTTTCATTTAGCATTTTTCCCCTCCATACTTGTTGTTTTTACTGTTTAAAAAAGAAGAAAAAATATGACCTAATTTTTTTGTTTTTTAACCATATTGAAGTTATGTTTCTCCATTCCCTTGGCCTTCGCCCCAGTCCTCAGTCCTTTCCAGCTGTGCTCTGGTTTCTCCTTCTGTCCTTTCAGTACTAACGAGCATGTAGGTGTGCGCTTTCCTACTTCTTTTTTGCATAAAACGTATCACTATAGCCTTTTGAATTTTATTCTTTTACATTTATTAATCTGTATCAGGAGTTGCTTGATACAAAAATTTTTTTTATTTTTAATTACATGTATGTGTGTGAGCATGTAAACATGAGCTCCCCCAGAGGTGTCCCTTCCACTTCAGGAGCTGGAGTTACAGGGGTTGTGAGCTGCTACTCTACCTGGGTGCTAGAAACTGAACGTGGGTCCTCGGGAAGGAAAGTAGCATCCTTAAAACAAAGCCTGAGCCGTGCTGGGCTCACTTCCCTCATTGCTTATCTGTGTCAGGCCTTAATGATTGGGGTACGTGGCATACCTGAATACTAGTGACTGAAGTGAACACCAGTTTGTTGTCTTGTCAGCCAGCAGTGGCTGTATGTATGCAGCGTATTTGTGTAGCGTATGTTCAGAGTGCATAAGAAATTGAAGTGCTAACAAGACAAGCTGAACGTTGAACTCCAAGCCTAGGGAACTGACGTACTGGAGCATGGCTGCATGAGGAAGTCTGTTAAATGTTTCAGTCACTGCAGACAGATTAAGCCCTCATGGAGTCCCATGCTTAGTAGGGGGTCTGCACTAGAGAAGAGGCTAGCAGAAGTTATTGGGCATGCACTACTAGCTAAACAATAGCCGTGAGGTGGGACAGTCAGGGGTGGTGTGTAGGGAAGCGGGGCTGGGAAGGGGCCTTTGGAGCTCTAGCACTTCAGGGGCTAAGAGTGAATCAGGAAGCAACCAGAAACAGAAACATGGGAGAGGATGGAGTCCAGAAAACAACAGAGACCAGTGTTTTCAGCGCTGACAGCTTTCCTAAAACAGCTGGCATGTCTAAACTACTGCTGTGTGTCACCTGAGTTACACATGTGTACCCAGTTCTCACAGGAAACTATAAGGAAAGTGACTTTGGGAGCACAGGGACGCTAAGACACCCGTCATAGATTCCAGTGTCCCAAAGGGAAAGGTGTAAGAAGTGTACCTGGAGGACTGTGGCTTAAATAGAATTAAAAGAAATGAGATCAGGCCTGGCAAGGTGGCTTAACAGGTAAAAGTGCTTGTTATACAAGCCTGACAGCAAATAAAACAGAGCGGAGAGCTGGGAGGACTGGGTCAGAAAGCTTGCCTATCCAGACCGGGAGCAACATGAGTGTAGGCTTGTTTTAAATTGTAAAGACTAGGGCACTGGTACTCTGGGTGTGTGTGTGTGTGTGTGTGTGTGCACACGCGCTTGTGTGCACATACATGTATGTATATATATATATGTTAGGCAATGCTGAAGAAAACAATAATATCCAAATGCTGTTTTTAATACAAAGTCATATGAGACATTTAGTGAAATTAATTACACTTTCCTAGCTAAAAGACTGAAAACTTACTAACTAGAATTATAGATTCTAGATTCAGCAAGATAGCTAGCTCAGTGGGTGTCAGTGCTTGCTATGTGACCCTGATGACCTGAGTTCAGTCCCAGGAGCCCAGAGAGCAAGAGGGAACCAACTGAATATAATGTTCTGACTTCCATATGTACTCTGGCACCTATGCGTGCTCACACGCACATCTGCACGGTGATCACAATAATGAAAATTTTTATTTAAAATATTTTCTTTACAAACAGTCTGCTTCAGGGCTGTAGAGATGGGTCTGTGGTGCTGAGCACAGACTGTTCTTCCAGAGGACTGACCCAGTCAGTTCTCAGCATCCACACGGCTTCTTATAACCTTCTGTGTGTAACTTTAGCTCCAGGGCACTCACTGCCTTCTGTTGGCCTCTGCGGGCACTGTGCACCCACGTGGTGAGTAGACACGCATGCATGCCAGCCAGCCATACACATAAAACAGACACGCATGCAGGCCAGCCACCCATGTACTTAAGACAAAAATGAAGGGGACAGAAAAGGCTGCTTGCTGGGCCTTGTGACACATGTTTTAATCCCAGTAGCCAGAAGGCAGAGGCAGGAAGGGGGTTGAGAGTTCAAGGCTAGCCTGGCCTATATATCGAGTTCCAGGAAATCTGGGCTATACAATAAGATTCTGTCTCAAACCAACTAGCAAAAAAGAGTAGGTTACTGGTTTTCTTTTATTTTCTTTTTGTTTTTGTTTTTGTTTTTGTTTTGTTTTGTTTTTTGAGACAGAGTTTCTCTGTATAGCTATCACTGTCCTGGACTCACTTTGTGTAGACCAAGCTGGCCTTGAACTCACAGAGATCCTGAGTGCTGGGATCACAGGCATGCACCACCACACCCGGATAGACTACTGTTTTTCTTAGAAGAGCTTCCATACAATTTAAGTAAAAATTAATTAGAAGTTCCAAATGATTTCAATCTGCAAGAAACTGATTTTTTTTTTTTTTTTTTTCAAATACAGTTTGATGTTGGCTTGTTCCTTGTAAGACACTGGCAGCAACTGTTGGTTGTACCGGGGCTGGGCGGACCACTGGCTTCTCTCATGGGACAAGAAGTGTAGCATTGTAGCACACTGGGTTTCTCTCAGGAAGTGTCCTAGCCATGCTAGGCCATGCTGAGACAGTTTCTCCAGTGAGGAGTTCTGGGCATCTTTGCATGTGTGGGTAACTTGGGGCCACACTGTCTCATAGGTAACCCAAAATGGGTCCAGGTGGGTAAAAATAGTTGAGTTAACCAGAATTGCAATGCCTGTCCATCTTGTCCTGGCAGCCTTATCCCTTTACCCTGGAAGCCAGGTGGATTTGCCATGTGCATAATAGGGTATAGTCATAAAGCTCCCACTAGGGCCACGCCCCACCCATGTGAGTCTGTGTTGGAAGTAAAAGTCCAGTGTTGATGAAGCCAGCTCTCTCTGCCCCTTTTCCCTACGCTCTCCTACCTGCTCAGTGTAGCCATGGCAGTCAGTAAAGAAAAACAACCAGTCCTTGTGAAGTGGAATCCAGCTCCTTCCAGCTCTCAGATAGGGACCCCTTTCTTAACACTTGGATGACCCTGGCCAGCTGCTGTCATTGGGCTTTTGTTGGTCCCTGGAAGACTTGTTTAGATCTGTGCAATTAAGTGTGATAGTGACATATTTTAATAGAGTCTAGTCTATAATATAATGAGGAAGATGCGCATTTTTCCTTATTTTCTCAGTATAATATGCTTTACTAAAAGCCTTTGCCACTGCTGTTTTAGTTCATGGAGCTGATGTATTGTATATTTTAATATGTTAACGATAACATCGAGGTTGAAAATTGAGTTTGTGGTGATTTATTCAAAGGCTGGTGTTACTGAATGCATTGAAATGCATGAGGCAGGGCAGCCAGTGGCTTATGTATCTCTTTCAAAGACACACTAAGTTTGTCATAAGTAAGAGCAAATAAATAGTTTGTATAGAATATTGTGTATTCATTGCTTCAATGAAGACATTGTAAATATGAAACATGGGCTACAGTCTCATTTTTCCTGAACACCACTGCTTTGCTTTACACAGCTCAGAGTGTCTCAGGTTTTGGCACACAGGTGGATTTTGTTGTTGTGTCATCTTTGCTCAGGTTACTAACCAGTGGACATGTGCAGTGAGTCATGTTGGAATGCACAGCTGGACAAACTGCACTCAAATAACCAGTAAGCAGCGGTTAAGTGAGGCCTTGGCAGTAGTTTCCTGGGGACAGGGACTGGTGCGTGGCGGAGAGCCCAGCCATAAGAACAGTGCTTGTCACTTTTTTTAAATGGACACAACTGTATTAGCACCTACATATTTTGGTGGTAAAAGCACAACAACAACAGTAATAATAGTAGGGGCTGGAAGCCGGGCGTGGTGGCACACGCCTTTAATCCCAGCACTCAGGAGGCAGAGGTGGGAGTAGTGTTGTGAGTTCGAGGCCAGCCTGGTCTACAAAACGAGTGTAGGACAGCCAGGAGTGTTACACAGAGAAACCCTGTCTCAAAAAACCTAAAAAAATAAAAAATAATAAAAGGGCTAGAGAGATGCTTCCATGGTTAATAGCACTCAGCTCCCAGCACCCACATGATGGTGGCTCACAACTATTGTAACCCCAGTACCAGAGGATCCGGTGCCCTCTTCTGGCCTCTGTGGGTACCAGGCATGACATGGTACACAGACATACATGCAAGCAACCGCTCATAGAATAAATAAATCTAAAGTCAGGTAGTAATGGTGGTGCACGCCTTTAATCCCAACACTCGGGAGACAGGCAGGTGGGATCTCTGTGAGTTCCAGGACAGCCAAGGCTACAGAGAGAAACTCTGTCTTGAAAAAACACACATAAACAAACAAACAAACAAATAAATCTGAAAATAGTAAGAATAATAAAAACCTATCAAGTGTTACTAGGAAAGCCCTGATAATGCTTACTTATTTGGGTGGGGGCCATTGCCTGGGACAAATGAAAGTTCCCTGGTGGTGATCAACAAATTCTATGTCGTGTCTAGGTGACAGTTACAAACGCAGTTGCCTTATGGCAATCCACTAAACTGCATACTGTGTAGACTCTTATATTTGTGGAGGCATGTTTTGTTTTAAGGCATTGTTTTAAAGTGGGAGGTCACATACCCTGAGGCATCTGTTTTGTGGCTGTAACTCTTTTCTGTTTAATGATGGTATTGCATCAGTAGTGTTGTAGAGAGATAGTTTTTCGTCTTTACTGCTTTACATAAGAAGTGTCAGGTACGAAGGTGCTTGGTGCCAGCACCAGCTTCCTGTCAGCCTTTGCAAGGCTGCTTTTACGTAAAGTGGGTGCACCAAATATCACTAGACTCCGAGTCTCAGGGTCTCAGTCCATGGACAGTGGCTTTCCTCTAACTTCTCCTTCCACCCTGTTGTTTTGTTTTGCTTGTTGTTTGTTCGTTTTTGTTTTTTGAGGCAAGGTTTCTCTGTATAATACCCCTGGCTGTCCTGGACTGGCTTTGTAGACCAGGCAGGCCTCGAACTCACAGCGATCCTCTTGCCTCTGCCTCCTAAGTATTAGGATTGCAGCCATGCGCCACTACACTTGGCTGCTTCCACTCTTAAACATGATTGAAGAGTGAAGGGTGATGAAATGGAAGATTCAGATAAATACTTATCTGGGGGTTTGAGAGATGGCTCAGCAGTTAAAAGTGCTGGCTCCTTGTCCACAGGACCCGTGTCCAGTTCCCAGAACCCACATGCGTCTCATGACCATCTGTGAGTCCAGTTTTAGGGAATCCAACTCCCTCTTTTGGCCTCCAGACATCAGGCACCAAGAAGGTGCACAGCAAAATATTCACACACATTAAAAAAAATAAATAAAATAACTTTAAAAGCTGTTTAAATGATAATAAAGAAATTTTTGTACAATGAGATGGACTAGAGAGAAACTATAACTGAGGCCAGAGAGATAAAAAGACATTACAGTCTTGGCACTCAGCCTCTGTTCTCTTTCTGTTTATTAAGATCCAAAGTGAACAAATACAGTCCTGGCAGACACTGCAGGAGTGAGTAGGAAATGCCCTTCCTGCCTCCTAGAATGCTTGGTCCAGTGCGCTTGGGAGGTTTGCACATTCAGAAAGAAGCCAGTGCTTACAGAAGAGACAATGGCAAAGAAGAGGGTGGGGCTGTCGAAAGGAAGCTATCCTGGCTGAGCTCGAGGGACAGGGAGAGAGACAAGAAGATGGCTGGCTTTCTGCTCCTCAGGCTAAAATCCTGTCACAAATGCTTTGCCCCAATGCTTCCATCTTTTCCCCATGAATTCAAGGAATGATGGTTCCTTAATGATGGTTCTCCTTACCGTAGCAGAAGGTATATCAGAGGACTCTGCCAGCCTGCCTTCCACCCTGCAGCTTCTCAGTTGCCTCCAGTTAAAAACCTCCAGACTATAGCAAGTATTTTCAGAGAAGAGATAAAATGAGTGGTGCTTGTGATTTTTTTTTTATTCTTTTTTTTAAAGGTTTATTTACTATTTATACATTATTCTGCCTGTGTATCAGAGAAGGCATTGGATCACATTATGTAGATGGTTGTGAGCCACCGTGTAGTTGCTGGGAATTGAACTCAGGACCTCTGGAAGAGCAGTCAGTGCTCTTAACCTCTGAGCCATCTTTCCAGCCCTTGTCAATTTGTTTTAAAGGTGCAAACAGTTTAGATAACTGTTCCCTGAAGAGAAGGCACCAGATCTCATTACTACTGGGAACTTTTCAGAGGATTTTCTTTGAAACACCTTCCTGCCAAGTTTCCATAAATTAACTTTCTTTGACTGCATCACACATCACAAATAGCTGCTAAAGGGTTAAAACGAAGGAAAAAGTGATTGTGTATCTTAGTCTCCATCTCTGCAAATTACACAGGAAGTTTGTTTCTGTTCTACAGCAGGGCGATTATAAGAGACAGTTCTGTAATTTACAGTCCACTATACTTGTCCATAATCACATACCACCATCACCTTGGCGAACATAGCCTCCTGAGTACATGCGCTATTCTTTGATTTGTAAATGATGATTGCCATATGACTGCTTGCCATATAGCACTGAATTGAGTTCTCAGTAATGAACTTTGGCTATTACCATGTGTGCTTAAGTTACTGGTACTTATGTGGTCTGTGGCTCATGGATTTAACAGTTGCCTGGTAGTGGACAAATTAGACTCCCTGAGCTTTGTCTCTAGCTAAAGATGGAAAGCGGAGTCTGGTATGCACATGGTCGATGCTCAACCACCAGAGCCCTCCCTCTACGAGATTCCAGTACTTGGAACGTTGGTGATTTGGTGATTAACAGTGACCACACAGTATAAACAAAGACTGTGGCTAATGCTGTGCTCATATTGATATATTGTTACTGATGCCTTAAATCTAGCTGCTTCCAGTGTTAGAGTCAGTCTGAACAGCAGACAGAACTGTATGTCATTCAAGGGAGTCAGAGCAGCGTACTGTCTGCAAGCTCAAAAAGGATCTGTTGATGTCTTTTAATACTGCTAGTAATACCCTGGGCACAGGGCTACACTCATAACACCAATGCGCTGGCTGCTGACACAGGTGGAACACTAGTTCACAGCCATTCCATAGCAAGGTTCGATTTTAAAAAATAAATTCTTAGACATGTGGGGTGCTTGCCTTCAATCCCAGCACTTGGGAGGTTGAAACAAGTACAGTTGGGGGCCAGCCTCATCCAGGCCAGCTAGGGCTACAAAGTGACAACTTGTCTCAAAAGAAATAATCCTTGTTGTTGCTTCAGCAATTTTATATATATCACACACACACACACACACACACACACACACACACACACACACACACACACCCCTTGCTAGTATGATATAGTCTTGTTTCTCTCCACAGACACATCTAAACTTTAAAGTCCCTCCATGACCAAAGCCACTGGCAAGGCAGCCAGTCACTTAACTATATGACCCACCTGACCTACCCAGCATGCACTCTGTCCTGGACCATCGATTTGTAGGCCAGGCTGGTCTCGAACTCACAGCGATCTGCCTGCCTCTGCCTCCTGAGTGCTGGGATTAAAGGCGTGTGCTACCACGCCCAGCTGCACAACTTACTGTTGAGATGGACTTTGTTTGAAAACAAAGAGAAAGTGGAAAGAGATTTGTTCTCCCACTTTTTCTGAAGCCATGCTGTATACAATCTGAGTTGCTGTGTGAAAACTCAGTTTCCAGACCTGGGGTGCTGGTGTACACTTGGGAGTTGGAGGCATTGAGGGGGGATGTGTATGTATTTGGAGGGTTATAAGATAGGAGTGGGGAGGGCAGGGAGAAAAGGAAAGTGAGTTGCACTCTAACTTGCAACCACCTGTCTGGTGTGTCCTTGTGGCACTTGGTACTAAACTTCAGCTCACACATGCTAGGCTAGCACCCCACCACTGAGCTACACCCCCACCCCACCACATCCCTTTTAGCTGTTGATAGCAATAGTTGCACAGGCAGGCCTTGAACTTTGAGTCCTTCTTCCATAACTTCCTGAATGCTTCGGTGTACAGGCTGTGTGGCCAGGCTGGCTCCTGAGCCTGATTCAGGAGCAGTGTTAACATCCACCCACCCCACCCACCCACCCCAGCTGATTCAGCTGCCCCACAGAGCTCTAGGCCTATAAAAGTGGCCCAAAGAAAGCCCAGCTTTGCTCTTAGCGCTGGCACTTCAGTTCAGCTCAGTTGTAGGTATCTTGGCACCAGAGTGTGTAGGAGCACACAGCCATTTGCTGAAAGTGCGTGCATCATACCAAGTGTGTGAGTTTAGTGGAGAATTCAAAATCATGTAGCTTTTGAAATTCTTGGTCAGGGTTTTGTGCTTGTATGTGAAATTTTATTCAAGTTTCTACTTGGGTAGCAATCCAAGGAGAGTAGAGAACAGCAGTTTAGGATTTTGTTTTTGTTTTTACTGATAATACCTTATTTTTTAGAATGTTTTTTCAAACAGCTTCTAGTGCGATGAAAATTTTTTTCTAAGAGAAGAAATTGATTTTAAATACCAGATTACTTCTTAACTTTTCTCTTTTGTAAACTTTTTCTATTCCTAAAATATTCTAGAATTTAAAATAATGTTACTGCATTTATTGTGTGTGGGTGCCATGGTGCATATGTGCAAGTCAGAGGACAACTTGTAGAAGTCAGTTATCCAAGCACGTGGGGCCCAGAGACTCAACTCATCAGCAAGAACCTTTACATGCTAAGCATCTACCTACCAGAATGCAAGCGCACACTTCCCCTCTTCTGTCGTGTCTACCATCTCTCAGTATGCCTCGCGCCAGATCAGAGCTTGGCTGAGGTTCGGGAAAGGCAGTGGCTTCGTGAACAGTGTGGTTACGTTCAAAATATGTTTATATAAACATTTATAGTTTTTAAACTTTAAACATTTTTAAAATTTCTAAATTATGTTGGTTTGGTCACCTGTGACGTTGGCAGAGTATTTATCTCTTCTTCTACACCACTTTCTCCTGTGTCTCAGGACCGAACAAGGAAGTTGTGGGTTGAGTTCTTTTCACACACAGTCATCTTCTCAAGAAAATACTTGAGCACACGGGAGGCAGGCGGATCTCTGTGAGTTCAGGGCCAGCTTCGACAGCCTAGCTGTTACACAGAAAAACCAAAAAAGCAAAACAAAACAAAATCTTCTATTCCTTTGAAGCAGGATGTAGCTTGAAGGACATACCTTACTCTAGCAAACTGTCGTAGCTAGCTTTAGCTGTCAGCGTGACACAGCCAGTGCCATCTAAGGAAGCCTCAGTGGAAGGATTGCTGAGATCAGGTTGTCTTAATTAATGACATGTGGGAGGGCCCAGCCAGGGTGGGCAGCACCATCCCTACGCAGGCTTTATAAGAAAGCTAACTTAGCAGCTAGGCATGGTGACACGCATCTTTAATTAATCTCCGCACTTGGGAGGCAGAGGCAGAAGGATCTCTGTGAGTTCAAAGACAGCCTGGTCTACATAGTGACCTCTAGGACAGCCAGTACTACATAGAGAGACCCTGTCTCCAAAAAAAAAAAAAAAAAAAAAGGAAAAAGAAAGCTAGCTGAACGTGAGCCAGCATGAGCAGTGATTTCAGCTTTACTTCCTGCCCTGATTACCTCACATAAACCTTTTCCTAGAATGCAAGCCAAAGAAACTCTTTCCCTATTGCTTTTTTTGTCACAGCCACAGAGAGGGAAATTAGAACACAGTCAGTCCTCAGTTCCGTTTGACTGAAAGAAATCTCTGTGAAATGCAACCTGTGCCCTCTCTACTAACGCAGTGCCTTCTGTCCACGTCTCTCACTAGACAGCACTCCCGCCTTTGGGGTAGGGGTGGTGTACCCCTTTAAAATGATGGTTTAAAGGCAGTCCTTGAGACTTTTGCTTAATAATATATATCTGAAACCAAACCATCCTGAGGTAAGCAAGAGCTGAGATTGAATGAGACAGACGTGAAGCTTTGTTACAAGCCTGGAAGGGATTATAATATGCCGCCGTGAGTGGGAACCATAGCTACGTCAAAGGACAGGAAGGTTGCTGGGGAGTCCTCCCATTAAGTTGGGTGATCAGTTATAAAGGCACTGTTGGCTTGGCTCTGTTGTGTGGCTTTGTCAAGGGGATTTACCTCTGGCCCTCAGACTGCTTCCATGAAGCAGATGCTGCACTGGCCAGCAAGCTGAGAGGCACATCACAGATGTGCAGCACCCTCTGTGACAGGCACCACAGAGGGAGGAGAGTCCCTTTTCCTGCCACCTGTCCTAACTGTGAGTGTGTATCTAAGCACCACATCTTCCCCCGGCAACTGATACAGATTGACTACAGCCTTCTAGAGCATCAGCAGCCACCAGAGAGCCATGGGAACATGTGTGAACCAGGGGGTCATGTCTCTAGTATAAGCCTGCCTTTGGGTGGAACATGACAAAGACTATTCCTCTCTGGAATAGTTGGGCAGTAGCGGGTACTCAGTAAGGACCACTGGTGGCCTTGTTCCACATAACTGAGGAAGAGCTTAGCGTGGAGTGGCCTTCCAGGAAGCTATTCCGTCTTTGAGAAGAGATGTCTAAGAACATGGCAGACAGGCTGAGGTGTGGCTCAGGACGGCCAACAGACATTTCCCAAGGACATGCTGTCTCCACGCCCTCAGTTTCCTGGTTCAAGCCATTTCCCCAGGACACTCTGAGTCTTGGAATATGTGTGCCTGTGTTCTGTCTGGGATGCTCATGGTTCTGAAGCCTGGGGCAGCCATTGTTGTGGCTTAACGGGCTAGTTGTTTCTTCAGGGCAGTCATTGAAGTTAAATACTTGACAGCCAAAAGGAATTTGGGAGCAAATTATGTTTGCTGGGAATTTTCAGTAGCTAATTCAGTGGGGCTCTTTCTTTAATTAAATTTATATTTGAGTGGTGGAGAACTTTTCAGACAGTGGTATGGTCTTCAGGTATCTCAAGCAAATGTAGGAACAGGAAGGAGGCTCGTCCTAATCTCACTCCAAATTGCAATTTGTATTTTTTTCTGTCCACACATTTTCTTTATTTCCCCTATATTAAGGGTTTTTAGTCCTTGAAATGATGGCCTCTAGATTACATCCATTCATTATGGTGAATAACCCTTAATTGTTAATCTTTAATCTAAGCATTATTCTGTGTGTTCTTTATTAACCCTGTGATGATTTGAGTAACATGAAGAGACCAGTGTGATTATTAGCTGCATAGTCTGAGTGAGGACTCACACACACACACACACACATACACACACACACACACACACACACACACACACACGCCGTGGGTCTTGTAGGTGTTTGATGATGAGTCCTGGGTTCCATTGCATCGTTTGTGGCTCCAGAGCCTGTGCTCCTGGCTCCTTGTGGGCTGTCACAGTATGTCCTGTAGATGACACTTCTGAAGTTCTTGTTGCCCTGCTTTTCAAAGTTGCTATTTTTCATATAACAGAGATGGTCTGAGAGTGCAGGTCACATGGTCCGCAGCGCCATAAGTGTCTCTAAGCAGCGCTGCTTGCCCTTCACCTCTTCTTCACTCGTGACTATAGAATGGGACTTTTCAGAAATGTCATGACCTGTGATAAACACAACAGATTAAGGACAGAAGTAGGCCGGGTGGTGGTGGCGCACGCCTTTAATCCCAGTACTCAGGAAGCAGAGGCAGGCGATCTCTGTGAGTTCAAGGCCAGCCTAAACTACAGAGCAAGTTCCAGGACAGCTAGAGCTGTTACAAAGAGAAACCCTGTCTCGAAAAACCAAAAAAAAAAAAAAAAAAAAAAATGGACAGAAGTAGACACTGAAGAATGTGGAAATGTAAAACAAGTCTTCTCGCTATTGTTTATATTTTAGAAAATGCAGGGAAGGCTTTTTTTATTATCTAAAATTATGGTAACATCATAAGGTTTATTGCTGTTTTAAAATTAATAAATGTTCCTTCTTAGTAAAACCAACAGATACAATCTTGATAAACAAAGGCTCTTTGGAGTCTTAAATAAGTGTTTAAAATACAAAGTTCTGAAGCCAAGATGTCTTAGAACCACTGACTTAACAGTATACAAACTTTTGCTGCTCAAGAGCCTCTCCACAGTGTGAGACCTTGGGCCCCACTCTGTACCATCTAGGTTGGAATTCATTTGTTGGAGCCAGAGTTGTTTGGTTTGTGAACCTAGGCACAGAATAGAGCAATCCGCCGCTCAGGAACTCTAGCTAACACATAGCCTGTTGGGGCTCTAGAAAATCCATTCCGTTTTGTTCTCTGCCAGCAAGGGACTGAGGGGCCCAGACTCATCCACTGTGCGTTTAATATCTCTCCCATTTCACAAGCCTTTCTACCTAGCAGCTCCAGAGCTGTGGTGCGCAAGGGCTTTGACCTTGAGTCACCTTTAGGGTCTTGGGAAAGCATATGTTGCTGCTGTTGAAGTAGTTTCAGGGGGTTTGGTCCATCTGCTCTATAATTATGCTGGGCCCAAAGAATTGTGGTGAGAAGTGTCTTCAACCTAAGGTTTCAAATCCAGTCTGTTTCAAAATGTCCACTTTGAGACGCATCTCTGTCTTTTTGGAAAGTGATAAGTTTTCAAATAGGTCGTGGATCATTTGGAACAGGGTTCTCATCTCTTAAGATACTAACTTTAGGATCGCCACTGAGTTTAACAAAGCTATAAACAGCTCCTCAAATCCATCCCGGTAATGAAACTGTTAACAGGCCCATCGTCCACATGGTCACAGTACTGCTAGCCCAGGAAACGAAGAACAGACTGCATGGCCCAGTGAACTGCCAACTCCAGGGAGCTAGGTGGCTAAAGGCAGCAGGTTTCCTCTTCTCTAAGTTGCCATAAGCCTGGTGTCACTCCGCAGGCCTGCAAAGCCCAGGCCGTCTTCTGATGTGGGCCTGCCAGAGGAGTCCACTAAGCTAAACAGATGTTGGTGAAAGGTGTGTGTAATCCTCAGAGCTTATCTTCCCCTCAAAGCAGCTGAAGACTCTGAATTCACATAATCCAGACAGATGGGCATTGGGCTGAGTAACAAGCCGAGGTTTATACTTCATGTCCGAGGAAGTTCATAAAGTTTGGAATCCGATGATGACAGATAAAAGTGTCCAAGTGTGACACTTTTGAAGAGAGAGATCCTTATCTCTGTCACACCCTTGCAAAGAACACTTTATACTCTTGTTCCACTAGACCCTCTTGAATAGCACTTGTCCAAAGGAGGGAATTTTCATATAAATGAGGGTCGAGGTCAAATTGTTCTTAATTTATTCATGTCTGCAAAGCCAAACTTTGACCTCATCGAAGTAGTTACTTAATTAAAGTGGATCTGTCCTGCTTTGTAATGGTAGTTAACCATTTCAGACTTGGATCAGGACCAGGTACCATGAGAATTGACACTTTAGGCTGCCCTCAATATAGGTGAGGTACACTGGGTGCTGTGCTCACTTTCCCTTTGAGAGGATCATCTTATAATCCAGCAAGGAAGACTTGCACTGCCACACAGACCTCACCTTTCCCTGTTCACAGTTCCAGTGGAGCGAGCAGCAAGCTGGAGTGAGGCAGTATGGGACAGTTAGTGCAGGTCAGGGTGTGTGGGGCTCAGCTTTCAATTACAAGATTCTCGCTCCTGAGTGAGTGCTGCTTGCCAGCACCTTTGGCCCACAGGCAAGTTCAAGGAAATAATTTCACCAGCGATTAATTATGCTGCAGTTACTGGGATTTGTCTTCCACACATCACTTTGTTTTCCATCTGAAACAGTAGGTTTCCCCAGAGGTAGTTGAAGTTTTCTGATTGAAAGTATTAAGGCGAGGTGTTAGCACGCCGTGGGAATCTATTCACCAGGGGTGTATTGTACTTGTTTCAGATGCCTCAGGACAATACACCGGCTTCCAAGATAAGTGCTTTTTAGTTCCCTGCATCTTAGATCAATTATTTGGAATCTTTTTGGTAAGTTAAATTTAAGAGCTTAAACCATCATCACATCTCTGTAATTACTTAATAAGTCAAATGTTCTTACCAAAAATTACTGTGTCTGCTCTGTATTGTAACTGTGCTTTGAAGAGCTGAGAAAAAGTAAGAAGAAACAAAAGGTGACAGGAAGCCCCTTGCTTAACACCCCATGTTATGAAGGTCAGTGCAGTTCAGGGCCGGCGACTCGGCTCCTTCCAGGCAGGTGCCTGCTGCAGAAGACACGTACAGTCTGTCTGCTGCCACCAGGGCCCAGCACCCTTCTGAAAGACACAGGTTTTCATTCTGCATGTGATTTCAGTCACTAATAAGAAATTTAGTCATGGTCATTTTTATTGTCCCTGGTGGATTCTGTTTAACATCAGTGTATCCTCCTTCAGGGGGAGATTTTATAGACTTCCAAATGGCTCTTTGCAGAAGTGTCATTTTCTTCCCACTGGCTGTAAGTTCCTTGAGTGGCAGAGACCCACTTGCTGTAGGCAGTGCCAGGTACCTGGGGGCCTCAGCTTTGTGTGGTGTGTGGTGTTGGTACACGTCATCTCATCCCTGAAATGCGCACAGGTGCGGTAGGTTCTGACTGAGCGTTGGGTTTCCATTTGTCCTCAGCTCCCTGGAAAGCACCCCTCCCAACAAGTGCTTGCAGATTCCCTGCCTCCTCACCACATTTGCATGTACAGCAGGAGGGTATTTGCTGGGAAAGACTAGTGGCTCAGAGCCCACAACACACTACAGTTGTTACCTCAAATTCTGGAGTAGTGTCAGTCATGGGCTACAGTCAAGGGCTCAAGGGAATGACTTAGAAGACAGTCTTTTGACATGGCAGGAGCGGGTACTGAAAGTTTCATACTCCCATGCTCCCCAGGGGTTCAAGTTGCCTGCTTGTCTGAGTAACCTCATCTTTTCAGTTAGACTCAGGGTGCAAGAACAGGAACAGCTAGGTAGAATGGCAGTGGCAGTGGCGGAGTGGGTGGCGAGGGGTGGTCTGGCTGCCTCCTCCTTAGTTCAGAACATAGCAACACAGAACAAAAAGCATGTGCTTCCTGGGTAAGGTGAGCTGTGCAGTGGAGAGTGTAGTGCGTGGGGTGAGGGGCTCACTGTATCGTCACCCTTCTGCTTGTGCAAAGACCTTTCCCATGGGCCAGATTACAGTTCTACCTTCAACAGTGGGCAGACCATGTAGGGCCTAGGGATTCCATAGCTACTGCAGGGATCTCGTGGACAAGAGACACAGTTCTCATCCATGGTTCTGTGCCTGACCCCACCTTCCCCAACCCCTACCCCCACAGGAGTACAGAGCTATGGCCCCCGACTGCCTAAGTGACTCTCAGAATGTGCCAGGCACTTAGAAAGCAGGTGGTGGGCGTGCCAGTTATATGTGTTCTGAGGTTTGGGCTCCCTTCAGCACTCTGGCAACAAAGCAAGCCCTCACCATGTTGACAGGACTGGATGTGGGCTGGCTTCAGCACAGCACCCGTCTACATAGCATGCTGACGTCGCTGTTGAAGCCTCAGTCTAGCAGAGTGATGCGCCCGCAGTGCTTGGCCATACAAGTCGGCTGTTTGTTTGCACTCAGTCAGATACTTAAACATGGCGAGATGAGCTAAGCCAAAAACCTTAGGCAAAACCCGGTGTTTTTATTTCTATTGTGTATAATGACATTCAGATTAAAACCATCAAGATCCTAGAATGCTGTTGATATAGATAGAATCTCTTGTTCTAGATTTCTGCATTATTTGCAGTGCTTTTGAGAAGCAGGAAAAATGGATCAGAGGCATTGATTTCTCTTTGTAACAACACCAACAAAACTAAAACAGAATATTTTTGCAAGTGCAGCCATTTTGGAAATGTAGATAAAGAAGAGAAATGCTGAAGATTTGGGTGGTTATCAAGCAGCCTGGTTTGGTGATTGCTGCCACCTACTGTATGTGGCTGATGTTTGTTTAAATCCAGGAAGTTCACCAAGGTGAAGCTGTTGAAATAATTAGAGCAAAGAAGACGTCTTTACTTGACAGACAGCCTTTCTTCTCCACTCCATAAGTGGCTCTTAATTACCGAGACAGCCGCCGGCTTTCTTTCATTTCCTCTAAGCGGGCTTAAAGTTTTTTCATGTAAGAGTTCCTTTGCCAGAGAGCCTGGCTTGTTCAAGGTTCATGTGCTCCGGGTTTTCAAAATGCACATGGAACAGTGTGCTTTTGTTTTGATTTGTTTTGTTTTGTTTTGTTCTTTCATGTATCTTATTTGTAATTTGTAGGAGCAACATTCTGGGGTTGGTTTAAAAGTTAATTTTCTTGAAGAGGGTAAATAGAGCTAGCAAAGCTATCTATCGTGAGTTGCCACCATTGACTTGAAAGATGTTGTTTTATTAGTCCTAAAACAGCTTCAGATCACCCGGCTGGTCAGACGGAGCAGGCAATACAGCCTGTGTCAGCCAAAGGCCTTCTATTAAGGCTCGGCTGTCAGAGGGTCAGCGGGTCGTCCTGAGGAAAACAAACTGCCCATTAATGTCGGGTGGTCCCTCCCCAGGATCCCTGAGTGCCTGACATTGAGGATCTGAAAGAATTTCAAGCTTGCAGGGATTTATGTGTTGAGACTCCCCAGAAGTAATGTCTTTAGTCATAGCTTTCAGTCTCTGTGACATACACCACCATGTATGTTTACTGCTGCCAGCTGTGTGAATTGGCTGACAGTGCCACCACAAAAGATTGACAAGCAGAAATTTGAGGAGGTGACATCACTGTAATTGGAAGAGGCAGTTTGCTTGACAGAATGCACTTCACCTGTGTAGTGCTTTCACCTTGCCGCTGATGACATTTCTAGCAGCCCCTGGACCGAGCTCTGGAAACCACCACGCTGAGTGGAGCTTTGCTTTTTCTGCCCTAGGCTATTTGCTTTCTCGAAGGGAAGGCCAAGCAGGGTCTCCCGAAAAGCCACTTTCGGATCTGGGCCGGCTCTCCTACCTGGCCTACTGGAAGAGCGTCATCTTGGAATACCTCTACCAGCACCATGAGAGACACATCAGCATCAAGGCCATTAGCAGAGCCACGGGCATGTGCCCACACGACATTGCCACCACTCTGCAGCACCTCCACATGATCGACAGGAGAGATGGCAGGTGAGTGCCATGGTCCCCAGCCAGGTGAGGCGTCCCCACAGCAGGGCCAGGTGAGGCATCCCCACAGCAGGGCCAGGTGAGGCATCCCCACAGCAGGGCCAGGTGAGGCATCCCCACAGCAGGGCCAGGTGAGGCATCCCCACAGCAGGGCCAGGTGAGGCATCCCCACAGCAGGGCCAGGTGAGGCATCCCCACAGCAGGGCCAGGTGAGGTGTCCCCACAGCAGGGCCAGGCCTCCTATTTGTGCTTTTGCTATGTTTTCCATTTTTCACAACCTGGGTCACAGGCGCCTAGGTTGGCTGGGGACCTTGCTTTGCTTTGTCTTTTAAGGCAGGCGCTTGTAGCCCAGTCACGCTTCAAACGCATGCTGATCCTCCTAAATGTTAGGGCTGCAGGCGTGCACCAGCATGCCCACCTAATCTTGAGTTGTATTTTTTTTGTTTTTTGTTTTGTTTGATTTTTAGATAGGGCCTCACTGTGTAGCTCTGGCTGCCCTTGGCCTCCTTTTGTAGACCAGGCTGGCCATGAACTTACAAAAGAGCCTCCTGTCTCTTTCCCCCCAAGTGCTGGAATTAAAGGTGTGTGCAGCCATGCCCAGCTAGCTCTCAGCTTTTGATTTCACTTTGTCTTACCTTACTGTATTACAGGTTTGTCATCATTAGAAGGGAAAAGTTAATATTGGGCCACATGGAAAAGCTGAAACGCTGTTCCCGACCCAATGAACTTGATCCAGAGAGTCTAAGGTGGACCCCAATTTTAATTTCTAATGCTGTGGTTTCTGAAGAAGAACGGGAAGCTGAAAAGGAGGTAACACTGAGCTCTGTCGTTCTGGGTTGTGACTTTAGTCCCATAGATCGCTTAAGCTGAGAGAGTCAATTAGCACTGTTGTAAAAGCTCGCGTGTATACACAGAGCTTATGAAATGATAAAGCACTAATTCATCCTAACCGAGTAAGACATGATAATCTTATTGAATTGAGTATGAAAAACGAGACGCTTATCATTGATCATGACGCAGCGTTCTCGGCACTGACAGCGTGTAATCAGATCAGACTTGGTGCTGGGCTGCAGGGCTGCCATGGCAATCGATTGCTTGTGTTTATGAACTTGCGTGGGTGCTCCATGCGAGTGAGCATGTAATGTAGTGAGAAAGGACCCGAATCAATCCACTGCATCATTAATACCGCTAAGTAGCCCGTGAAAGCCAGTCCTCTTAGGTTTGTTGTCCTGAGATGATACAGCGGGAATTTGCTTGGCCAGCTGGCTGTCCCGATGAAAACTCACTTAAGACCCTTTTGCATTGATCCTGGAGGCTCCAACTGTGTGAATGCCCTCTCACCAATCACCGTTCTGTCACCCCTCCCCCACCCAGGCTGAGCGACTAATGGAACAAGCCAGCTGCTGGGAGAAGGAGGAGCAGGAGATCCTGTCGGCCAGAGTTAACAGTAGGCAATCATCTGCAAAAGTACAATCGAAAAATAAATACTTGCATTCACCAGAGAGGCGGCCAGTGGTAGGGGAACGGGGACAGCTGTTAGAGCTGTCCAAAGAGAGCAGTGAAGAGGAGGAAGAGGAGGAAGAGGAAGAAGATGATGAAGATGAAGAGGAAGAAGATGAGGAAGAAGAAGAGAACATTCAGACATCTCCCCCACGGTTGACTAAACCGCAGTCAGTTTCCATTAAGAGAAAGGTGTGTGTGTGTGTGTGTTTGTGTGTGTGTGTGTTGACACTGTCGGCCTGGGAGCTGTTTCCAGTCTGCTGATCCGTCTTTGCAGTGCCTGTTAGTTTGGGTTCTCTCTGTAGGTGCAGTTTATGTATATGTGGTCTCACTGATCCATTGTCATAATCATTCAGTTTACGGTTGTGGCTGTGTGAACTGGTGTTAGCAGCATGCTGGCTCCCTAGTCTGGTGGTCACTGCCATCTGCTGGTCTGCATCATAACCAGAAAGGCACCTCAGAGAGTAAAAGCCAGTTCAGGGCCAGTGGAGGTCAGGCTTGGCAAGGTCACATCTCAGAACGTCAAGCCCAGGGCTCCTGCCTTTAATGCCCCTTGCTCTCACATAGAGCTGTTTGGTGCTTCAGACCCTTGACTGTGCTGCTGGCGCTCTGCACGGGTGGCCAGCTACACAGCAGTGGCTTCTCCAGATTACACCAGTCCGTGCCCAGTGGTATACAGAAAGGGAAGTGTCCCCACCCCCCTTTTTTTTTCCTGTCTGTAGGTGATTGTTCTCCCACATCCACTGTCTTTGTCTGCAGTTTCTATCTGTGGCACACAGCAGGACCAGATAGTGTTAGTACAGCCGCGACAAGTAGATAACATGGCACAAGTGAAGGCTCTTCCCCGGGGCTGTCCTGAGAGGCATCTGTCAGGCACTTTGCTAGTCTAACTACCAACTAGGATGTAGCAGAGGGGAACATCCCACGAAGTGCACTTGTGGCTACTGAGCGTTAATTTCTTTTTCTCTCTCCCCCCTCCCTTTTTTTCTTTTTCTTTCTTTCTTTCTTTCTTTCTTTTTGTTTTTGTTTTTGTTTTTGTTTTTTGAGCCAGGGTCTCTCTGTGTAGCCTTGGCTGTCCTGGACTCGCTTTGTAGACCAGGCTGGCCTTGAACTCACAGCGATCCGCCTGCCTCTGCCTCCCGAGTGCTGGGATTAAAGGTGTGCGCCACCACGCTCAGCTTGAGCATTAATTTCTTATACAGAGAATACATTCATGTACCCTGAGTAGAATGAGAGGAATGCGATCTAAAAACATGAAGAGCCAGAATCATTTAGGACAGGACATGCGCCACTGCTGTCCATGCCGATGCCACCTAAAGGAAGCCAGCTCTTACATAGGCTGCACTTGCATTTGGAGAAGTCTAGTGGTTTAGGGAGGGTAAGCAGACGAAGGAAACTAATAACAAGCTACTAATTAATAATAGGCCTATTTGTGTTTTTTAAGAACATTGAAAGCATTAAAAATGTAAGATTCAGGAACTCTTTGGTACTGTCTGTCTGAGGTGTTAGGAATGGGGCCCAGGGCCTTGTACACAAGGCTCTGCTAGTGAGCTCCACCCCAGCCCTAGAGGCTGACGTTCATGGAAATACACTGAACCTCACTGAGGACGTCCATCAATTTCATGGCTCATTGGCACATATCTTATAGCTTTGAATCTACCTATTCCTTCTTTAAATTTTGTATATCAGATGCTTCTTGCCTTGGGAAAATAGCTTATTGTTGAAACCAAGGGATATCATTTGTGCCATTGTCTTATTCAGAGAGTTCACTTTTTAAGGTATCTTCCATAAAATATATTCCATAAAAATAGTCTAAAATTATTATTAATTGCCCACATCCCAGCAGCCACCGTTC
The DNA here is from genome assembly GCF_903995435.1 of Acomys russatus. Lineage (NCBI taxonomy): Eukaryota > Metazoa > Chordata > Mammalia > Rodentia > Muridae > Acomys > Acomys russatus. Next base: position 72,755,498 of record NC_067139.1, read on the forward strand.
TCTAACTCTGCTTTCTTTTTCTTTCTTTCTTTTTTTGTTTTTTTGTTTTTGTTTTGTTTTTTTGTTTTTGTTTTGTGTTTTGTTTGTTTGTTTGTTTGTTTGGCTTTTTTGTTTTGTGTTTTTGAGACAGGGTTTCTCTGTCCTTGGCTGTCCTGGAACTAGTTCTGTACACCAGGCTGGCCTCGAACTCACAAATATCCACATGTTCCTGCCTCTCCCGAGTCATTAAAGGTGTGCTCCACCACTGGCCCTCTTTTGATTTCTAACCAGTAGAGTAATTGTTTCTTTAAGCACCCACTGATTTCTGGGACAAGGAGGTTGGTCTTCCACCACCCATGTGATGCAGTGGGTCTCCCCAGAGCAGTTACAGAATAACAAGGACTGACCGACAGCTGATGGCTGCAGCATTTGTAAAAACACTGTTTCTAGAAAGTCCACTGTGCCAGATCCTGAAGCTGGCAAGTGCCACTAGAAAATACATGCTAGAAAAGCAGTGCTCAGCTTTTAAAGTCTGCAGCCACATCGCTAGGATGCTGTCCTCAGAGCATCTGCTTGAGCAAACAAGGGTTTTATTTGGAAAACACTTGCCTGTGTTCTTGGTGCCCAAGAGGGTTGTTAAACACCAAACAGAAGGTTAAGTACAGAGGCTGCAGAAGTCTGACATTTAAGGTGCTCAGGCGCACGCTCAGTACACATTTGATGCGTATCGCCTCAACCATTTCATGTCTCAGGAGCACTTACGTATTATGTTTGGAATTAATTTCAGAGGCCTTTTGTAGTAAAGAAGAAAAGGGGTCGTAAACGCAGGAGGATCAACAGCAGTGTAACAACCGAGACCATTTCTGAGACGACGGAAGTGCTGAATGAGCCCTTCGACAACTCAGATGAAGAGAGGCCAATGCCACAGCTGGAGCCTACCTGTGAGATCCAAGTGGAGAAGGAGGGCAGGAAGCCAGTTCTGAGAAAAGCATTCCAGCATCAGCCAGGGAAGAAAAGGCCGACGGAGGAAGAGGAAGGAAAAGACAATCATTTCTTCAAGAATGCTGTCCTTTGTAGAAGTGAGTGGGAGTTTACCTGGGCTTCAGCCTCTGACATCCCCTGTGTGTGCAGTGCACATGGGACACGTGCCAGCCCTCCTTTCTTGTTCCCAGTGTTCCCTCCCTTTTCCCCTTGGAATTGGTTTTCTGTTAGACACTTGGTTTGTAGAGCAGCACAATCCTCTAGGTGGGTCTTACTCTGTAGAAATTGGCTCATCCTCCAAAACTTTGAAGACTAGTAAGAAGCACAGTACGTGCTGCTTGGTGCTGCTGTGTGGCCTTCTACCCAGTTAGAGCTTTAGGGCTTCAGGGTGCATGTTGCCAGTGTGAGCGGTGAGTGTGCAGTTCTGTTTTCCTCGAGAACAGCTTCTCAGTACATCCTAACAGTCAGCAGTGTTTGAGGGCCCTCTGTGATCCGGAACCATCTGAGCCTGCCCACGCTGTCTGTAACAGCTTTGGTAACATGGGGCAGCCTCTTCTTCCTCCAGCCTCTGTCCTCTGCTGGCCTGTTTAAAGCACTGGTGCTCCAGAAGGAACCATGAGGACCTGTGGGACAGCCTCCCGGCAGCTGAAAGGCTGACGTGACTGCTCAGAACATCTCTGGCCTAGAGAACAGCCCATCTCCTTTCTCTGGGAACCTCGAGAGTTGCCATCTGCGGCTGGTCTTGAGAACATACGCCAAGCACCTCCTTGATTCCTTAGAGAATATCTGTTGTTCCCTTTTTCATTCTTTTTGAATGTCTTCCTTTTTTAAAGGCAGGCTCTCACTCAATACGTAGCCCCAGCTGGCCTGGAACTCACCCTGGCCTTCCTCTGCCTCTCAGGTACTGGGATTGAAGGTATGCACACCACACCTGGCCTATTCATGTTCTCTCTTTCACTCTCTGAGACAGTTTTACTTGGAATTCAACCTTTTTCATCTAGCCTTTTGTCCAGTGAGCTCCCAAGAACTGTCTGTTTGTCTGTCTCTGCCATTAGAGGTTCCAGGCACAAGTCATCCCACCTGGACTCTGTGTGGGTGCACGGAATCTGAACTCAGTATGCATGATTGTGTGGTGAGCACTTGATGGCTGAGCCATCTCCCCTGCCTCCTGTCTGCATTTGAGACAGGCTGCAGGGAGAGGTGATTTTCTAGGTGTGGAAATTGAGCCCTGTTTCCACTTGTTGGTGTTTGCTTGGAGGCCTGTAGATGAGCTGCCACTGCCCCCTCCTCTACTTTATTCTCTTATTTTTTGTTTTTTTGAGATGGGTTTCTCTGTGTAGCCCTGGCTGTCCTGGAACTCACTCTGTAGACCAGGCTGGCCTTGAATTCACAGAGATCCACCTGCCTCTTCCTCCCTGAGTAGTGGGATTAAAGGTGTGCACCACCACACCTGGCTAGGCTTCTCCTTTCTTAAGTGAGATTATCAGAAAACTCATCTCATTTAGGCATGTATTCCTATAGAAACTGGTAGGATCCGTCTTCCACTGGTTAGTGAGTGGATGCTTTTGTAGAGAAGCTTATGTGCAATCGTTTATTATGTAAATGATCTCACCTTGCTAGACTCACTCCACCTGGCATCAGTGCTGTGGCTGTTCATGCTGATTATTCTCTAAAATACTGTTTGTTTGTTGTGCTGAAGCCGTGGCCCTGGCTGTCCCAGAACTCACTGTGTGGAGCAGGCACCACCATGCCTGCCTAAAATAGTGTTTCTAACGAGAATGTCGCTCTTCATACAGCTTTTCCTTTAAATTGACCACTCATCCTCTATTTGATTTTGTTGTTGTTGTTGTTGTTATTGTTGTTGTTGTTGTTGTTGTCTGTGTAATAGCCCTGGCTGTCCTGGAACTCTCTTTGTAAACTCACACCTGCCTTTGCAAAGCTCTGCTGGTACTAAAGGCGTGTGCCACCACACCTGGCCCTCAATTTGATTCTTAATCTCCTAAAGATGTTAGGGCCTTGGTATTTGAAATGTACATGCTTATTCATGTGTATATTTCTTTGCTGTGTTTATATAAATGAACATTCTTATTTCTGTATTCAGATAGGCAAAGAACAGGTTTTGGAATTGCAACAAAATGTGTAGTTATACCGTTTGTAATTCAGACTACATTTGGACAGCCAACTGATCCCAAATACACTGTGAATATAATCACTGATGAAAAAACAAACAAATAAAAACTGGGCTGGAGAAGTGGCTCAGAGATTAAGAGCACTGTCTGCTCTCCCAGAGGCCTTGAGTTCAATTCCCAGCAACCACATGATGGCTTACAACCGTCTATAATGTGATCTGATGCCCTCTTCTGGCCTGCAGATATACATGCAGGCAGAGTACTGTATACATAAAAAAAAGAAAATGTGCTTTAAATGTTTGGTGGATGTTATGGTAATTATATTGTAGGTTGTATTGTTCATAGATCATGATCCTAAAGATGGTTCTGATGATGATTACAGATGCACTATTTTGTGTAGTTAAAGTAAGTAATGTCTGGGTCTGACTCTTCCAGAGGACCCAGGTTCCATCCCCAGCATGTACATGGTGGCACACGGTCATCTATAACTCCAGTTCCAGGGGATCTGATGCCCGCTTCTGGCACCAGGCATGTGTGCATGGTGCATAGGCATATATGCAAGCAAAACATCCACACACATAAAATAAGAGCAAGGTGATATCATCTGAGATTTAAATCTATCAAATGCCCACAAAGAGAAGCTCCTTTCCTCAAATAGGTGGCAGATGAATGCTTTGAGTACAGTGATGGTGTAGATAGAAGCTAACATTAACCCTGTCCCACTGTGTTTCCAGATCTGTTGATGTTGCAATCGTTTGTTTGGTTTGCTTTTCTAGTATTGTGGAACTCCCAGCTTTGACACCATAGAATGCCATTTCCTTCTGCAGGCCTGGGTTACACAGCTCATTGTGTGCCAACGTATTCCCGGTTACCTCTCCCAGCCACTCTTACAATGCTAATGTGAAAGCTTGCTAATGCGTTTGGAGAGCTGCGTCCGGTTGTATGTGGTCATACCTTCTAAAACCTGGCCTTTTCTCTCTTTTTGTCTCTTCATTAAGATGTGCGTGACAATGCAGACAAGTTGAAAGAAGGCAGCAAAGATGATCCCGAGCCTCCAAAGTGCAAACAAGTATGGCCAAAAGGGACAAAGCGCGGGCTCTCCAAGTGGAAGCAAAGCAAGGAGAGGAAGACGGGTTTTAAACTGAATCTGTACACCCCACCGGAGACGCCCATGGAGCCAGACGACCAGGTGACAGTCGAAGAGCAGAAGGGGGTTTCAGAGGACAAGGGCAGCCCTGTGGAAACACAGCGGGAGGTGACAGAGGCTGTGGAAGCCCTGCTGCCCCAGGATGGGAGCAGAAGGGAAGAGACAGGTGCGCCTGTAAGTCCGTGTAAATCACCAGGTGAAAAGGTGGATGAGGAGGACCTCATCAAAGCTGAGGAGGAGGAGGAGGAAGAGGAAGAGCGGGAAGAGCAGGAGGGGGAGGAAGAGGAAGGAACTGCAGAAAAAGACCAAGATGGTACTAAAAGTAAAGAGAACGAGGAACCAGAGGTCCCCATGGGAAAAGAAGACCCTGTGCATCTGGATGATCACGAAGAGGAGGAGGAAGAGGAGGAAGAGCCGTCTCACAACGAGGACCACGATGCAGATGATGAAGATGATGGTCACATGGAGTCTGCCGACATGGAGAGGGGAGACATCTCCAAAGAAGCGTTCAAAGATGCGCTAGAAAGCCAGGAAGCTTTTTTAGACCTTAGTGTTCATCCTAGTCACTCTAGCCCTGAGGTCTTGATGGGCTGCAGCGTTGATCTTGCAGTTTCATGTGACAGTGAGCCAAAGGAGCTTTCTGGGGACACTGGAGCTGTGCCTGAGTCTGATGAGGAAGCCCCAGAAGAACAGACACAGAAACAGGACCAAAAGGACAGTGACGACGGCGATGCTGAACTCAGAGAGGGAGGCACAGCCACTGTGGAAATTGACTCGGAGACCGCCCAGGCTGTTCAGTCTCTGACCCAAGAAAACAGGGAACAGGATGAAGCCTTTCAGGATTGTGCCGAGACTCAAGAGGCCTGTAGAAGCCTGCAGAACTATACACATACAGACCAAAGTCCTCAAATTGCCACCACGCTGGACGAATGCCAACAGTCAGACCACAGTAGCCCCGTTTCATCTGTCCATTCCCATCCTGGCCAGTCAGTTCGTTCTGTCAGCAGCCCCAATGTCCCTGCCCTAGAGAATAGCTATGCCCAAATCAGCCCCGATCAGACTGCCATCACAGTGCCACCTCTGCAGAACATGGAGACCAGTCCAATGATGGATGTCCCATCAGTCTCAGACCACTCACAGCAGGTCGTTGACAGTGGGTTTAGTGACCTGGGCAGTATCGAGAGCACAACAGAGAACTATGAAAACCCAAGCAGCTACGACTCCACCATGGGAGGCAGCATCTGTGGAAACGGCTCTTCCCAGAGCAGCTGCTCCTACAGCGGCCTCACCTCCAGCAATCTGACCCAGAGCAGCTGTGCTGTCACCCAGCAGATGTCCAACGTCAGCGGGAGCTGCAGCATGCTGCAGCAGACCAACATCAGCTCCCCTCCAACCTGCAGCGTCAAGTCTCCCCAAGGCTGTGTGGTGGAGAGGCCTCCCAGCAGCAGCCAGCAGCTAGCTCAGTGCAGCATGGCCGCCAACTTCACCCCACCCATGCAGCTGGCTGACATCCCCGAGACCAGCAATGCCAACATTGGCTTATATGAGCGAATGGGTCAAAGTGATTTTGGGGCTGGTCACTACCCACAGCCATCTGCCACCTTCAGCCTTGCCAAACTGCAGCAGTTAACTAATACACTAATTGATCATTCATTGCCTTACAGCCATTCCGCTGCTGTGACCTCCTATGCAAACAGTGCCTCTTTGTCCACACCGTTAAGTAACACAGGGCTTGTTCAGCTTTCTCAGTCTCCACACTCCGTCCCTGGGGGACCCCAAGCACAAGCTACCATGACCCCACCCCCTAACCTGACTCCTCCTCCCATGAATCTGCCGCCACCTCTCTTGCAGCGGAACATGGCTGCATCAAATATTGGCATCTCCCACAGCCAAAGACTGCAAACTCAGATTGCCAGCAAGGGCCACGTCTCCATGAGAACCAAGTCGGCATCTCTGTCACCAGCCGCTGCCGCCGCCACCCATCAGTCCCAAATCTATGGGCGTTCCCAGACTGTAGCCATGCAGGGTCCTGCACGGACTCTAACCATGCAAAGAGGCATGAACATGAGTGTGAACTTGATGCCAGCGCCAGCCTACAATGTCAACTCTGTGAACGTGAACATGAACACTCTGAATGCCATGAACGGGTACAGCATGTCCCAGCCGATGATCAACAGTGGTTACCACAGCAACCATGGCTACATGAATCAAACCCCCCAGTACCCTATGCAGATGCAGATGGGCATGATGGGGACCCAGCCATATGCCCAGCAGCCGATGCAGACCCCGCCCCACAGTAACATGATGTACACGGCCCCCGGACACCATGGCTACATGAACACAGGCATGTCCAAACAGTCTCTCAATGGGTCCTACATGAGAAGGTAGACAGCCTGGCTGCCCGCAGAGCCCACTGGGCCTCACTATTGGATTGTTCTGCACAAATACCTTTGAAGAGTACGATTTCAAAACCAGCATTGGTGTGAATGCAAAAACATTTGTTGGCACCATTTATTTAAAAAAAAAAAAAAAAAAAAGCTGTATGCAGCAGAAAGCCTTATACAAGTTGTTTTTCTTTTTTCTTTTTTGGTACCTTTGTTTCTTTTACTTTTATATAAAATTCTCTGCAAAGGAAGGCCTCTCTTAGGACTACAATTTGGCAGCAGCCACTCATTGTGCCTGCTTCCGTTAAACAGTGTGGATACAGCCCCTCCCCCAAATCACCTGTTTTAATATTGAACCTGGAGCTTTTTTCCTTCCTTGTCTACTCCATGTAAATGCCTTTAGCATTTCAATTACTGTATATTTTGTTTAAGGTGACACTTCAGCATGCCGCTAATGTCTTTGTTAGTGACAGTGCATTTTGTAGTACTGTACAAGTGTTGTGCTAACGGTAAGCCATTTCTTAAGTTTTTTGCCTTGATTAGGGTACCCTAATTTGAGGGTTTAAAAATAAAACTCTATTTTTGTTAATTATATAACTGTAAAGAGCTATCAGAGCTATCCCCATCTGGTTAGTCAAGGGGATTTATTGCTAAATGTTTGGTGTAAAGTTGAGACCCTTTTCCATTTTGGTGGCAGGTTCCTTTGGGGAAAGGCAGCTTTCTGTTTTATAAATGCACACTTCTGTTTATTGAATGAAGCATATCTCAGTGTTTATCTGTCAGGTTTTGAAGCATTTCATATATGTCCAAATACTTGGCAGGATTTAAAAAAAAAAAAAGTGAATTTGGTGTAAAGTTGCTATTTTATGGAAATGCCTCTAACTTTACATTTTCATTCCATCTGTAGATTTTTCTATCTTTATAAAATATTGGAGTTATTTTTTAAGGAAAAATAGAAAAGTAGCTTGTGAATAGCTCAAACTAAGCTTACAAATCGCATGTAAAAAAGCAGAAACGTTATTTGTGTCTGTTTATATTGCTTCCTTTTGTAGCCTTTGTACCTGTACAGGTGACAGTAAGGGCCAAGCAGGAGAGGCGCGACCTTGTATAAATAGGAGCCAGCAGCACTCTTGTATTTATCTGTCCTCTTTTTAGTCAGTTACTTCAAAAAAAAAAAGAAAAGAAAAGAAAAAACAAAAAACAAAAAAGCTGTACATTTTAACATAAAATAAATTATGATGAGCCATTTTTAGCCTCTGTGTCCTGTCGTGTTATGATTGATGGAGAATGGCCAACTGTGTCGTGTGTCACATCTCGGGACACATACACATTTGGGGAAATAAATTATTTAGTGTAAACTGGAGTTAGGAGATTTTTCTGATTTGTTTTGACTTTGGGGTAGGGGTTGCCAATAAATAAGAGTAATATCTAATAAAACCATCACATATACCAAATACCTATTTAATAAATTAATTTATAATGGATTTTAATGCTTTTCATGAAAGTTTACTTTATGCTGGTACATACCTTCTGTGTGCCAATCATTGTCTTTAAAATAAAGTGAGTTTGTTTTTTTTCTTTTTGACTTCGATCTTCATTTGCCCAAAGCTCCTACACAGAAATCCAGTTGCTTCATTTGTACCACCTGTAGACACCTCCAAGGGCCTGGCACCATACTGGCAAGCTGCTTCTTTTTTTTCTTTTTTTTTTTTTTTTTTTTTTTTTTTTTTTTTTTTTTTGTGATTGCTATCATAAGCACACGTTGGTGATGGTATATTTCAAGGTTCACTTCTTTTTAAAAGTGTCGTTGTGTTGTGAATGACGATGTTTTCTTTAGTGTTTACAGTTTAACATACACAAAGTGAATATTTATAGACATTTCATGGCATTCAGAGAGTTTTGACTGAGCTAAAATATGTGAATAGTTAAGCAGCAAAATTAGAAGTAAATGCTTGGCTTGGCACCTGTATGCTTCTGGCCCACTAAGTTTGCAAAATACAAGGACTCACAACTCTGCAGATCATAGACATAAACCTTAACGGCCTCAAACAGGCAGGACAGTCGTCTATACGTGCCAAAACAAAAGGCCACCCCAGTGGAGGAAGCCTGCTGGGCTCTAACAGTGTTCTCAACATTGCTTGTATATGTATGTACAGCAGCGTTAGTGTCCACATTTTACACTTCCACCAAGCCAGTGGAGAGATAGTATCTGAAGTAGATGAGGGAGGGCTTCTAAGAAGGCCCTCCTTCAAAGGCTGGCAAGCCAGAGGAGAACAGAATATAATTTGTGAGACCAAAAAAAAAAAAAAAAACCATACTGTCTGCCTTGTGAGTCGTAGGTGATTGTGTGCAGTTTGCATGAAGCAAGTTGAGAGTGTCTGAGGGTCCAGGAGCCCAAGAGGCCCACACATCTGGCAGGAAGCTGTTTTCTCTCTCTTTAGGAACCCCACAGAGATGCCTTCCTCCTCCAAGTCCCTCTTGAAACGTTTTATGTGCTAATTTACTATCTTCCTCTTGTGTTAAGAGTCTTTGGGGGCCAAGGACCCTTTTTCCCCTTTGACAGTACCCTGTTAATCATACCTTTGGGTTGTGGGAAGTCTGGATCCCAGTGCCCCACCCCTTGCTTGCTTCACAGTCCAAGGGACCTTATGGATGAAGTCCCGGTCACTGCTCCATACCTGTCAGAAAACAGCACAGGGGTTCCTTGTGTTGCCGGGAGCGCGGCACTGGACCCAGAGTCTAGGTATCCCTTAAGGAAACAGGCTGTGTCAGGAAAGAACTGTCAGTCTGAGCTAGCTGTAGAGCACTTGGCCTCACTGCGAAGTGGCTTCAGGCCACTGTAACTGAACACGACTGCTGTTAGACTGGAACCCACCCATGGCCTACATATTTAAAACCAACACTATGTTCTTCTCATTGTGAGAGTGGTCACTTAAGCAGCTCACATGGTGCCTGCCCAGGTATGCAGCCTTGCTTGCTAACCTACTGTTAGAAATAATGACTCGGGCAGCTTTTGTCGACAGTCCTCCCCCATACCCTATACCCACTGATCAGGAAACACACACAAAGGATTAATTGCCCCCAGCTCACCCAGCTAAAAATCTTAAACTGCAATATACCCAGATTGCTGAATCGGCCTCCTAAACACTATGGTCTGAAAAGGCCCAAATTTGTCACCTCTCCGGTTTGAGGGCTCGGCTAATGAGCCTGTGATGCCATAAAGTCTGCACTGCTCTGTAAACGCAAGGTCCTTTTACAGGACTCTGCAGGCTCCCACCATTGCTTCCTGGGGTGGTTTTTCTGCATCTTCCTCCACGTAGGTGTACTCTGCAACCCCTGGGCCAGACTGCATTTTTCTTCCTCTTTATCTTATCCAATATGGTGACTTTAATGAAGCTCTACCCACTTGTAGAAGACACCCAGAATTTTGTTTCCTTCCAGTAATCAGCTTTGCTCTGTCCTCTGGATTCCCAAGTCAAATTCCAGACCCTCCTGCCCCTTTGGACTGACTGCACACTAGGTACAAGCTCCCTTCATGTCCTGGTGAGGTTCCCCTTCCGTCCAAGGAAGAGGCCATGAGTTCTTTTTATGAATATGTTTGTATTATATGTAGGGGTGTTTTGCCTCCACTGTGTGTGTGCCTGCTACCCATGGAAGCCAGAGAGACATTGGATCCCCCTGGAGTTGCAGACAGTTGTAAGGCACCATTTGTGTGTATGCTGGGAATCAAACCTGGGTGTTTTTAACCACTGAGCCAAATCACGGGCTTAGGTCACGAATCAAAACCAGCCTGGGCTACACAGTGAGACGTTGCCTCAGACCCTCTTTGCAATAAAGGTTTCTCTGTGAGAAATAAGTTTCCTTTTTTATCAAAGGTGGCTAGCCCACCAAGAACCAACATTCCCTAGTGCCCCACCCCCACCTTGTAAAGCATGTGTTCAGGTCTTTTCATCTACCCCACCCTGTAAAACTGAAGTAAAGGCCCCAGCACATTCCTGGGACGTGACCGTTTTCCTCTTCATTTCCTTCTGTGCTTTCCAAATTAGCCAGGCCAGCGTAGGTAGACTGAGACTGAACCTAAACCAGCGAGGAAGCAGAACTCCCCGTGCATGAAGGAGGAAAGCTGGAAGCCATCTTGGCCACCTGTGCTGCTTACCAGCCTGTTTGGGTTAAGACACAGCTTACCCCACCCCAACCCCCAATAAGTGGCCTTAGCCCAGTAACTTTGCATTTGTTTCCTTGCACAATAGGAAGCATGCTCTCTCCCATCACCCCACAAAGCTGTATAGACCAGGCCTCTCCCCATGGCTTCACTCCTCTCACCCATATCCCACACTGCATTTTATTGCCATCTGCAGTTTTTAATTGGCTTACCCAGGTTTTGGAATGTGCTAAATCTCAATAGTGCTTTTTTAACCAAGTGAAGACTTTGCTTATGAAGTCTTTAAACCCTATTGGTAAAGTTTCTGTACATCCTTTCTTTTACCTCTGAGTCCCAGGAGTCCCCAGGAAGAGGCCAGGCACCCAGCATTAGGTTCCCTGCTTCAATAGGACTCCGCTCCACAGAGAGGAGGGTGTGGAGAGAGCTCCAGGGACAGCAGCTCAAGAGAGCCCCTTAGTGGGCTTATGAGTGTTCCACCTCCCTTCCATGTGTGCTCACTTAATGTGAGTACATTGTCACTTGTCTGTGGACGCCAAGTGGATAGGAAAGACTAACAGAGAACTGAAGTCAGAGGGGCCACCGGGATGCTCTGATGAAAAGCCCAGGTAGGAACTACTTTGACCTGAGGCTCCCAGGACACAGACCTGAATCACTGAGAGGCCATCCTTGGTGGTCATGCCATGCCAGTGTTCTTTCCCTCAGCACCACAAGAGCTGTACTTCCTCCAGCCACACATCTGCCCAACTTAGCGTGTCTCCACTTCAGGCTTGCTACCTGTCAAGACCAGGTAACTACTTACATTTGTGTTTCATCTTTGCCTATTGTGCAACTTTGTAGCAATATTTTATTAGTTGTTGTTGTGGTGGTGGTTGGTTGGTTGGTTGGTGTTTCCAGACAGGGTTTCTCTGTGTAGTCCTGTCTTTCCCCGAACCTAGGTCTTCTTGCATCCAGGCTAGTACTGCACTTTAGCCCTAGCCCACTTTGACTTTATTTTGAGACAGGCTTTCACTGATTTGTCTAAGTTGGTTTTGAACTCACTCTGTAGCCCAGGTAGACACTTAACTTTCTTTTTGTTATTGTTTTTTGAGACAAGGTTTCTTTGTGTTGCCCTGGCTGTTATGGAACTCACTCTGTAAACCAGGCTGGTCTTGAACTCACAGAAGTCTGTCTGCCTCTGCCTCCGGAGTGCTGGGATTAATTGTGTGCTCCACCACTGCCTAGCTATTTTTTGTTTTTGTTTTTGTTTTTTAACTTATTACGAGACTAATGTTATAACTATAAGGAAGTCTTAGGTAGTTTCCTCCCCTGCATATGCTAAGATGACACAGCCTTCTCCTGGACAGAGGCGACACCCAGGGCATCAGAATCCCTGGAAATCAGCCTGACCACAAGCTACAAATGGCATGAAAACAAAATAGCCCCTCCAGGTATCACAGTGACTTGGATGGCTTTGCCCAGCTGCTCTGGATGCCAGCACCCCTCCAGAACTTCCCATCGTCCCTCAACCTGCCTTAGGCCCTCTCTGCTTTCTCCAGGACGCCGTCATGTGTGGGTCTCCACCGCCTGGTCTCCTCTCTCAGCAACCTCTGTCTAAGCTGCGTCTTCTCGGGGCTCCAGGCGACCCTGGTAGTGCAGGGCTAACCCTCAGGAGAGGCCAGCTGACACCAGAGCCTGGCTGGCTGCCCTCCCTTTCAGTGCTAACCACACATTTGCAAATGCTTTGGGGATGTGAGTGAAAATAAAGCCACTGTTCTACCCATACCGGAGCCAAAGGAAAAGGGAAAGTTCTAATCCCTGAGATAAGTGTCTCCTGCCTCTCTTTTTTTTTTCCTCCCGAATTGTGAGGTTACACTCTTCCTTTTCTAACTTTACCACAACTCACTTGGGTGGTGGCAGCTCTGGCTGTGGTGCAGGAAAGGGACTTATGTACTGGGGCTCCAGACTCCATGCCCACCCCAGCCGTGCACACGTGCACACGCACACATGCATGCTTGCTTATGTGCCCACTGGTGGCCATGGATAAAGAAACGTGGTTCCTCTAAGGTGTCCTCTTAAGTGTTAAAGCCTGTCCTGTAACACAGATTGCCAGGCAATTTTCTGTGGCTAAAAAAATTAAGCTCTATTTTTTAAGTTTTGTTTTTGTTTTTAATAAGTATGTGATTTTTAGCTGGGTAGTGGTGGTGTACACCTTTAATCCCAGTACTTGGAAGGCAGAGGCAGGCAGATCTCTTTGAGTTTCAGGACAGCTCAGGCTACAGAGAAACCCTGTCGCAAAAAAACAAATTAAATGATCGATAGGCCAAGCGGTGGTGGTGCATGCCTTTAATCCCAAACCTTTAGTCTCAGCACTCAGGAGGCAGAGGCAGGCAGATCTCTGAGGCCAGCCTGGTCTACAAAGAGAATCCAGGACAGTCAAAGCTACACAGAGAAACCCTGTCTTGAAAATCCTAAATAATAATAATAATAATAATAATAATAATAATACTGTGATTTTTGTCCTTTCAGAGCCAAATATTTAATCATAACACTGCTACACATTTAAAAAAAGAAAAGAAAGAAAGAAAAAAGCCCTCTTTGCTTCCAACTTAAAAGACAGGTGACTGCAGAGTGGTACCTTATCCCAACCCAGTTCTTCCTGCAGCTGGCCGGCCCACTGTGAGGCAGAGAAACAGAGGAGACAGCGGGCATCTCCTACTGCGCCCAGCCTTTGTTTTCACTGTTCCAGCTCTGTGACCAACAAAGCCTCGGTGCAGACACCCTTCAGCCTCTGGCTCTGGGTACCAGGGTCTCCAAGCTTTCCTGGAGAGGCCCCCTACAGCCCCGGCTCGCTGTCCTCTGGCCCGGCCTGTCGCCGTTGCTTCAGTAGCTGCTTGTCCAGCTCTCGGAGCTGCTTCAGGAAGCCCCGGTTGGGCAGGACACAGCGGTTCTTAGCCACCTGTTGGATGGCGTCCACCAAAGTCATGTTCTTGTGGATCATCAGGTAGGCCAGAACCAGAGTCGCTGACCGGCTTCGGCCCATGGCACAATGAACCAGGATCTTACCTGCGGGTGGAGGGAGACAGGAAAGCCAACGCTGAACGGGATGGGGTTCTTCAATGGACGTTCACTTCCTGTTGCCCACAGTTTGGCTTGGGCCACAGCTCCCCATCAGCAAAAATGAGAATACAGTCGCTTGGCTGTACAACACACTTGTTTGCTGATTGGCATGTGATAGGATGGGCAAAAGGCGGAAGTTACAATCACTGCGCAGTACGAGAAGGCACCAAAGCATCTGAGAGATTTGGTGCATCTCCGTGCCACGGAAAGTGACCTCATGGACCCGTTTGTCTGTTTTAAAGTTTACTCAGTCATGTTTAGCAGGGCTCAAACATCATCGCATACCCCAGGAGACTGACTGAGCAACCTCTCCCACCATGCTCCTCGCCTCTCCAGAGGAGCAGGACTATCCTGTATCTCTTCTTCCTAGAGAAGGATCTGCGGGCAAGAACACACCCCCTTCCCTGCTCCTCGTGTTTGGCTCCTAAACCCACAAGCCTTATATCTTCCCCTCCCTCCCTCCCTCCCTCCCTCCTTTTCTCCCTCCGTCCCTCCCTCCCTCTGTCCCTCCCTCCCTCTGTCCCTCCGTCCCTCCCTCCCTCCCTCCCTCCTTTCCTTTCACTGTGCTGTGTACAGAAAACCCTGCCACACGTGCACTGAATTACACTCCCAGCCTTTCAAAACACCTTTTCTATATCTTGCTTATATTTTTCATTAGCAGCTTACATCGGAGATCTCTATATATCAGTGTGTGAACAGTTCTCTTTTCTTTTTTCTTAAGCACCTTCCTATCCCACGCTGTGAGCAAGACCCAAGACCTTACCCACGTTAGACGAACACGTCCTCAAGCTACATCCCCAGCAAGAAATTATTTCAAAGCATTTGCCGTTTTTTTTTTCTTTTCTTTTTGATGCTACAGACCAAATCCAGGCCCTGGTGTGTGCTCAGCTCCCGTTCTTCCTCTGAGCTAGACCTCTTGGCCCTTGAAAGTAAATATTTCCAAAATACTCTTTTAGCTACGTATCTATCTATTTATTTGGACAGAGTTTCCCTCTGTAACCCAGTTTCAGATTCAATATCCTTCAGTCAGTCTCTCAAGCACGGAGATTAATCAATTTAAGCAGAATGCGCACCATGGGAGAACGGCCCTAGGATGACCCTGGGATGACCATCCTGTCTTTGGACTGGAGGTGGAAGGCAAAAGTGGGCGTGCCTTTGACTGGCTGCTGACTTGCAGACAGGAGACCCAGACTCCTTTCTGCTACTAACTGCCAACTGGGTGACAAATGGCAAAGCCATTCAGCCTCCTAAGCCTCAGTTTACTTAATTGCCAAGTGGAGGGACAGAATCAGATCAGTAGTGAGTAAAGCCGATTTAGGAAAAGTCACGTGGCCGGGGGTCGGGCTTTTAAACAGTGAAAGTAGCTTTTCTGTACCCTGTGCTAGAGGCACGGGACGAATCACCCATCAACTCAAGCTCACTAAACCGTGTCTCCACGCTAGTGCTGGAGGGTTTTTGTTTTGTTTGTTTTTGTTTGTTTGTTTTTGGCTTTTCGAGACAGGGTTTCTTTGTGTAATAGCCCTGGCTGTCCTGGACTCACTTTGTAGACCAGGCTGTCCTTGAACTCACAGTGATCCTCCTGCCTCTGCCTCGTGAGTGCCGGGATTAAAGGTGTGCACCACCACCCCTGGCTGGCCTTGAACTTTTGATCCTCGTGCTCCGTCCTCCTTCAGTGATGGGATTACAAGTATGATCTATAAGCTGGGCGTGGTGGCGCACGCCTTTAATCCCAGCACTTGGGAGGCAGAGGCAGGCGGATCGCTGTGAGTTCGAGGCCAGCCTGGTCTACAAAGTGAGTTCAGGACAGCCAAGGCTACACAGAGAAACCCTGTCTCGAAAAACCAAAAAAAAAAAACAAGTATGATCTATGATGCTCAGTTTACAGGGTTCCAGAGATTCCCCCAATTCATATGTTTTATTAATTTTAATGAATATCTGAAAATGTTCAGTTCTTAATTTCAGTGGAGTAAACTTTGGTAGATATTACCTATCCACAGGAATCCTTTGAAGTCTTCACTGATTTTTTTTTTTTAAGAGTGTAAAATTGTTCTGAAACCTAAAACTGTGAACCAATAGTCTCCATGCAAAACGTTTCAGGCCAACAGCACCCTTACCCACAGCCATGATGTACAAGTGGCCAGGTCCCTCAGGTCTCCACTTGGTGGCGCTCTAGAGCCCACCCAGTACACCCCCTGGCCCTGACGATTTCAGCTTTGACTTAACCCTCATTTATCATTGTCCCTGCTTTGCAGGTGGAGAGACAGGTTCAGGAAGTTAAATATCTTGCCAGAGGTCACCCACAGGCTGATGCCACAGAAACCAGCTTAATGCAAATTGTGTTTGAGGCCCTCACTGTGTACCACCGCTCTCTAAGGGTTGGCTCTCTCTTCCCTCAGGGGTGGCCCTTTCGCGTAGCTACCAGTCTCTCTACTGAGGTTCAGCTGGCTGGGGTGTCTGGAGCTATGTGACCACAGTGCAGTTGATCTTCCTGCCTCTCGGCTAGCCTGATGCCCAGAGATGAACAGGAAGTTGCCTGTGGACTGTTTCTGCATGGACATGGCTCTCTGCTCTTTTTAGCCCTCCCTTCCTCATGGGATCAAGCCCAGGACAGTGGCAAGGGCCAGAAGCCAAGACAAGGTAAGAAATGGGATAACCCATATTTGACCACGTCCCCTGGATGGGGAGGCCTGGTGGCACTCAGAGGAAGGATAGCAGGCTACCAAGAAGAGACTTGATACCTTATGAGCATATACAGGGGGGAGGAGGTCCCCCTCAGTCACAGTCATAGGGGAGGGGAGTAAGGGGAAAATGGGAGGGAGGGATGAATTGGAGGATACAAGGGATGGGATAACAACTGAGATGTAATATGAATAAATTAATAAAATATATTTTAAAAAAAGAAATGGGAGAACCCCTGCACAGTGGGCACCTCAGTTCCCACGGGATGAGAAGACCTGGTCCCCGTCACCAGCTGCCTTTCTGTCTGCCCCGCGCCGACAAGGAGGCCAGGAAACAACACCCTTTGTTGCTGTGTCATTAAGGGGGAACCAGTTCCCGTTTTCAGCCAGTGTGGACATCCCAGCAGATGACCGTCTATCTCTGGTGTTCTAATCTCCATGGAGTGTTCCAGAGGGAGGCTGCCTGGCCTCTGGCCAGCTCTGCTGATAACTGACGGCCTTCTTCCTCTCCAGTTATAACTAAACACTTGTAAAGCTCTAGGCCATTAAGCTTTTGGGGAGCCTGAAGCCTGTGGAGAGACGGCAGAGAGGAAGATAGAGCGATGGGAAAGGTGGGGGGAGGGGAGGAGGGGGTTCTGAGCTCTCAGCTCCGGCTGGAACACTTGGAACCAAATGTGGTTTTCATTAATGCTGTCAGGCCGGAGAGAGGGGCTGACTTCCTCCAAGGCAAGAGCGGGTTGTTCTCTGGAGGTCTCAGGCGACCCTAGGCCCCACGGGCTTCCTGTCACCAGAACCTCAGGGGCCTATTCCCTTTTGGCTCTGGGGCTCTGACAAGTCCCTTTGTTGAGGCCCAGGGTTGGTGGTGGAGAACTCGGGCCTGTTCCTGGTCCTTGCCTGAACTTCAAGAAACTAGGAGGCTCTGTGACTGTGACATCAACTCTAGCAGGGTGCTGAGGTAAGGGAGTGCTGTTGGGACTGTGGTACTGTTGTCTGGTTCAATCCACAGCTGACTCCCAGGCAACCCTGATTGCCCTGGGCGTCCTTCTGGGTAGCCTACTGTTTTTGAGGCAGGGTCCAGCTACATCACTGAGGCCTGGCCTTGGACTCTCAATCTTCCTGCCTCAGCCTCCTTGGATTGTTGGAGTCACAGGTGTGCTCCAGGGTGCCTCATGCTCACACACTTCACATTATCTCCCTGTAGCCAGTTCTCACAACCACCCAGAGGTTCCGGTCAAACTGCCATTGTACAGAGGAGGCCACTGAAGGATTTACAGAGGAGTGGCTTTTTCCAGTCACACAACCATCAATAGCAGACCACACCCCAAGCCCAGGCGGCATGGCACCGACGCCCAGGCAACATGTCCAACTGCTGCTAGTGTGTGCGTGCCAGATAAAAGTTTTACAAATAATACATACCAATGCTACGTGCAATCTGTGCTATTATTTTCTAATCTTTCTAATGCATTCAATTAAAAAGGAAGGAAGGAAGGAAGGAAGGAAGGAAGGAAGGAAGGAACGGTGGTTACATCCATCACACTGACAGGTTACAGCCTATGTCTGAGAAATACTGACTTTGATAAAATATTTGCCAGAAGGAGAAAGGCTATAATTGTATGGAAAAACTCTAAATTCAAAAATTTTAATGTATCTAGCTAGGCACGGTAGCTAATACCTATAAGGCTGAGGCATCAAGATTACCATGAATTCGAGGTTTGAGGCTAGCTGGGTTTACAGAGTAAAACCTTATCTCAAATAAACTTAAAAACAAACAAAACAAAACAAAAAAAAAACCTCTACCGCATCCAATTGCTAGTTTTCAGTGTTGACCAAAGGTGAGCTTCTGTCACTCAAGTTAGATACGTTAGGAGCCAGCCTGTGTGCACATCACACAGATACAGTTTAGACATACTTGTCAAGCCTGTGACCCAGACACCTACCTGCTGTCCAGGCCTAACCTATACACTCATCAGCACCCACCTTCCTTGGTTTTAGGGGCTACCCTTGCCTGCTCCCCACTCACTGCCTTGGAAGCTGCCTTTCTCAGCAAACATGTAGAGGGACAGATGTGGGGGTGCAGAGGTCCTCGGAGAATGAGGACAAGGTGTGAGTCCAGCAGAAAGGAAAGGGACCTTAAAACACTTGGGGACAATCTGGCCTAGCTAAGGCCTTAGACTCACCAGAGAACTAACTTCCTGCCAGAAAAATGGTGGCATCTATTTTTCATACCCACTTTGTGGTGTGTGTGTGTGTGTGTGTGTGTGTGTGTGTGTGTGTGTGGTATGTGTGTGTGTGGT
Source organism: Acomys russatus (assembly GCF_903995435.1). Taxonomy (NCBI): domain Eukaryota; kingdom Metazoa; phylum Chordata; class Mammalia; order Rodentia; family Muridae; genus Acomys; species Acomys russatus. The sequence continues at coordinate 72,774,348 of NC_067139.1, forward strand.
GTGTGTGTGTGTGTGTGTGTGGTGTGTGTGGTGTGTGTGTGTGTGTGTGAGCACGTGCACATGTTGTTCCTCAGGCACTGTTGACCTTATTTTTGTAACAAGGTCTCCAACTGGCTTGGACCTTGCTAGCAGACAAGGCTGGCTACAAGCCCCAGGGATTAGCCTGTCTCCACATCCCCAGCCCTGATGTCACAAGGGCACATCACCAAGTCTGGCTTTCTGCTTGATTGGTTTTTTTTTTTTCAAGTGATGTCTCCCAGGCTTGGGCTCATGCTTGGCCATATCCTCATGCTTGGGCTGCAAGGACTATACCAGCAGAGCTATCTTCCTAGCCTGGAATTTATTTTATTTATTTATTTATTTATTTTTGGTTTTTTGGAGACAGGGTTTCTCTGTGCAGCCTTGGCTGTCCTGGACTTACATTGTAGACCAGGCTGGCCTGGAACTCACAGGGATCCATCTACCTCTGCCTCCCGAGTGCTGGGATTAAAGGCGTGCGCCACCACCGCCTGGCTTTATTATTATTATTTTTTAACTATTTATTTATTCATTTGTTTATCCTGAGACAGGGTCTCACTGTGTAGCTCTGGCTGGTCTGGAACTTACTGTGTACACCAGCCTGCCCTCAGAATCACCGAGCTCCACTTGCCTCTGCCTCCTGAGTGCTGGAATTTCCTTCTTCGTGGTTGTTGACGTGGCTCAGAGCACTGGGGATCCACACGGAGGCTAAGTAAGTGCCATAACTCTGAGCAACATGTGCATTCCTGTAGTAGATTTCATGATGGCTTCAAAAGCAGGCTGGGGCCCGTTTAAGACAAAGAATGAGTGACAGGCAGGCTGTGATACTCAAACTGATCTTCAGAGCCTATAATATCTGGTATTTCCTAGGAGATTTCATTAAACCAGATGCTCCTGAGCTCCCTGTGAGCATCCATGCTAGGGATTTGGTCAGTTCTTTCCCCAGCGAAAAAGGGTGAGTTCACAAGTGGCTTTGTCTTCACTTCATGTTATTCAGTGACCTCTTAAATAGCATAGTCACCAAAGAGACACTCACGTCAAAGGCTCTCCTGTGAGGCCAGGGTGAGGGAGGGGCTCTTCCCTGGTTAGTGGGTGCTACCTCTGGTTAGCTCTGTGACCCTGGGCACACCACCTGGCTTCGAGGGGGCTGTTTTCTCAGCTCTCAGGAAGGGCAGCAGACCGAGCTACTGCTCCAATCTTCACATCATGAGTGAGTTTCCCTAGTTCTGATGAAAGGCCAAATTAGCAAAGAGTGGGAGCAAGAGTGGGCCCCAGAGGCTGATCTCAGGCTGTGGCTTTAGTGCCACAGCATGAGAGAGGTAAATTTTCACTGGGTGCAGTGGCTCACGTCTGGATCCCCAGCGTTCAAACTGAGGCAGGAGGATCTTAATTCCAGGCTGGCCTGGGCTGTATAACAAGAGCCTGTGTCAAACAAACAAACAAAGTAACAAGGGAAAATGAGAGAGAGAGAAAAAAAGGAAAAGCCAGGCGGTGGTGGTGCACGCCTTTAATCCCAGCACTTGGGAAGCAGAGGCAGGAGGATCTCTGTGAGTTCAAGGCCAGCCTGGTCTACAAAGAGAGTTCCAGGACAGCCAGAGCTGTTACACAAAGAATCCCTGCCTCGAAAAAAAAATCTTTTAAAAAATAAATCAATAATTTAAGAAAAGGAAAAACACACAGCAGATGCAGGCCTTGGGTTCAATCCTCAGCATTACAAAATAAATAAATAAATAAATAAGATCAAAAATTTAAAAACTAACAAGAAGCCTGAACACAGCTGGCAGTGAGAAATGGGGTAGAGGCAGTGTGTTTGGTCTAGGACTTGCCAGCAAATGGCAAGGAAGGCCAGAGTGTCCATCGACACCTCTTACATTAGGATGCAATAAGAAACATGCGGGCAGGTCTGGCTCGGAAACAGCAGTGTCCCTTGGTTTTGCAGCGCATGACTAGACACTATCAGGCCACCCCCTGCATGGAGCAGGCAGGCCAAACACCTGTCATCCATGTCTCCTGGAGTCTGTGGCAATGCCGGAGCTGAGCTAACGAGCGCTCTCTTTTGTTACTCGGCCCACTCAGGACAAGCACATGATGGTGCCACTTTTGTTCGCCCTCTGGCAGCATTTAAAACCTAAGCTACGTGACAGTGAAATCCACACCGGAGGTTTTTCCCGAAAAGGCCAGATGTCCCGCCACACCGGCGTTGGGGATGGACAAGCAGCTGCCCTCTTCAAAGGAGACAGGGGGCTGTCTTCACCCCAAACTCCATCCCACTGCCTCGCTGGCAGCCAGTGCCACCCTAGGATGCTTGGTTCTGGAGGCTTAGCATTCAGGCACTGGCTTGGGGGAAGTCTTTAAACATGCAAAGTGCAAAGGTCAGTTAGAATGAAACCCAGTGCCCATCCACCAGTGTGGTCATCCAGTCCCTAACCCCACAGCTTGCTTGTCATCACACGTCACCGCTGCGCTCTGTTGCCTGTGCACTCTCTGGCTTCTGTATATACTTTCCTCGCAACCCATCCTTTACTTTTGCGCACTGGGTCTCACACCAGCCTGACGCTTTCTTGCTGATGCGATCCCGCCCAGCAGGCCTTTGAACATCTGACTCCAGGGCCCGGATCTTTCCTGATTTGGCAGTAAGGGCAATCTCTCAATGTGCGGGGATCCTAAAGCAAGCTTTCGTGTGAGTGTGTCATACAAGTTCAAAGTTGGAATGCCTTTTTTTCTCCCTCCTTTCTTTTAGGGTCGGAAACTTTACGATGATGAGGTGCGCATGCTGGCAAAGTTACACGCCCCGCGGTGCACAGCTCCTCTCCGTCACGTGTGTCCGCGGGCCTCCTGCACCCCGGGTCCTATGCCAAGTGCTTTATGTTTCTGCCGCTGTTCCTCATTATAGCTGCTCAAGGTAAATGTTTTCATCACCGGAGGAATCGCATCATTACTGAGTTTTGTGATGAGAAGAAGCTAAGCCCGGCCCTGTCTTCGTCTCCAAGGCCTGCCAGGCCCCTTCCATTACGAGGGAGCCTAAGACATGAAAATGGCAGCTGAGCACACGAAATAGATACTGAAGGGACTGGCTTGCTGTATGACGTCATCCCCCCAATATGTTTTTCATTTAGCTTCAAATGCAGCGGGGTGAATTTTACAGCTTTTTTTTTTTTTTTTTTTTTTTTTTATCCTGTGTGGAGACTCAGGATGCACAGAATACAGTGGGTGGTTTATAAATAAAATCATACAAGGATTGGCCAGAGACGATCTGCCGTCTAATCCTAGCTCTCCAGCACTGTGGGTGTTTTTCATCGCATAGCGTCCTCTGAGCCAAAATGATGACAAATCTTGTGGGTGGCTATGGCTGGCTGTGGAGCCAAGCACCACCACAGCCATCAAGGTCTACCAGCTGATGGACAATGTGGCGTCTGAGGCCGAGCCCCAGGTTGCAAGTTCCGGAAGCAGGTCAGTTGGTCAGTGAGCCTTGTAATCCCAACTTCTTACGGGCAAGAAAGGCTTTCGGTAATTGGATACCCTGAGTTGCTTGCTGATTCACAAAAGGGTGTGACAAGAGGCTGAAGTCAGAGCACAGACTAGGGAGGTGACATCCCTTTGGCCTCCGTGGAATGTGCTGAGGTCACTGAGCAGTAGTCACTGCTGACTGTCTTACCCACAGGGCATACCTTTCTCTCCAAAATAGCCTTGTAGTTCTCCCTGCATTAGAGCAGTCAAACTGCATTTAGTGTTTGTTTGTTTTCCAGAAGGGTTTCTCTGTGTAGCCCTGGATGTCCTGGAACTCACTCTATAGACCAGGCTGGCCTTGAACTGGGCAATCTGCCTGCCTCTGCCTTCTGAGTGCTGGGGTTAAAGGTATGTGCGACCATCACCACCACCACCACCAAGCTCACCCTGGCCTTTGTGGTGTGTGTGTGTGTGTGTGTGTGTGTGTGTGTGTGTGTGTGTGTGTGTGTGCGTGCGCGCGCGCGCGCTTTCTAGACAGGGTTTCTCTGTGTAGCCTTGGTTGCCTGAACTCTATTTGTAGACTAGGCTGACCTTGAACTCACAGAGATCTGCCTGCCTCTGCCTCCCTGAGTGCTGGAATTAAAGGCCACCTTGGTTTTTTTTAAAGGGTGGCTGTTCCTCAGGAGCTGGAGACTCAAACCAAAAGCCCTGACCTCTAAACCTCCCTCTTTTCAGTTCCCGACATTGGCTATCAAGCCCAGAACCCCACCAGCGGTGATGCAGTTAGCTCAGCCCATCCCTGCAGACGATCCTCAACCCCAATGCACCAGATTTGAGAATCACTGGTAGATCCTGCTTCGGACCCATCCGGCAAGGATAGCAGGAGCTGGGCTTCTCCTTGGGGCGAGACTGATGTATCCCGCAGGGCCTCTCCCCAGAGGAGAATGGGGCGTGGCCTGGCAGGGCGGACTCGGGGTAGGCGGGGTGGTAGGTGAGGACTGCACTAAGTCTGGGGACCGTATGTGACGGGGTGGGGCCTCAGGCTGGGGGCAGGGTCTCGCCAGGACAAAGTAGGGTAGGGTCTCTTACTGTGGTCGTCTTGGAGCGCGGAGTCGATGAAGGCTGCAGCCGAGTAGAAAAAAATGCTGAGGTCGAAGGTGGGCACGTCGTCGGCCTCGACGCCGTGGTACTCGATGGCCATGTCGCGGTAGTAGTCTGGCCCGGTGTCCACATTCCAGCGGCCGTGCGCGGCGTTCAGCACGTGGGTGAAACCTGCCTTCTGCAGCCCGTAGCGGTCCAGCGCCGTGGCCCTGGGCGCAGAGAGAAGGGTCGGTCGATGGCTGCCGCGCGCTTCGGCTTTCTACGCTGCACCCTGCGCCTTCCCGGTGCGAGGCGATTACTCGCAAAGGCCCAAAAGCGCCACTCTTCCCGAACCCCAAGCCGCTGGGCACCATTTGGGATTTTTTGACTATGAGAAAGCTATCCCCAGGGGTAGGCTCAGGCTAGACGTTTGCCTAATTCACCTAATCCTGCACATCTGGGGCTGGACTTGCTAGATCTCCCCAGAGGCAAACGAAATAATCTCTTCATCTGAGCCTGCTTCACGGAGCCTGAGGAGACCCTTTAAAAGAGGCCTCTATTTTGAAGCTTCCCAACATTCATGGGGATGGTGATCATAGCTGGGGGGGGGGGGGGAGGGAGGATTCAAGATGGTGGTTGGGAGGATTTCGTGGGATTGGATAAAATTCTTAAATTGATGCCTTCAGGGTTGGAGGACACAATATGGATGGGGGACTGGTTGCTTTTTGAACCCTTTGCCTAGTTAGGCTTTCATTGTTTTAAGGAACTTCCTCCAATCCAGGTGGGAGCCTTAGTATTCCCCAGAAGAGTTTCTGGGAACAATAATAAGGTGGCTTTGAGGCAGTTAGCCTCGGAGCAGAGCTGTTATTCCTGGAGGAAGTGCTGGAGGCTCCTGGGGGGAGAGGCACCCTTAAATTTGCCCTATTACAAGGATGAGCATTGTCCACTACAAGAGTCAACACTTAAGGAGGAGAAGAAGGAGGTGAGGCAGACCACAAAGGAAGGCGTGGAGGCTGAGAATGATGGGGGACAGTCAATCATTTGTCCCCCATAATGACGTGCTGATGGTAACAGAAGGGAACAGACTGATTAAGCCAAGGTCTCTCAGGGAACTTGGGTACTAATTGGCATAGCAAAAACCAAATGAACAGGCGCTGCAGAGACACTAAGACGGTGTGGCACCATACAGCATGTCCATGAGACTACGTTTGGAAGGTTGAAGAGGTGGCATGGGGGTAAGTCAGGAAGCAAACTGGGGCAGGAGTGTTTCATCCAGACTGACTGAGTCTCATCCAGGCTAAAGGGATGTCAAGTGCTATAAGAATGGGAAGACTATCAGTGCGGGTGAGGGATGAGTGGGCAGAGTGGGCTCATGGTGGGCCCTCTGTATATGACTCTAAGCCAAAGATGGTTTAAGAAAGGGCGAACATTGTTTATTGGGTCATTCTGGTTGACATGTGGAGATGGATTGGAGGGGGATGAAAAGCAGAAGCAATGGGGCTAGAGAGATGGCTCTGTGGTTAAGAGCACTGTCTGCCTTTTCCAAAGGACCTGGGTGCAATTCCCAACACCAACATGGCAGCTTACAACTGTCTGTAACTCCTGTTCCATGGCTGCTTTTCTTACATCTGCCTAGGCATGGTACCACCAGTTGTGGGCTGCCCCTCCAACTGCCATCAGTTGACAATCAGGAAAATATTCCCAAAGACATTCCTGCTGGTCAGGTGCATGGAGGCAGTGCCCCAACTGAGAGTTCCTCTTCCCAGATGTGTCAAATTCTCAACCAAGCTTAGCCATTGCACATAGTAAGGCCACTGGTCAAATGATGTGGATGGAGTGAGGGCCGGTACCCTGGGCCCGGAGGAGTCTCACATCAGAAACACATCTGAATCGAGCCTCCAATCTCTCTTTAGTGTCTTTACTCCCTATGAGAGGAACGGCAGTAGAGTCTAGAGTCTGGGAAAGACGTAAGCACAGGCATTGGACCTGTAGGAAGATTTTTCAAAGAGCTTATCGGAGGTGCCTGTGTGTACAGCCAGGTGCGGTAGCTCATGTCTTTAATCCCAGCACTTGGGAGATGGAGAGACAGGGGGACTGTTACACGTTCCAGGGCTGCATGGACTAGCGTGAGGCCCGGCCTGAACGAACAGAAGAATGCGGGCCCAGTTTGGTGACAAACATCTTTAATGCTAGCTAGCATCTGAGAGGCAGAGGCACGTGGATCTTTGTGATTCTGAGACCAGCCTGGCCTACATAGTGGGTTCCAGATCAGCTAATGCTGCACAGTGGGGTCCTGTATGGGGAATTGGGGTCCAATGGAGAGCCCCCTCCCCCACCGCTGCCACTGATGACCATTGGTGCTGGCATATTCTACTTTCATCATTTTCCTTCAAAAGGCCTGTTTCTCATTTTCCTTCTTGTCCTAAAATATGTAGACAACAAAGGTTATGCTTCAGGGACACAGGCCTGCACTCAATTAAAGCCTCCGCTAACGCAGCCTGTCTTGCTGAGTAGCAATCAGCCTCACTTTGAGGTTGAGCTCGGGTGGAAAAATTAAAACGAACTGTCCCTGACAAGGAGCTCTAACCCAGCAGAAACACTGTGCGTCATGTGTTCAGCAGCAGTCTCCACAGAGCCCGATGGCAGGTTGCATGAATTGCAGTTTGCACTTTGCTGCTTTGAGGGTCAGGGGTCAAGGGAAGATACCTCACTTTGGGTGATACCTCGCCACTCAGCCCAGCCAGCTGCCTCTGATTGTGTCTGGGAAGAAGGGCCCAGCAGAGCTTCAGAGCATCAGCTCATCCGAGGCCCATTTGTTCCCAGGGCTCTATCCGGCTGGCCAAGCTGGGCAGGGGCTGTGGTGTCCTCACACAGCAGCTCTGGGGCCTTCACTCAGCTGGAAGGCAGGTTGAGACCTTGACTACAGCAGGCTGGGCAATTTACAAATAAAATCTAGTGCTTCCTAGATTGCAGACCCTGTGTCGAGTCCCCAGTTGGGCCAGATGCCCAGCCCAGCAGTGACTGCAGCTGGAGTGTGGATGGAGGGCTATGTCTTGCTTGTGGTTTTGTTGTTGTTTGTTTGTTTGTATTAATTTGAGAACCAGATACATAATTATCTCAGATGGGTTATATGAGAAGGGAACTAAGAAACCCAGGGAGGTTTTGAGGTGATGGGAATAGAGGAAAAAGACCACGTGGCTCTCTTCTGGGCCTCCTCTGACCATGGGAAAGGACTTCAGGGCACCAACAACAGACAGATTCAGGAATTTACTTCCAGAGTCTGGGGGAGGGACTGAGAAGAGCCTCCTTCAGTGAAGTGCTTGCCAGGGAAGCATGGGAACTAACAGGGATCCCCAGCACCAACAGGAAAGCTTAGGCTCAGTGCTGCGCCTGCGACCCCAGCACGCTAGGCTCGGTGCTGCACCTGCAACCCCGGCACCCGCTAGGCTCAGTGCTGCGCCTGCGAACCCTGCACCCGCTAGGTTCAGTGCTGCGCCTGCGACCCCTGCACCCGGCACCCGCTAGGCTCAGTGCTGCGCCTGTGACCCCTGCACTGGGAAGGCAAAAGCAGGAGAAGCACTGGGTCGTGCTCATCAGCTAGTCTAGCTGAATTGATAAGCTCCAGGTTCAGTGAGAGACCCTGTCTCAAAAAACAAAATGGAGAGGCTAGAGAAGACATTTGCTATCTGTCTGTGCCTCCATATATGCATACATGACAACTCTCACCCTCCCACATGTACACACATACATATGACACACAGGTGCACATGCATGAACATGTACATACACAAAACAATTTAGGTGATAAAAGAGCCTTACTGTCTGGATAGTTTGGAAATCTTAGTTGTAAGCAATGTATTAAAAAAAAAAATCACATGCCATCTTCCAGAAATATCATACCCAACAAGAATGTGGAAAACAGAACTCCCACAAAAATTCGTCCATCTGTCTACACCACTAAAATAAAGATTATATTATTAGTCTTTTAATGTAAGATACCCCAGTTGTTTTTCTATGCATAGACATGTTATAAAGACATGTTTTTGCTATAATACCATACAGGCATACCTCTTGTTTTTATTTGTGGTACTGGAGACAAAGCCTGAGGCATCACACATGCCACGTGTGTGCTCTGACTCCAAGCTAGCTCCTTGGCCCTCTTTTTACTTTTTATTTTGAGACAGGGTCTCATTAACTTGCCCAAGCTGGCATTAAACTCTCTGTGTAGCCCAAGTAGTTCTTGAATTTGTGATCCTCTTGCCTCCTGAGGACCTGGGATTGCAGACTGCACCATCAGGCCTGATTCACACCTTCTTTTATTGTGCTTCAAAGATTGTGTATGTGTGTGAGCCTATGCATGTGTATATGCCAGTGCATTCAGCATTCGGGGGTGTGTGTGTGTCTGTGTGTATTTGTATATGTGTGCTTGTGCATGTGTGTATGTGTTTGTGTGTATGTGTGTGCTTGTGCATGTGTGTATGTGTTTGTGTGTGTATGTGTGTGCTTGTGCATGTGTGTATGTGTTTGTGTGTGTATGTGTGTGCTTGTGCATGTGTGTATGTGTTTGTGTGTGTATGTGTGTGCTAGTGCATGTGTGTATATGTGTTTGTGTGTATGTGTGTGCTTGTGCATGTGTGTATGTGTTTGTGTGTGTATGTGTGTGCTTGTGCATGTGTGTATGTGTTTGTGTGTGTATGTGTGTGCTTGTGCATGTGTGTATGTGTTTGTGTGTGTATGTGTGTGCTTGTGCATGTGTGTATATGTGTTCGTGTGTGTATGTGTGCTTGTGCATGTATATATATGTGTTTGTGTGTGTGTGTATGTGTGCTTGTGTGTGTGTATATGTGTTTGTGTATGTGTGTGTGCTTGTGCATGTGTGTGTATGTGTGCTTGTGCATGTGTGTATTTGTGTGTGTGTGTGTGCTTGTGCATGTATGTGTGTGTGTGGTGCTGGGGATTGAACACAAGGCCTCCAGCAAGAAGCCAAGCACTTGCTATTTTCCCAGCTCTGATGCTACATTTGATTTCACTTTTATAGTTTGAGACATATGGCTACCCGACAGCAGGATAAATCTATCAGCAGAATTTTTCCAACAGCTCAGATGACAGGGAGCATTTTAATTTTATTTTTATTTTTGGTTTTTCGAGGCAGGGTTTCTCTGTATAGCCTTGGCTGTTCTGGGCTCACTTTATAGACCAGGCTGGCCTCGAACTCACAACGATCCACCTGCCTCTGCCTCCCGAGTGCTGGGATTACAGGCATGCAACACCATGCCCGGTGGACAGGAAACATTTTTAAAGCAAAAATTGACTGAAAGATGTACATTGTTCTAGATAATGCTATTATTTAACAGACTAGAAGATGTGCCCAACCTGTAGCTGCCTATGACCAAGAAAAGCTGTGAAGGTCCAACACAAAGTCATAGATTTAATTAAAACATGAGTTTGTAGCTTGATCGCACAGACTTTTGGTTTTTGGTTTTGGTTTTGGTTTTAAAGATTTATTTGTTTATTATGTATACAGTGTTCTGCCTACATGTAACACCTGCAGGCCAGAAGAGGGCACCAGATCTCATTATAGATGGTTGTGAACTATCCTGTGGTTGCTGGGAATTGAACTCAGGACCTCTAGAAAAGCAGCCAGTGCCCTTAACCTCTGAGCCATCTCTCCAGCCCAATTGCACATTTCTTAAGATGACACTGTTGAGTTGCAGTGTAAAAAGACTGAAAGCTGGGGCTGGAGAGATGGATCAGTGGTTAAGAGGATTGACTGCTTTTCCAGAGGACCAGACATTGGTTCCTAGCACCCACAGGGCAGCTCACACCTGTCTGTAACTTCAGTTCCAGGTGATCTGACACCCTCTTCTGGCCTCTGAGGGCACTACACACATGTGGTATACAGATATACATGCAGGCAAAGCACCATACACAATAAATAAAAATAAATATAAAATGTTCTAAAAGGGGGGGATACTGAGGTTATCTAATATGGTATGGTGTAAGTAGATATGCTAGGAGACCAGAGAATTCAAATAACTTGCTTTATTTTGATATTTATTGTGGCAGTTGGAGACAGTTCTCTCTCTCTCTCTCTCTCTCTCTCTCTCTCTCTCTCTCTCTCTCTCTCTCTCTCTGAGACAGGATTTCTCTCTGTAGCCTTGGCTGTCCTAGACTAGCTTTGTAGACCAGGCTGGCCTCGAACTCACAGAGACCTGCCAGCCTCAGCCCTCCCGGAGTTCTGGGATTACAGGCAGGTGTGCCAGGTGATAGGGTCTCTGTATGTAGCTCAGTTCGGGCTAGAACCTGTGATATTCCTGCCTTAGCCTCCTGAGTTCTGGGATTATTGGCAAATATCACTATCCCTGGCGTGTGCAGTTTATTCTGAGAACATTATGGATCCCTGGTTTGACGCAAGTCTCCTTTCCCTCCCTCCCCCCCCTACTACCCACTGGCCAAGCTCTGGGGTCTAACTGCAGCTGTGAGACTGACATGGCCTGGTTTCCTCAGTCAGAGCCCTTCCTTCCTTCCTTCCTTCCCTCTCTCTTCCTGGTCCCAGCATCCTGCCGCTCCCTCTAAAGTCGCCCCCTGAAAGCTTGCTTTAAACTCCACTTCATAGTTAACTTCAGCTCTCCACTTAACACAAACCTAGAGTCACCTGGGCAGAGAGAACTTCAATGAAGAATTGAAGGTCAGGTTGACCTGTGGCCCTGTCTGTGAGACTGCCCCCCCCCCCTTGCCCCAACCCCTTGAGACAGGGTTTCTCTGAGCTCTGACTGTCCTGGAACTCTCTCTGTAGTCCAGGCTGGCCTCAAACTCACAGAGATCCACCTGGCTCTGCCTCCCAAGTGCTGGGATTAAAAGCGTGCACCACCACCGCCCGGCCTGAGACATTTTCTTAATTGATGTAGGAGGGCCCGGTCCAGCGTGGGAGGCGCCATCCCATAGCAGGTGGTCCTGGGCTGTATAAGAAAGGTAATTAAGCAAGCAAGTGGTTTGTGCTCCTCTTCCCTCAGTCCTGCCTTGGCTTCCTTTGATGGTGGACTGCAATCTTTAAGCCAGGTAAACCTTTTCCTTTCCAAATTGCTTTTGGTCATGTTGTTTATTGACAGCAACAGAAAGCAAACTAGGTTGAGTGGTGGTGGCTTACACCTTTAATCTCAGCACTCAGGAGGTAGAGGAAGGCAGGTCTCTGTGAGTTCAAGGCCAGCCTGGTGTACATAGCTAGTTCTAAGGCAGCAGAGCTACAAAATAGAGACCCTGTCTCAAAAACAAAAACAAAGCAAAAGCAAAAACAGAGAGAGAGAGTAAACTAGACTGTCTCCTCGGGCCTCACATGCTGAGACTTGTACTGATCTCAGCCTAGGTTCCTTAGTCTCTTCAGCCAAGACCGTTTCCAGTGTGTTCTTGTGCAGAGCCAAGGGGCCGTGTATGGCCAGAATACATAGGTCCATGCAGATAATCGGACACCTTCTTTCAGAGAGAAAATGGACCACTGCCACATTGCAGGACTCCGTACTGGGCAGCGAGGACAATCCCCTCGCGCTGAGGCTACTTCCCACCGGGTGTCTGCAGAGGGCAGCGTCCTGGGTCTGCTCGTGCCTGTTTGCTTACGGTATGTTTCAAGCAATTTGCCATCCTCTTAATCTGTTGCCTGTGACAATGTAGTGGTTGTGTGTCATTTTCTGGGTGTAGCCTTGATGTCTCTGTCTTCCCCCTCGAGTCGGGGCTGGCTGTGTTTTCTCTGCAGGTGGATTTTGGAGCCATGGGTGGTGTTTTCCTGTCTTCTGATTTCATTAAAGTCTTTGGATGTGAAGGCGAAACTGCACTGGCTGCTCATGGACACGTTGAGGCCATTCAGGGCAGCAGCCGAAAACCTCTAAACAAAAGCCCTTGGGGCCTCACTTTCCTTTGCTTGCTGTGTAGACCCAATTACACAGAAAGTGCTTTCCTTGCGGGGCTTGTGAGACTGAGCTGTGCTGTGCTCACGTTTCTTTGTCAGATTAAAGAAGTTCAGAGAGGGAGCAACGGAGGATTTTACATCAAGATGTTTATCTTTGGATAATGGGATTTATAGGGAATTTTGGGTTGCTTTTTCTTTTGGTCTATATTTCATAAATTCAGTAATGAGCACCCTATATTCTCTTACTATGTAAATGTGTACTGCGGTTTTAGTGATATCTCAGTACTCAGGAGAAACAGATTACTACACACGTGAGGCACATTTTTAATTCCTGTTAGAAATCTCTTCCCACTGGCCACGGTGAGGCAGGCCTCTCGTTCTCTTAGCACTCAGAACACTGAAGCAGGAGGGAATACCCTGTGTTAGAAAACGAAAACCTCCAGCCGGGCAGTGGTGGCACACGCCTTTAATCCCAGCACTTGGAAGGCAGAGGCAGGCGGATCGCTGTGAGTTCGAGGCCAGCCTGGTCTACAAAATGAGTCTAGGACAGCCAAGGCTACACAGAGAAAACCTGTCTTGAAAAAACAAAAACAAAAAAACGGAAACCTTAGCGGAGTGTGGTGGTGCACGCCTTTAATGCCAGCACTCCAGGTAGAGGCAGTGGATCTCTGTGAGTTCATGGCCAGCCTGGTCTACAGAGCAGGTTCCCCAAGACAGCCGGAGCTACACAGAGAAACCCTGTCTAAAGCAAACAAACAAACAAACAAGGAAGCAAACAAACAAAAAGAAACCTTTTCCCAGAGCAGGGGCATGGTGGCACACGCCTTTAATCCCAGCACTCGGGAGGCAGAGGCAAGCGGATCACTGTGAGTTCAAGGCCAGCCTGGTCTACAAAGTGAGTTCAGGACAGCAAAAATAACATAGAGAAACTCTGTCTCGAAAAACAAAAAACAAAACAAAACAAAAGAAACTTTTCCCCATGATGCTTCACTCCCCACAACTGATTCCCCAAGGGTAGAGTCCATGGAAGGAAAAGGAGTAAATGCTGGAAACCTGTGTTTGAAACAGGATGTATTGGTAATTAAACTAGACCTTGGCCCACTCCTTGTGCAGTGAAAGTCTTTGAACTTGTTTGAACGTTGCTCGGGGGAAAGCTACATCTAGTGTGAGAAGACCTGGCCAGGGCCTCAGGCAGTTTTCTCTGGCTACCTTGTCTGTGACCAGTGTCCACTTGCAGTAGTTGAAGGCTCAAAGCCCAGATTTTTCTGGTTCTTCTGGGAAACATCCAGCATGCAAAATTGTTAACCCTGTTTTTGCTGCATCCCACCCTGGCCATGCCTCACCTTGGTGTAGCAGGCCAACGGTCAGCTTCGCTTGCTGCTTTGAGGACACAATCATTTTGTGCCTGTGTGTGGGAAGAGAGCCACCGCTGTCCAGACACATCTCTGGGAGGCCTCTTCCTCCCTTTCCCAGGAGCTGGCTTTTGAGATTACTAGCTGGCTGGGAGCAAAGGAACCAGAAAGGACAAGAGAAAGGCCCCTGGGCTGCAGAGTGGGGACCTGACCTGGTTCCTTGGGAAGGGTTTTGGGTTGTTGATGGTCCCCTGAAATGAGGCCTTGGTGGGAGTTGCCTTGGGCCCCAGCCATCTAAGGGACATCATAGTTTAAGATCGCAGAGGGATGCCACTGTGGGACAGATTTCTTAATTACTCCTTTCCAACCCACTGTTCTCGTTGGCTGCCCTGCCTAGGAAGGTGCAGTTCCCTCACAGTGGTAAGATGGTGCCCTTCTTGCTGATTACGTGGAGAGAAAAAGGAAAGAAAGGAAGAAAGGTTTTGCTAAGCAAATGAGAGATGTGAAGGAGATTAAAGTGAGAATATTTAAATTACAGAGGCACGGTGCTTTTCAAGCACTCTGAAGCAGTTCTGGAAACACCCATTTAGGGACTGCTGATTGATAAGAGGCTATGAATTATTCTTATCTCCTAGTCCCTGGCTCTCTGGAGGGCAACACTTGGTTAACCTAATTTGAATCTAATTTAAATGACTTAAGAGTAATAACACAAGTATGTGCTTGAACCTAATAAAGCCTAATTTATTAAATAGGATGATTTTTAAAAGAACTGTGTATTACAGACAGACGGGGGCTTTGAAATCATCCTTTATTTAATAAATAAGGAAACAGAGTCCCAGGACAATAAACGGTTTCGCCAAACGCCAGACAGTGAGTGGCCACACACAATGAAGACTTGAACTCTGTACCTTGCATATTAAATGGGTGGGAGGCGAGGTGGCATTTACTCCGCTCTGGGAGCCTGCGTGAGTCCCACTGGGGCAGGGTTAGCTCCCTCCTGAGTTATGAGAAGTGGGAGGTGAATGAGGAGGAGCCGTCCCTGTGGGGCTTGTCACCCATGCCCCAGTCCTCTGTTGATATGGCAGACCTTCTCTGGGGCTGATGTATCATGGGGCCTTGGGGATTTGGACACCCCTATGGGGCCGAACCCCTTTGCAACAACCTGGGACAGAGCACTTGCTTATAAATCCTGGAGTGCACAGGGGCTCTGGCATTCCTCTTCCCGCCTTATGCTGGGAAGCAGGGAGAGTGTTTGGGAGGTGCTGAGGGACCTTCTTCCCACACTTTGCGGGGCTCCTTGTAGGATCTCATGGAGGGGGGTAGTTGACACGGGTTGGTTTCTGTCGCCAGGCTGTCCTCAAGGCCAGGAGGACCCCTCACAACAAAATCTGGTGTTGTGAGTTTTGTTTTGTTTTGTTTAAGATTTATTTGTTTATTATTATGTATACAGTGCTCTGCCTGCATGTACACCTGCAGGCCAGAAGAGGGCATCAGATCACATTATAGATGGTTGTGAGCAACCTTTTGGTTGCTGGGAATTGAACTCAGGACCTCTGGTAGAACAGTCAGTGCTCTTAAGCTCTGCGCCATCTCTCCAGCCCCAGGTTTTGCTTTTGCCTTTAACTTAATCACTTTACAGACTGATCCCAGGCCCCTCCCTCCTCTTCTTCCAGTCTCCCCGCTTCCTTCCTCTCCTTCTCAGAAGGGGAGGTCCCCCACAGGTACCATCCTACCTTGGCATTGCAAGTCATAGGAGGACTAACTGCATCCTCTCTCACTGAGGCCAGACAAAGCAGCCCAGCTAGAGGAGAGAGAGCCAAAGGCAGGCAACAGAGTCAGAGACAGCTCCTACTCCCACAGAATCCAGTGCTTAACCTATAGTCTCCTCATCATCTGTCAACTTTCTAGAACCCATCTTGTCTGTCATAGTTCATACTTGAGTGTGCTAGGCATTGTAATAAACTCTGATCTGTCTTCACAGATTTAAATCTAATAGATGAAGACATTGAAGCTTAGAGAGCTTGACGGCCAGGCCAAAGCCCTATGGAAACCTGACATTGTGGCCAGAGAGCTCAGCTGTCTTCCGGTCTCCATAAAGAGGGCCTGGAGGAGAAAGAACAGACATCATCTTGGGGGCTAACTCTGGCCAACCAGCAGGTCCCAGGAGTCACTGGCCTGTCCTAGGCTCCAGCAGTAGACGTGGGTGGCCTTGGCGCTCCGGAACATCCATCTGTTCTTTTGTTTTGTTTTTTGTTTTTTGAGACCAGGTTTCTCTGTGTAGTCTTGGCTGTCCTGGGCTTACTTTGTGGACCAGGCTGGCCTCAACTCACAGTGATCCACCTGCCTCTGCCTCCTGAGTGCTGGGATTAAAGGCATGTGCCACCACGTCCATCCATCCATCCATTCTCCCTCCTGAGTCTGGATTGCCTTCCAAGCTGTCCTCTGGAGTCTGGCACCTGGCTTTCAAAAATCTTAGGTGCTGTACAGGGGAAAGAAAACCTTGCCTCCATGCAAATATTAAATGAAATGCCTGTGGAACCAGTTTTGGGCTTTGGGCAATATGTTCAGAACCAAAAAAGTCAGGCACTCCTGTGATCCTGACTGTGAGCTTAGCCTCACCTGGTGGTTCTGCCATGAAATCCATGGCCCTTTCAACCTTGATAAGTGGGCATCATACCGAGCCCAGGGTCAGAGTCAAGTCTAAGGCCAAGCTGACTCCTGTCCCCTGCTATCGCCAGGTCACATAGAACTGACTTGGAGCTATTTGGCTCTGAGCAAATGTGGTGTGTGTGTGTGTGTGTGTGTGTGTGTGTGTGTGTGTGCACATGTGTTGGGGCTTGATTGGGCAGAGGGGCATTGAACAGAAAGGGCAGTGACATTTTCTTGGTTGAAAGAAGCAAGGTCATAATCAAAGGTCAAGGAAGCAAGCATTTGCCAATGTTTGGTGCCCCCTTAAGCAGAATGAGTCCATTTTCAGACATTCACGGTTCTTCCCTGAGAGTACTTCCTGCATTCAGCCTTCTCCATTAGACCTTCACCTACATTTTTGGATGGTTCACTAGCAGTAACAATGACATTTCATTCCTCTATTGCTTTATCATTTCCAAAATGCTTCCTTTTAGGCTTTGAAGCATCTCAGCAGCTATTCTAGGTCCAGAAAGGTAAAAGGCCCGTCCAGAAGCCGCCACATCTTTCCAAAGGGCCGTGGTAGGATGTAGACTGTTTGCTCTCTCTGCCCCAGTGCGGGTTCTGCTCTCCTGACCCTGTCAACAGCATGTTTTCATGTGGACTTACTTGATCCAATGAAATATGGATAAAAATGACACACGTGAGGTAGGTCTGGGGAGGCAATGTCTATAATCTCAGCACTCGGGGGAAAAAGAGGCAGACTGAGCTACATGAGAGTTCCCTGTAAACCGAATAAAACAAAGCACGCTTGCATCGCGTCTAAGTCAGCCATGGTTTAGCCATGCCTTTCTTTTCTCTCTGCTGCAAGAGAGAAACTATCCCAGCACTGTCCCCGATTTGGGCTGGACTCCGGAGATCATGGAGCGTGAAGGATGGAGTCAGAGCCAGGCCCACCGTGGACTGTAACATCGAGAAATAAACTGCTGTGATGAAGGCCGCTGAGATGTGGGAGTGTCCCTGCATAGTGGTAGAGCTTATAAGTATACCCTCCTTGACAAAAGCTACATTTGACTTATGCAAAGTTTACAAATATGACACAGAAGTTGTTAATGACAATAAAGGAGAATACAGCATGGATCCAGGCCACAGTGGAGATAATCCATGAGAAGTTTCCAGAGGGAAAGTATGCCAGTCACAAAGGGCCACCAGGTCGTACAATTCCACTGATGGACAATGTCCAGGTTAGGCAAATGTGTAAGAACAGAAGATAGACTTGTGGCTTCAGGGGCCTGAGGAAGGTAGCGGGTAAGAAGTGACTGCCTAATGAATCCTGCTTTCCTCTTGAGGTGATAAAAATGTTCTGTAATTGGATAGTGACAATGGTTGTGCAACTCTGCGAAATCATAAAATCACTGAACTGTGCTACTTAAGAGGATGAGTTTTTATGGTACATGAGTTATATCCCAGTAGAGCTGAATTCTAAGAGAAAACAGTACGTCGAGTTCTGTGTACCCCTCACCTCAGTTCCCCTAATGTTCTCAACTGGGAAATGACTGGACAAATTGTACCATAGTTATAGTGTGGAAGATTGAAAAGGCAGAACAGCATAGATGGTAGGATTTAATTTTTTAAAGAAGAAACTGCTTAAGCCCGATGTGGTAGTGTAAGCCCCTGGTCCCGGCACTTGAGAGGAAAAGGCAGGAAAAGCAGCCGTTGAAGGCTAGCCTGAGCTACTAGGACCCATCTGTGAAGCTGAAGAGCTGGCTTGGCAGTTAAGAGCTCATCCTGTTCTTATGGGGGACCCCAGCAGTTCCCAGAACCCACCTTAGGCAGCTCCTGGCTGCCCATAACTACACCTTCAGGGGATCTGACACTTTGTGTGTTCTGCTGGCACCAGCACACATATGCACAGCCTGCCCCAAGGCATCGTGTGTATACATAATAAAAATAAATTCTTTAGAAAAATCTAAATCTGTTTAAAAGAAATGAAAATGTCTTTTATGTATGGGTTTGTATATGTTTCCTTAGGTTTGAAAGAGCACACAGAAAGTATTTGTGGGCTAGCAAGATGGTTCAGTGGGTAAAGGTGCTTGCTGCCAAGGCAGATGACCTGAGCTCAAAATTCTTGGTTCTCATGTGGTAGAGAGAGAACCAACTCCAGCTAATTGTCCTTTGACCTCCATGGATACATTGTGGCCTGCACTTGTACACACATGCACACACATAAACACATATATGATAAAAATCTGTTTTAAAAAACCAACTCCAAACTTGTTATTGGCAGAATTAAGATTGGGGAAAGAGAGATTGTATGTTTGTTTTGCTTGAGACAGAGTCTCGTGAGCCCAGGCTAGCCTTGAACTCCTAATCTTCCTGTCTCTACCTGAAATAGACATGCAGCACCATGTTTGGCTTGTAGTTTGTTCTTGTAATCTTCCCCCTATTTTTTTTTTTTTTTTTTTTTTTTTTGAGACAGGGTTTCTCTGTGTAGCCTTGACTGCCCTGGACTCACTTTAGACCAGGCTGGCCTTGAACTCACAGTGATCTGCCTGCCTCTGCCTCCTGAGTGCTGAAATTAAAAATGTGCGCCACCACACCCGGCTCTTCTTTCATTATTATTAGAAAATGGCATGCAATTTTTCTAACTTCTCATACCTTGGGGGGGGGGGGGACGAAGACTATGACTGCCCATGATAAATGGGTATTAGTGGAGGGTGGGGGAATAAGGGGTGGGGGAATAGGGGTTGGGGGGTCCTGCCCATCTGCTCTAAGAAGAGGCAGAGCTCGAGCTGCAGTTCAGAAGGATGGGGGGTGGGGAATTGACGTAGAGGTTATGAATCTTAGCTTCTGTAACCAAGGTTTAGGATATGGGATACTAACAGCCCTGTGACTCAGTTTCCTTACGTTGAGACATTGTCCTTTACTGGGTTATCATGAAATCCAAATGAGGTCATGCTTGCAGGGTGCTTAACATAGTACCTACCATACAGTGGTCCCTAAATTGTGGCCATCATCATCATCATCACCTACAAGCAGACATTTCTTAGTTGTTTATGGAGAAACTGACTCTGAGACCTATAAATGGGCAGTGACCTCAATTTTGACTTACTGTTTTTCAGACACTTATTTTGGGGTACTCTTATGCCAAACTCCTATTCCTACTGTTAATAGCTAAAACATAAGACCACATTTCCCAGCATCTCTTGTGGCTAGGTTCAGGAGAAGTCTTGGGCTAGACTTTCCCTTAGAAAGCTGCCCTTCTTGGCTTCCTTTCCTCTGGCTTCCTGTGGTTCATAGCAGAGCTCTGTGAGCATTCTGGGTCCTGAGCAACCTTCAAGAAGGACAGTAGACCCTCATGATGGTAAAGCAGTGCCCAGAAGCCCTTGTCCCAGTGCCCTGTGCAGTCACCATGATAGTCCCAACAGCCCCCCCTTTGGACATAGGCACAAGCAAGGCTGCTTTGCTTAAGGCTCTTTTCTGTAAAGTGGAGATGAGTGCTAACTAACGTACTTCTCATGGAACAGCTGACCAGGAAGGCAAGGACTGTGACCAGAGTGATAGGCGGAGGAGGCACTGTGCAGTGCCCGGGGTGACGGCAGTGTAGGATGGGCCTGGAACTTACTCATCACCAATATGGAGTCGGGGCCAGACCTCGTTGACGTGCGTGTACTGGGGGCTGCCCTTCCAGAAGAGACGCTCCAGCTCGAAGGCTCCAGGGGTGCAGTAGTTCTCATCCTCCCCGTCCTGCTCCTCCTCCTCCAAGGACAGCCTCATGGCACAGAGGTGGGCACGCTTGACTCTTGTCTTTGCGTCTCCGGATGCCATTTTGGAGCCAAGGGCTTTTCTTTCTGCATGAAAGAGTCAGGACAGGGTTATCACGGAATGACTGACACCACAGAGGGAGTGATGAAAGCAGAGCGTAGTTTAGTGGGGGCTTTCCCTTGCCTGCTATGACCCCTCTTGCTCACGCCAAGCCACACACAGGTAAATGAGGAAAGTCATGGTGACAGTTGAACGACACTCCCCAACATTCCAGGACATTCTAGGGCTCATATAGCAAACATGCCGGAGAGGTGAGGCAGATGTAAGGCTGACCCAAGAGCAGCTTGAGCCTAAGAAAGTCCCCTAGACAGCCCATTCCTCTCCTCTCCCTGCTGTGCTTTATTTTTATTTTTATAAGGTCCAATTCCTCTGGTGCTGGCTCCCCCCCCCCCTTTATCTGACTGGCACTTGAGAACAGGGAGGCATTGCAAGCCCCTGGCTGTCTCAAAATCTGCAGGAAGCAGCTGTCCAGCAAAAACGGCATGTGACTGCGTCAAGCAGGGCCATGGTCTTGGTTCTGGGCAGCCCTACACAGAAGCGGGACTTTGGAAGCCTTGGAGTGAAAGAGAATTGTCTGTGTGAGGGGTCAGTCAGCTTAAGGCAGTTGGGGTCGCATTCGTGGCTCACTCTCCTGCTAGAAGTCTGATTGTTGCTTCCAGGGGGCCAAAAAAGATGTCCCTGCTAGAAAGCTGTGTCTTCAGACAGGTGCTGTTGTTTCAAGTTCTTTAAAGTCACTAACTCAGTCTTAACTCTATAAAAGGAGCCATGGTCCCCACCTTACATATGAGAGAAATGATCAGCTGAAGTTGTTTGGCTGCTGAGAGGGACGGTGTAGAGACGACAGTGTGGTGGAAGAATTCAAAGACCGTTAGAAAGGCTGAGAGCTTCAGAGAACATCGGGGTCAAACAGGGCTCGGAATACAATTTGGAAGGCCCATGTTTCTCAGAAATGGCCATTCTGGACATACATGCTAAAAATAACTCCAGCAGATTCAAACACATTAAACACTTAAACGGTAATGGTACTTGAAACAGGCTTGCAGTCTAGAGAGATGGCTCAGCAGTTTAGAGCCCGCACTGCTCTTCTAAGGCCCTAGGTCCAGTTCCCAGGACCCACATGGTGGTGGCTCACAACCACCTATGACTTGAGTTCGTCCAGACACTGCCAGCACCTGCTGTCATGTGCGCAAATATTTTACACACACACACACACACACACACACACACACACACACACACATACACACACTCAAAAATAAATATTTAAGCTGGATATGATGACAGTTAATTCCAGCACTCAGGAGGCAGAGGCAGGAAGATCTCTGTGAGTTCGAGGCCAGCCTGGTCTACAAAGTGAGTTCCAGCACAGCCAGAGCTACACAGAGAAACCCTGTCTCAAAAAAACACCATGTGGTAAAAATATTCACAGGTGAAATGATGTAGTGTCTAGATTTTACATAAAAAAAAAAAACAAACAATATAGTTGGAGGGCCAGCGAGAAGGCTCAGCAGGTAAAGTGCTTGTCATGTAAGCCTGGAGACCTGAGTTCAATGCCCAGGAGCCCCATAGAGGAGGAAAGAAATAGACGGCAAAAGGGTATCCTCTGACTTTCACACATGCACTGTAGTATGTGCACATATCAAATAAAAGTATAGTTGGGGGACTGGAGAGATGGCTCAGAGGTTAAGAGCACTGACTGCTCTTCCAGAGGTCCTAAGTTCAATTCCCAGCAACCACGTGGTAGCTCACAACCATCTATAACATGATCTGATGCCCTCTTCTGGCTGGCAGGTGTTCATGCAGGCAGTGCACTGTATACAAAATAATAAATCATATATATATAAATATATATATATATATGGTTCAAAATATTCTGGGAGGCTGTTTCAGACTAGGATTCTAAGAGTTGAGACTGAGGCCCTTGTCTCTTAAGAAAAATTAAAAATTTTAAAGGCAATGAAAAGACTAAAACCATTGTGTCAAGGATTCAATTCGCCCAAATCCACAACAGGTACATGAAAAGATCAGCAGCTAACAGCATCTGCCTATAGGGGTAGGGAGAGGCCAGGCTTTGTGAGGTCTTCCTTATGACAGCTTGCTTCTAAAGTGGGGACCATGAAGTGTAAAATGGACCCTGCTTTGGAGCCTGCCAATGTGGCTGAAAGACCATCTTTATTAGACTCATCAACACCAGCTGAAAATATGGATTCTGGGAGTGTATACTACACCAAAGCCCGAGAGTCGGTAATTTAACAAGATCCCAGGGGAGTCTATGTTTGCTGTCAATTCATGATAATTGACTGACATGTGGCTGAAGAGCCAAGA
This sequence comes from Acomys russatus, assembly GCF_903995435.1. Taxonomy (NCBI): domain Eukaryota; kingdom Metazoa; phylum Chordata; class Mammalia; order Rodentia; family Muridae; genus Acomys; species Acomys russatus. The sequence continues at coordinate 72,796,920 of NC_067139.1, forward strand.
GGAGGATTGTCAGGGTGCCCAGAATGCCTTCTATCTTCTCACAGAGACGGGAACAAGTCATTGGTTCCGGGTGCAGAGGCAAGCTTTAGAGGGGAAGGGCTTGGACCAACCAGATGCAGGGGCCTAGGTCTCCTTTGTCTCTAAAGTAAATTGCCGGACTGAGGGGCGAAGGAACGAATGGAGGGATGGACAAATGAGAGGGATGATTGGCAAATGAGGCCTTAGCAGGAGCTTTAGAGGCAGGACTGAGGCGCTGGTGACCTGATTGGCTGTGAGGGACGGGGGGGCGGGGCGGGGCGGGGGGGGAGGGAAAGGGGAGGAGGAGGCGAGCACAGAGGTACAGAAGACTGTACCTCCTCCCCCAGATGGTTGGTGAGGTCTGGACTTGACTCTTGGGCCTGCCTGGCTGAATCTTCTTTTATAGAAACCAGCGCAGGTTCCTCAGTCTCTTAAGTACAGAGTAATAAGTTTCCTTTAGGCCCACAGCAGCCTTGATTACAAAGACCTGCTGCTCAGCGCATCCACGGCACGCACTCATCTCTAAGTTAGGCATCATATTCCTAAATACTGCGGTTTTAGGTCCCTTTGAGCCCTGCTTGTCACAAAGAGGCCTTGGAAAGATGTGACTGCAGGGAGATGCTAGAGTCCATTTGCGTTGTGGAAGCTCGGACCGCCCCCTTTGACCGCTGAAGCTGACCGCACCCCTGGTGAGGCCTCTTTGCCCTCATTAGGCTGTGGAAGGAGCCATCCCCGGCCTGGCATTAAAGCCTTGGCTGCATTTCCAGACAGAAGAGGAAGTGGCGCGGTGTACCCAGAGCGGCTTGGCACTTAGAGGGAGGCTCTGGGATCTATTACTCTCCAGAGCGGTGCAGGGAAGAGAACAGCGTAGAGTGGTCCAGAAACCACAGACTTTTGTAACCTTTCCAAATCCCGAAGACAGCCCGTGCACCCCCAAACCCCACCCGCAGAGCTCCCAAATCTCTCATTCTTCTAGAGGCCCGGAGAGCCTGTTGCCCAGATCACAGCCAAAAGGGAAAGGGGAGGGGAAGACGGATCTGTTTGGTTTCCATAGATTCGACTCAGAGATTAACTGCCAAGGTCTCCATGACCCGCCATACAATCACAGGCTAAATATCATAATGAGAGCTGGGCAGGCTGTCAAGTCGGCCTTCCAGATTCCTGTTACAGCTTCATACTTAAAGATTAGGACCTGAGGACTCAAACGCCAGCGCTGAAGGCTTCTTGGCCTGTGTGGGAGCATCCTTCTCAGGGAAACAGAAGCCAAGCCCAGCTCCTTTACAAAGGCGACAGGTGGATGACATAACCAGCAGAGGAGAGGGAAGTTGTTAGATACTAAACAACACACAATAGTTTGTAAGCGACAGACGTTGGGGAACAGTGGGGACTACAGCACACTAAGGAGCCAGTGCCCCCTCTGACAGAGAGCAGCAAGCTGTCATTCCATGGAGGAATGCAATCCAGATTTTCGGATATTGTTTCAAGATACATATGTTTTCACATTTTATTTACTTATGAGGGTGCGCATGTCATAATACATGTGTAAAGGTCAGAGGGCTCCCTTCTTCCACCATTTGGGTTCTGGTGACTGAACTCAGGCATGGCAGCAGGTGTTTTTACCTACTGAGCCATCTTGCTGATTGCTAATGTATTAAAGAATGTTTTATCACGCATTTGCGTGTGTATGTGTGCACATGCATGCATGCATGCTGGCATGGATGTGTGCATGAGTTGTCAGAGGACAGCATGTGGGGATCCGTCCTCTCCTTCTACCATGCCAGGCCTGGGGAGTCAGATGCGGGCCATGAGATTTGCTAGCAAGTATCTTTAGCTGCTAAGTCATCCAGCTAGTCCGTTTCCTGATATTTGTATGAAAAGCCAGAGAGTTGTCAGGGGCGGTGGCGCACCTCCTTTGATCCTAGCACCTGGGAGGCGGAGGCGGGCAGATCGCTGTGAGTTCGAGGCCAGCCTGGTCTACAAAGCAAATCCACAGCAGCCAAGGCTACATAGAGAAACCCTGTCTCAAAACAACAAAACAAACCAAAAAAGCCAGAGAGCCACCAGATGCTTATAAATGATTGGCTTTGTTTGTTTGTGAGACAGGGCATCAATATGTAGCCGTGGTTGACCTAGGAATCACTACAGAGACCAGACATGCCTTGAACTTTGAGCAGTTCCCCATACCCCAGCCTCTTGAGTGCTGCAATTACAGGTAAGTGCCATCACGACAGGGTTAAAGTTACAGTTTTGGAATCAGATCAAAATCTTTTTCTTCTGTGGCAAAAGACACACAATGCAGGTACCCAACCCCCAAAACGATGGAGTGAAACAGAGTGTAAATGTGTTCTTCAGCAAAGTTTTCAGTTTCCTATTTCAGAAGTGATAACAAGAGGCCCTGTGGTGGGTGGGTAGGGGAAAGTCTTGAGGCCTGAAATACCACATAAAGGGTTCCCAAGGTAGAGACATCCATGCACCCACTGAAATTGGGAGTCTCCAATGTCAGCCCTCTTCTCACACAGTCCTACAGCTGTGTTTGTGGTGGCTTGAAGAGATTAAAAAAAACACATCATGGTTCATTTAATCCCAGCATGTGGGAGGCAGAAGCCGGAGGCTCACTGTGGGTTTGAGATCAGCCTGGTCTACACAGCAAGTTGCAGGCTACGTAGGGGTGTAGACAGAGACTCAGCCTCAAGAAGGAGACCATGGTGGGGCGGAGGAGATGGTTGTTGGAGAGAAATGACCAGAAGGTTTTTTTGTTTTGTTTTTTTTGTTTGTTTGCTTTTTGCTTGGTTGGTTGGTTTTTTGAGACAGGGTTTCTCTGTGTACGCTTGGCTGTCCTGAACTTGCACTGTAGACCAGGCTGACCTCAAACTCCCAGCAATCTGCCTGCCTCTGCCTCCCGAGTGCTGGGATTAAAGGTGTGAGCCACCACCGCCAGGCATAACCAGAAGGTTTTGAATCAATATGTACATTGTGATTCTGTTTTTACACAAAGATACATATTAACCCTGGCTGTGTGCTTCTTGTGGTGCAATGAAATTATGTCTGGTTTTGTTTTCTTTTTAAGTAACCATCTTCTCACTGTGTCTGGTAAGTGTGCATCGCACCAGCATATGAAGAAGAAAATCACCCCAAATCTCCTGCAAGTTCTGCTTTAGGGCAGTTATATGTGTAGAAGGCGCTTACCCCGAAACTGAGGGCTGCCTTCCTGGGGGTCCCAGAGCAGCTGAGTGTTATCTATCCCACAGGCCTCCAGGGCAGCAGTTAGGCTGAACTTCTGTCAGAGCATTCTATACTCTGTGCTTTCTGGGAAACCATGGGGTTCCAGTCTGTGGAGTCCCCAAACCTGGCACAGTACCTTTCCAAAAAGGAAAAGATGCTAAGCAAGTGCAAGACCTTTAAAGAGGCTGTGCGGGGTTATGGCTCTGTAGCTTCTGGGTGAGATATCCTGAGGAAACTCCTTCCTCTCACCCCACTTCCACACCTAGTGGCAAAGCCAGAGCCTTGTACTTCCCTTCAGCTTGGACTTGGCTGTGACCTCAAGGACACTTTGGGGTCATCAGGGAAGCTGGGAAGCAGCACCATCTTTTTTGTGGCTTGACCTTCCAAGTTACATATGTGTCATATGGCAAGCACAGGGCAAGGCAGGCCAGATCAGTGTGAGCGAGGACTGAGCACTGGGTGGATAGGTTGAGCCACAAAGATCTCTGGCTTCTAGAAATCCTTTGATTTAAAAAAGAAAAAAATCTGGGGCTGGAGAGATGGCTCAGGCTCAGTGGTTAAGAGCACTGACTGCTCTTCCGGAGGTCCTGAGTTCAATTCCCAGTAACCACATGGTGGTCACAACCGTCTATAATATGATCTGATGTGCACTGTATACATAATAAATATACCAAAAAAGATGAAAAAATTTAAAATAATTTTTAGAAAATCTGCCCTTGAGACTGGAGAGAATTGGTTTTTCTGAAGAAAAACACAAAACCAAAAGCAAGCCCTGAGTCTGAATCTCCCGGCTCCATGTTCAAAGCCGAGCATGACTTCATGACTGTGTGAGCCTGTCACCCCCAGCACCGTGGAGGGCAGAGACAGGACGATTCCTGGGGCTGGCAGACTACATGCCGAGCTCCAGGTCAGTAAGGGACAATGTCTCAAAGGACCCAGGAGAAGATTGGCTGAGCAGCGAACCCAGCAACAGCCTCTGGTCAATGTGCACACAGCACATACATGAGCCTCCCACCCCACCCCCACACATACAATTAAAAAAAAAATCTGTCCTCTTTTCAGAGAAACCTCTGGGTATTTGTGTTCCTGGGGGAAGAGTTAGTTCAAATTAAATGTGATGTACACCACATTTCTTCCTCAACACCACCCGAGTTGGGTCTGGAATGTTCTCCGAAAAAAGGGAGGGAGAACACCGTTGCATAATGACTGTGTTAGTTGAACAATACCCTCTGCTGCATTTTGCATTTGGCAGGAGTGTTCATATGTAAGTGTATACATATTTCCAATTTGCCTCAAGTCATTACTCATCTTTATGCATTTTAAATCTACCCAATTGAGCCCAACCAGAAACCAGAGCATGAAACCCATGGATTTTTTTCTTTAAATTAAAACTTGGACAAGAAAACCCAGGAAATTTTGTTGTTGTTGTTGCTGTTGCCTATAATTTAATTCTTAATGTATCAAACATAATCCACGTTTAACAGATTTTTTTTTTCTTTTGGAGTCTGGCAAATATGTTAACAGGAGGCAATTATGTGAAATAATATAAAATCCCTTTATTAAAAAAAAAGAAGCCTTCATTTAAGAGGAAATTTAATATTACTTCTCCGATGGTGTTGATGTCATGAACTTGCTTGATTAACTCTTCAAATGGTTTGGACTGCTTTGGGTGGAAATTTATGAGTTCCTAACTGATTTTTCCCAATCTTGGTTTGGCAGAGGTAGACCTCCTGGAGATATGAGGAGGCTGGAAGCCCACAGCTTCCCTCTCAGACAAGAGAGACAGTCCGGAAGGACGTTACCCGATGACAGAGGGAGACGCCTGTGATGCCTGACCAGGCCAGTTGTGGTTCCTAACGCTGGAGTAGCCGGGCCTCTGCCTCTCTTGAGGTGTGTGGGAATGCTGCAGGCAGTTCCCCGGCATGAGAGGCTCTTTGAAGAGTCATTTCCCACAGAGCGTCACCTCAGAACAAGCCTGATGTGGAAAAGGGTGGGGGGTGGGTCTGTAGCCCACACTGTGAGCCCCTTCTATTCCCGGCCAGGCCATTGTTCTCACTGGGCCTGCTTTTCAAATGCCACAGTGGGAAGGCTCAGGGCCAAGGCTGCTGTCTCTTAAAACCACCATAAAAGTTCTCAGAGACATCACAGCCCTGGCCAGACTCTGAGGAATAAATACACTGGTGGTTTTCACTTATTGTATTCCCAGGGGTTGTCTGTCCTCCAAACCTACACAAGGCACAAGTGCACCCCATCACGCATGAAGAAAAATGAGGGTGGGTGAGGTTAAGAAAAATGACACTAGTCCAGCGTGGTAGCTCACGCCTTTATCCCAGTACGTGAGAGGCAGAAGCAGGCTGATTTCTATGAGTACAGCCTGGTTTACAGAGCGAGTCCAGGACAGCCTGAGCTACACAGAGAAACTCTGTTTCAAGAAAAGAAAAAAAAAGAGGCTGGGTGTGGTGGTGCACTCCTTTAATTCCAGCACTCAGGAGGCAGAGGCAGGCGGATCTCTGTGAGTTCGAGGCCAACCTGGCCTACAAAGTGAGTCCAGGACAGCCAAGGCTACACAGAGAAACCCTGTCTCGAAAAAGAAAAAACAAAAACAAAAACAAAAAAGCCAACACACCCAGGCAGGGCAAATGGGATAGGTGTAGTTAAGGTTCCTGGGGCTGGTGAGCCAGAGGGGTTCTTGAGAAAGGGAGCAGTTAGAGACTGGAAGAGGAGTGGAGAGAGCGGGGGGAGAGGAGACGGAAGGCCATGGAGTGGGATAGGTGGAAGAGAAGCACATGGCTGTGTGGATGTGAGGATTCGGCCCACACAAACATTAGCAACTATTTGGGATTCTGGATGGGAGCTAGCTCAATAGAAATCATTAGAAGCAGATGGCATGGGAGTGAGGCAGGGTATGGGGTACCTGCCCCAATATGGGAGGTAGTTTAGGGGATTAATATCTGCCCCAGGTGAACCAAGGCTATTTTAAAATATAACAGGTATCTGTGTTTTTATTGCTAGATATCGGGTTAGAAAATACTGCCGCAATAATACCGTAATAATAATTATAGGGCTAATAGTAAACATTTATTAGGCCCTACTTCTAACTTAACCACAACAGTGTCCTGGGCCTCACATGTAAATGGCAGCAATGTATCAGGCTGGGGTCTTAAACAAGATCGTCTTTGCCCCACCACATCAGCTTGAAGAACATGGTCAGAGAAGAGACTTGGATGAAGAAAGGAGGTGAATGGCATTCTAAGCCAAGGGGAGAGAGAGTAGAGAGGCGTGGCCAGGGCAGAAGGTGATGGCAAGGCAGTTACAGAAGACACAGGCATGAGCAAGCCTCAGCACCCGCCTTTGGGTGGTGGGACTCATTGGTTCCTGTGCGAAGTGCAAGTGAGGCTTTTTCTAAGATGGTTCATTTCTCCTGGATTTAACAGACTTCCAGGAGCCTTTACCACCTCTTTACTGTGGAAAGGACACAGAACCATTAAGGGTCACCCAAATGGTGAATCAAATATCATCTGTTCTCCAGTCAAGTCGGGGACAAATGCAGTAACATCTCCTAGCCCAGCCCCTGCTCTTCCCAGGCCCACACATCCTTGGGTCCAGAACAGAGCAGCCAACCCCCTGCTGCTGCCTAAACATTAAAGGCACCTGGCCCCATGGTAGGTATAGCTTCAGGCTGTGTGGCACACTGGGCTCCAGTCCCTACCACTGCTTAAGCTGTGTGACCTAAGGCAAACCACCTAACTTACTGTGCCTCCGTTTTCTTATCTGAAAAGGGGGACATCATAGAATAAAGGCACTGAATTAATACTTAAAAGGAAAGCTCTCAAAACCGTTCTGGGAGGCAGGCATGGTGGTGCACCCCTATAGTCACGGTAAGAGGGAGGCTGAGGCAAGGAGACTGGTATGTGTTTGATGTCAGCTTGGACTGTAGAGTGAGTTCCAGGTCAGCTTAGGCTACATACAGTCTGCGAGATGCTAGCTCTAAATCCCCAAACCAAAACCAGGCAACAGCAATGAAAGGGTAGGGTACCGAGCACATAGAAACACTTCAGAAAGTTCTGGGGCCGCACAAAGGAGCCTATCCCTTCCCCAAGTGCGTGCTCCTACGTCTCTGTAGTTCAGAAAGAAAGTAAATAAATAAAAGCCTAATGTCCAGCCTTCAGGCTCAATATACCCCTCTGCTCTTTCTCTGTCGTGGGGTAGACAGGAGTCACATGAAGTCTGCCCTCACACAGGCCTCAGTGCCCCTCCAGACCAGCTCTTAGCCCAGTGGTGAACTACCCATGGCATCTGGCTCACTGATGAGGAGGAACCATTGCCACCCCTGTCCTCTGCCTTAGCCTCTGAGGTGGCATTAGAGCTGCTTGTCCTTTCCTAGTTCTTCTCTGGACTCCTCCACTTCCCTCCTCCGTGGGCAGAGTGCTCCCTCAGAAGCCCCCACCCCACCCCACCCCCACAGTCCTGCTGCTACTGTGTCAGTGTCAGAGTCCTCCGGCTTATCCATAGAACCCATATAGTAAAAACAAGGGGGGGCCATAGGGAAAATGTGGAAGCGGCAGAAAGAACATGACATATGAGGGGTAGGCGGCCTCTTCACACATGACCCTCCTGTCCCTTCTTAGAGTATTTTCAGCCTCTGATAGTCTTTATAGCTCTTGAGTCCCAAGCCCACTGGTGACTACTGGGGCCACCGGACAAGGGCACTGAGATCTAATGGGATATGGGATATGGCATAGCCTCTGCCTTCCTGCATCTCACAGTGTCATCTTAGCCAAATGGCTCTATCTCTCCATTACCCAGCCGTCCCATCTCTCTGTTGGGATGCTCCCATCCCCAACCCTGTGTTCCCCTCAAGAATGAAAAATATCTTTGATGAGTATCTGATTTTGAGTGTGGTTTAAGATCTAGGACAATGGAGACTTGAGTACGGGTTTGCAATTTGCGCTGCCCTACCCACGACCTGAGGGAATCTAGTACCTCTATTTTCCCTGATCCATGATATGAAACACAATACAGAGCATCCAAAGGCTCCGACAGGGCCTAAGGACCTTAACCCACCCAGTTATTCCTTAGAATCAGTCACAGAAATTCAGATTTAGAGGTAAGAAAAGAGGAAGCAATTCAATGGTCCCGCTAAATAATGCTGGGATAGCAAGAAGCCTTTCTTACTAAAAGGATGTTCTCTACAGCTCCAGAAATTGTGGGAGTGAGGGTTCCAATCCCCACAGCAATTTCTCAAAGAACACTTGGCTAAACCCCAGAGGCAACTGCCTTCCCATTCAAGGGCCTTACCTGTATGCCCGGAGTGCCTGGCTAGGAGGTACCGGTCTGAAGGGTATGTGGCCGCCTTACACTAAACTTCCAGACCAGCTCAGAGGGCCTATTTTTAGGGTCAGATCTGCTGACACTGACCTTGCATGCTGTCCAGTCTGAGAGGAGACCTGTGGCATTTGTTTGCAAAATGATTCGCCAGTGTGACCCGAAACCTTTGACTCGAGCAGTCCTGTACCTGGAGGCCACGCGTTTGTCCTTGGCCCAGCCACAGATACAGGACATATGGCCCGCCAGAGTGGTGACAGACAGGGGAATTCCCCAGCTTTGTTTTCTTAGGATGGCTAAAGCCAGGTGTCTGTGGGCCCTCAATGGGCTCTGTCCCAGAATGTTTCCTGGGATGGGGGAGGTTTGCCTGCTGGCACAAAGCCCATAGGAAGCCGCAGGGTTCACATCATGAAGGACTCTACTGTAGTCCTCTCAGAGAGTTTATAGAACTATCTCTTGAAACCCTGAGAAAAAGTCCCTATGGGCAAACACTGTGTGTTATCATTTTCTGCAAGACTCTTCCCAAGACCCCGGTCTTTCTGGGGTTCAGTAAGGACAGTGGTCACAAACCTACCCTCTTATATGATTATGAACATTGAAAGAGATAGAAAGCACTCAGCAAGTGCATGACACGGGATGGCACATAGAACATTCTAGATGCTATTGGTGTACCAACATTCTTCCCAACCTGACACTTGTAAGTCTGTCTTCTCACCTCTCCAGCCTCATTTCGTCCCGGTACTCTTCCACCGTCATCAAGCCAGTCCTCCTCCTCAACATCGAGGGACAGAGCCCCTTTACCTTCCAGTTAAACAGGGGCTCACTGCAGCTTCTCATAACGAGTGGTGTGCTTTTCCATTCTTGCTCATCCTTGCCACTAGTTTTGGGTGTGCTAAGGAGAGATGGGGAGAAGCCCCCACCACAGTCTCTTACATCCTCTGGTTATTGAGGTCCTTAACACCGTCTTCTGGAGCTTTGTTCAGCAAACCCATTTGCCCACTGCTGTGACTTCTGGTGGTTGTTCATGCTAAGCCACAGCTATCCTGAAGCTGCTTAGTGACTTAGCCTGTGCTGAGTCCTTGATCAGAAAGAAGATTCATAAAGCAGAGAGGGCCTGAATAAACAAGGTCCGAATGGTCCCTGGAGTCAAAACAGCAAAGTCTCACACAGTCCACTCTGCAATTATCTTAAGTCAGAGATGCTAGGGTTCAGAGAACCTATAAAAAATTGTTTGTTTATTGGTTTTGTTTTTTTTGGTTTTTTTTTTTTTTTTGGTTTTTTTTTGAGACAGGGCTTCGTTATGTAGCCCTGGCTGTCCCGGACTCACTTTGTAGATTAGTTAGGCTGGCCTCGAACTCACAACGATCCACCTGCTTCTGCCTCTGAATGCTGGCATTAAAGGCGTGTGCCATCCCACCATGCTAAGCATTTCTTCTTCACAGGGAGGCTTGACGGGGAAGCTCAAGGTCCTGGCCTAAGACAGGGCTGAGTCGACAAGTGAGACCTCTGAAAATGTGGGGTCAGCAGTGGGAGGAGGGAACAAACATCTAAGCCAGGTTTGGGGGCGGGCATGCATCTGCAATCCCACGAGGCATGGGGGGGAACAGCTGCAAGTTCAATACCAGCCTGGTCCACACTGTGATTAAGTCAGCCAGGCCTACTTAGCCAGGCTCTGTCTCAGCACAAACAGGAGGCCATCAAAAGATGGTTCAGCGGTAAACCGCTTATCACCCCTGAGGATCTGAGCTTTATCCCTGGAACTCACATGATGAAAGGAGACAACAGACTCCTGAAAGTTGTCCTCTGGTTCATGTGCACACACACACACACACACACACACACACACACACACACACACACACGTACACACAGAGTAAGCAAGTAAACGTAAAGCAAGCAGTGAATCCATCACACAATCAATATAATAATATCTAAGGACATTTAAGATAGCCAGATGATACATAGATGGATTGATGACAGACCAAAGAGAGAAATATTTCTTACCATCTAAGATTATAGATAGAGTAAAGTCAGATAAAGCCGAGAGAAGAATTTGAGGAGGTGTTATGATCTGAGCGTGCAATGTTCCTCACAAGCTGGTAGGACTATTTTTGAGAAATTGTGGAATATTTTACAGGGAAGGCCTAACTGGAGAAAGGGGGTCCCCGGGTAGGGAGGGGTAGAGTGTAGCAGTGTCCTGAGAGGGATGGTCATATCTGTGTCAGCTGGAGCTCTCTGCCTCCCATCTGCCAGGGAGCTGCCAGCAGTCATGCCTTTCCCACCTTGATGGACTGTATCCCCTCCAACTGTGAGCCAAAACACAGAAACAAAACAAAACCCACAAAACTCCTTTACGTTGTCAGGGATTTGATTCAGGTTTTGAGAGAATCAAGTAATAGAGAGAAAATGTTAACTCTCACCTCCACCAGGTAGACAGACCCTAAGCTGGAGGAACGGTGGGCCTCTCCACTTTCTCTCAGTCTTTCATACATTAGACTACGCTCTGTGCCAGCATAGTGGCACACGCCTTTAATCCCAGCACTCAAGAGGCGGAGGCAGGCAGATCTCTGTGATTTTGAGGCCAGTCTGGTCTGTACAGTAAGGACAAGGACAGCCAGAACTACATGGAGAGGCCTGTCTCAAACAAACAAACAAAACAAAACCCCAAGCAACAACAAAAACCATGCTCTGAGTAAAATAACAAGATGAGGAAGGGTGGAAACTTCCATTGTTTTCCATCAATAACTCCAGGAATCCCTGGGAAGACTGTGTTAGAAAAGAGTGACGGTGCTTCCAGGGGCCACCTGGTCTGTCTTCTAGAAACCAAAAAGACTAGGCTGTGAGGCCCACACCGTTCTCTGCATTAACTCTGATGACAGAACTAGAGCCCTGGCGCAGGGGGGTGGGGCTGCACCTCATACCTCCTCACGTGGATAAAGGAAACACCATGTTGCCAGGATGGGAGCAGGCCAGGCAACCTGTCAGCCCTGACACAGAGGTGTCCAGCTAATCCCAGCTCCTAGAAGATTCACCCAGGGTATGCACCACCGCTGGCTTCTATAAGCAATGTTGCATTTGTGGGGCTTCCTGTGGACTTGTAATACCAGTTGTCATTTTTGATGTGGGCACTGACCCTTTGTTCCCAACCCATATGATTTTCAACTAGCAAACTCTTTTCCCCTTGGATGCCCTTTTTACCAATTTTCTTTCTCCCATTTAGGAGACTGGTAGACACTGCCCTCTCCCAGTTTCTCTGGGTTGTTAGGAAGGAAGAAAATCCCAAATTATTTGATTGTTCAATTTTGCTAATGAAGACTCAGGAGCCAGATGCTGGGAGTGAAAACTTGCTAGCTCAGAGAGGCAGAGAAAGCACCCAGCTGACTTCCTACTCAGCTCACGTCCCGAAGGAAAAAGCCCAAGGCCAAAAGCTCAAAGCTAAAAACCCAAGGCCCCCATGCTGTGTTAAATGCATGCACTACAGTGCCTGGCATCATACTATTCTTTTTTGGGGGGGTGGTTATTTATTTTTATTTTTGTGTATTTGTGTGTCTCTCTATGTGTATATGCCACGTTTGTGGGTGCCTGCAGAGGCCAGAATAGGGTGTCAGATGCACTGGAGCTGGAGTTACAGGAGGTTGTGAGCCTCCAGGTGTGGGTGCTAGGAACTGAACTCAGGTCTTCTGGACGCAGACAGTGCACTTAACTGCTGAGCCACCCCTCCCTACCACTCTTCTGAGACAGGGTTTTGCTATCTACCCCAGAGAAGCCTTGGTTTTTTGAGACAAGGTCTCTCTACATAGTCCCAACTCTCCTGGAACTCACTATGTATATGAGGCTGGCCTCAAACTCACAGAGACCCACCCGTCTCTGCCTCCGAAGTACTGGGATTAAAGGCATGCAACACCATACCCTGTTAAATCATTTAATTTTTATAACTATTCTATGCATTAACATTTTCAAAAAACATGAGTTAAGACTTTCAGGTTCATTTATGTCATTTTGGTCAATTTTACTATCCAATGATTGTTTCTTTTTGTGCATGGAAACTATTTGAAGGGAGAAAGTTCTCTTGATGACCAGTGAGAAGGGTCAGTGAGCATGCCTGTGACCTGAGTTCGATCCCCAGCACCCATGTAAACGTGGAAAGAGAGAACTGGCTTCACAAAGTTGTCCTCTGACCCCCATGCCTGCATCTGGCACTAATGCCCCACCCCCAACACATGCCCAATAATAACGTATAAGGCTTTTTAAAAGAACTCTTTTTTTTTGTTGTTTTTGTTTTTTTGTTTTTCGAGACAGGGCTTCTCTGTGTAGCCCCAGCTGTCATGGACTCCCTTTGTAGACCAAGCCAGCCTCGAACTCACAGAGATCTGCCTGCCTCTGCCTCCCAAGTGCTGAGATTAAAGGCATGCACTACCACACACGGCTAAAGAACTCTTTTGAAAATACATAGCAAGCTGGTTGAGGTGGCACACGCCTCTGATGCCAGTACTCAGGAGACAGAGGCAGGTTGACTCTGAGTTTGAGGTCAGCCTGGGTTTCAGAGCGAGTGCCAGAATAGGGCTATACAAAGAAACTGTCAAAAAAGAAAAAGAAAGAAAAAAGGGAAAACAGAAGAAAAGGATGAGAGGAAGGAAGAGGAGGAGAAAAAAAAGAAAGAGAATGCATGGTAAAGTATAACTACCTCTGTTGTTTTTATTCATTTGTATCTGATAAAAGATGCTCTCACGTGCTTTTGCAGTTGGACTCAAATGAATCCCTTTTCTTTCTTTTTTTTTTTTTTATTAATTTATTCTTGTTACATCTCAATGTTTATCCCATCCCTTGTATCCTCCCATTCTCCCCCCCCCCATTTTCCCATTATTCCCCTCCCCTATGACTGTTCCTGGGGGGATTACCTCCCCCTGTATATTCTCATAGGGTATCAAGTCTCTTCTTGGCTACCTGCTGTCCTTCCTCTGAGTGCCACCAGGTCTCCCCCTCCAGGGGACATGGTCAAATGTGAGGCACCAGAGTACGTGAGAAAGCATACTCTGGATCCCTTTTCTTTGGCTCTGCTAGAGCAGGACTGTCCAATAGAAACATAACACAAGCCATGTTTCTCATTTTTAATTTTTTAGGAACGACATTAAAAACTAGTATAAAGAAACAGCTGAAATTAATTGGAATATTTTATTTAACAGAACATATCCCAAATATTATGATTTCAACATGAAATCAGAATCAAAATTTATTAGAGTAATTATTTGGCACCACTGCTGTCCTTTTTTTTTTTATAGTAAGCCTTTGAAGTATATTATAAAAGCCTGAGTATTACAGCCCATCTCAATTTAGAACTGTTATGTTTCAAGGGCTCAGTAGCCCCATGGGGTTGGTCTAGATTCCTGAGAACAGGACAGGCACATCAGTGTGGTGACAAGAACATGTGCTTGTGTTTGTCCCCCAGCCTACGTTCCCCCTCCCCGAGAAGGATACCTCTCACATAACAGCAGCCCTTCCCCTCTCCGCAACTCCTGCAGAGCCCAGTTCCTAAAGCCCCCTGTGGTAGCCCCTCTAGAGGTTTCTGTGGCCTGCCTGGGGCTTGGCTGGCGGCTGGCCAGCACTCCTCTGCTGAAGAGCTGTCACTCTTGACTTTGATGGCTGAGCTATGTGAGGACATGTGCTTAGAGAGAAAGCCTAAGGTCTGGGGATGTTTCTCTGAAATCGATACTTCTGTTTATCACCTGGCTGTCAAAACACTGGGAATGCCTGCTGTGAGCTTTTTGTTGAGGGACACTTGAGCCTTTGGGGTCCCAGTCCTGTGCTATGCACCAGAGCCCTTCTAAACTGCCCCCATCTCCCCAAGGACCAATGCCTTTTGAGCCCCTCTCCAGCCTGTCGGTGATCTCGAGCAAATCGGTCAATTGTGTCTCCATTAGCACCTCTGTCTTCATGCCAGGGCTTGTTATTTTACAGATAGATGGCTGTTCCTCTTCACAGCCTGTTAGTGCACCGCAGTGACATTGATGAGGCTTGACAGGGCAGCTTGTTTGTGTGGCACAGACTGGAGCGCTCAGGAGCAAAGGGCATGTGCTCTCCGAACACGAGAAAACGGGTTCAGTTCCTGCCTCTGCCACTTAGCTCTGAGTTGGTCCTGAGCTGGTCCTGAGCTGGTCCTGGTGGCCTGACTTCAAGCCATCCTTTCATCTAACGTTGGAAATAATAACAGGAGGCGCTTGTTGTGGATTAAATAAGATAATGCTCTTATCTTGATAAAGCTCTTGGCTTGAAGGCGTTCTAGCCTCGGCTCTTCTTTCCCGCTCATCTGTAGATTCTAGTTAATTGCCTCAGCTTATTGGGCAAATGAAGAAATCTCTATTGAAAACGAACAGTCTATTGGGGCTGGACTCTGCCTGGCAATGGAACCCGGCATCCCAACATGTGAGGCCCCACCCTGTGTCCAGTCCCTGCTCCAGCATGCAGTAAGACAGGCTGTTGGGTCTGTTTCAGGTGACCTCACTCACTGTCCAGTGGGTACACCGCCCCTCTATGAGAGAAGGCTACCCAGAAAAGCCAGGAGACTCAGAGGAAAGTTTTTGAAAGAAGCCAACTTTGACACCAAGGGACAACTAAGTGAGACTGTCATATAATATGCCTATTGCCCTTGAGCCCTGTAGGACAAAGCAAACACTTGTCACATAGACAGTGGTTACTATTCCAAACTGCCATGGATATTTTGGTTCTGGGATAAGAATTAGCCAACCCATAATAGTTGAGTTGTGCCCAGGACCTTGAGTCAATCCCAGTCAAATCTCAGGGGCTTTGGCCTGGAAATGCAGCTCGGCACCGGAGCCTTTGCCAGGCGTGTTGTAAGTCCCGAGTTCTATCTGTAACCCCACATGAACAAACAAACAACAAATTACATTTAAATATTTGTCTACCAAGGGGAAAATGACAACAAGACGCCCTGAGGCTAATTTTTAGGAAGGAATGTGCATCCATACAGTGGTATGCAATAAAACTTGTTTTGGCCAGAAACCAACAAGGAGCAGAATCCATCAGGAAAGGTTTAAACTGAACCAGTAAGTGGAATGCAGGGACAAACAGGGTGTTGAAAGGCCTAGGAAACGGCAGCTGTGAAAAGCCATGTGACACACATTTGCTGTTTTCCCAGCAAATGAAGAGAGCCTTCTCGGGATGACAGAGCAAAAATACAGAAGGAACCTGGGCCCTGAATGAGCTCAGAGAGGCTTGCCTCCTCATCCGTCTGGGCCGCTCGGCTGCGTCTGTTTCATGACTTGAGAGAGAAATGAGAAACTGCTTAGACTATTCTTCAGTTCCTATGGCAGCAGCCTACCATACCCTAATGTGTTCACAGGCCAACTCAGCTGACAAAATAGAGTAATTGATGGGCAAAGTGATGGCAGGTGAGGGCTAAGTCTCATGGGGCTTTGTAGGCCATGGGAAATAGTTGGGATTTTATTCTAGGAAGGATGGTTGAATGATCCGAATTGAATTTTATGTTTTTTGAGACGGGGTCTCACTATGTAGCCCTGGCTGGTCTGGAACTCACTATATGGACCAGCCTGGTCTCTTACTGAGATCCACCTGTGTTACCTCAGGGGCACGCCGCCACACCTGGCTGATTTGCATTCTTAAAAGAACAGCTTGTGAGTGGAGAGTGGAATATAGCAAAATTAAAGTCAGGGCTTGGGAGACCAGTGAGGAGGTCTTAAAGTCCAGGTGAGAGGCTCTGGCCACCTTTGTTAATGGAGGGTGGCTGCCTCGTGAGGACATCAAATTCTGAG